>NC_029794.2:51538601-51555961 GCF_000816755.2 Arachis ipaensis
AGGGAGTGTAGAAACTCTACCGTTGAAAATACATAAGTGAAAGGTCCAGGCATGGCCGAGATGGCCAGCCCCTAAAACGTGATCAAAGGATCATGCGTCCAAAGATGCCTAATACACTAGTAAGAGGTCCTATTTATAATAAACTAGCTACTAGGGTTTACATGAGTAAGTATTTTTTTACCACACCAAACTTAGAATGTTGCTCGCCCTCGAGCAAAAAAAGAAAGAATAGAAGAATAAGAAGAAGATATGGAGGAGATGGATGGGAGTGGGTATTCGGCCATATGGGTGGGATTGGGTGGGAGAGAGATGTTGAATTTTGAAGGTAGTGGGTGTATGGATGTGAGTGGTAAAAAGAAAGTAGAAGGGATGATCATGAATGGGAAGAGAGATGATGAGGTAGGTGGGGATACTGTGGGGTCCACAGATCCTGAGGTGTCAAGGCATTTACATCCCTGCACCAATTTAGGCATGTAAAATGTCCTTGCACACAACTCTGGGCGTTCAGCGCCAGGTTGGTGCCTATTTTGGGTGTTCAACGCTCCTTTGCTGCCATTTCTGGCGTTGAACGCCAGAACCATGCTTGTTCTGGGCGTTCAGCGCCAGGATGCTCCCATTCTGGGCGTTCAGCGCCAGAAATATGCTCTGTTCTGGCGTTTGAACGCCAGACAGATGCTCCTCCAGGGTGTGATTTTTCTTCTGCTGTTTTTGATTCCGTTTTTGATTTTTTTTTTTATTTATTTTGTGACTCCACATGATCATGAACCTAAGAAAACATGAAAAACAATAAAAATAAGAATTAGATAAACATTGGGTTGCCTCCCAACAAGCACTTTTTTTAATGTCAATAGCTTGACAGTGGGCTCTCATGGAGCCTCACAGATGTGCAGAGCTTTGTTGAAACTCTCCAACACCAAACTTAGAGTTTGGATGTGGGAGTTCAACACCAAACTTAGAGTTTGGTTGTGGCCTCCCAACACCAAACTTAGAGTTTGACTGTGGGGGCTCTGGTTGACTCTGCTTTGAGAGAAGCTTTTCAAGCTTCCTCTCCATGGTTGCAGAGGATTTTTATTTTATTTTTTTCGAAAAATTATTTAGAAAAAGGAAAAATAAGGATTCCAAAATTTTTAATATGAATTCCAGGAATCTTGCCATGTTAAGCCATAGAATAATTTATTTTTGAAAACATTATTTTTAGTAAATTTTTTTTTTTTCGAAAACAAGTGAGGAATTTTTGAAAGATTTTTGAAAAATTTTTTGAAAACAAAACAAAAGGAAAATTACCTAATTTGAGCAACAAGATGAACCGTCAGTTGTCCAAACTCGAACAATCCCCGGCAACGGCGCCAAAAACTTGGTGGACGAAATTGTGATCACATTAATGTAGTACTCTTTATTATTGTATGGAATCATTATTATGGCTCTTTACTACGTGTGGACACAACTCCGTTCAACTAACCAGCAAGTGTACTGGGTCGTCCAAGTAATAAACCTTACGTGAGTAAGGGTCGATCCCACAGAGATTGTTGGCTTGAAGCAAGCTATGGTCACCTTGTAAATCTCAGCCAGGCGGATTTAAACATGATATTTTATTAGATTCAAATAAACAATAAAAGGGATAGAGATACTTATGTAGATTCATTGGCAGGGATTTCAGATAAGCGAATGGAGGTGCTTTTCGTTCCTCTGAACCTCAGGTCCAGGCATGGCCGAGATGGCCAGCCCCCAAAACGTGATCAAAGGATCATGCGTCCAAAGATGATCCTAAGATCCTAAGATGATCAAAAGATGCCTAATACAATAGTAAGAGGTCCTATTTATAATAAACTAGCTACTAGGGTTTACATGAGTAAGTAATTGATGCATAAATCCACTTCCGGGGCCCACTTTGTGTGTGCTTGGGCTTGGGCTTGAGTGTTACACGTGCAGAGGCCATTTGTGGAGTTGAACGCCAGTTTCTGTGCCAGTTTGGGCGTTCAACTCTGGTTTTGGATCCTTTTCTGGCGCTGGACGCCAGATTTGGGCAGAAGGCTGGCGTTGAACACCAGTTTACGTCATCAATTCTTGGCCAAAATATGGACTATTATATATTGCTGGAAAGCCCTGGATGTCTACTTTCCAACGCAATTGGAAGCGCGCCATTTCGAATTATGTAGCTTCAGAAAATCCACTTTGAGTGCAGGGAGGTCAGAATCCAACAGCATCAACAGTCCTTTTTCAACCTCTGAATCTGATTTCTGCTCAAGTCCCTCAATTTCAGCCAGAAAATACCTGAAATCACAGAAAAACACACAAACTCATAGTAAAGTCCAGAAATGTGAATTTAACATAAAAACTAATGAAAACATTCCTAAAAGTAACTAGATCCTACTAAAAACATACTAAAAACAATGTCAAAAAGCGTATAAATTATCCGCTCATCAGTCCGCGTCACTTCTCACTGGTCATCTCCTCAATTTCTTGTGTTCCTTCCATTTTTGCAAGCCTCCTTTCCAATCTCCAAGTCATTCATGCCCTATAAAGCCTGAAACACTTAACACACAGATCACGGCATCGAATGGAATAAAGGAGAATTAAAATACATAATCAAAAATCTCTAGGAAGTGAGTTTTCAACCATGGAGTAATTTTGGGAAGGAATTGTAAATACATGCTAATTTAATGAATAAGTGGGTAAAGATTTGATAAAACCACGCAATTAAACCCAATATAAACTATAAAATAATGGTTTATCAACCTCCCCACGCTTGGACATTAGCATGTCCTCATGCTTAGTTGAAGGAGATAAAATAAATGAGTAGGAACATGTAAAATTCATGCAATGCAATGCAAGCTATATATGTGAATGCAACTATATGATTCTTGTCCACTTGGTCAAAATTAAATAAGCTCTTCAAGACAATCACAAATCAAATTCCACTAATTCAATTCTTATACAGTAACAACAGATAAAAATGCAAGAATGTAGCTCATGAAAGCAGGGAACATAGAATTTAAGCATTGAACTCTCACTGATGATGTATGTACGCTCTTAATCTCTCTAGTGTATAGGGTAATCACTCTATCCTTCTCTAATCATGCTTTCTAATTTTTTTGTTCTTCACCTAACCAATCAACAACATTTGATATACCAAGGCAAACATCATGAGGTCTTTTCAAGGTTGTAATGGGGCCAAGGTAAGGGTACGGATATATATATGGCTGAGTAAGCTTATAAATTGAATCCTTAATTAACCCAAGCTTCCACCTAGCACATATATATATTCCATATAACTTAAAATAAACACCTAGCTACCCAGAATTTTTCCTTTCACATTCCATACTTATGTATCAACTTTTATTTTAATTTTATCATATATGCATTGATCTTTGAAGTTTAACTTAGCATTGGGGAAATTTTGTCCACTTATTTAATTATTGAAATTTTTTTTTACACTAAAACAAACACAGATTATCAATGCACATAGAATTTCAGTTTTATAGTTTCACATGAGTAGGTACCCAAATTTCCATTATATTATCATGACACATTCCCTTATTATCTTTTGTTCCCACAATTTTCCCATACCCAATTAACACATAATTCTATCTCAAGCTAACCAAAGATTCAATTGAGATATATAATTATTTTTTCGCTTAAGGCTAGTGATGTGGTGAAATAAAGAACAAATGGGATTTAAAGGCTCAAAGTGGCTAACAAAGGTAACTTAAGGGGTAGGCTTAATTTGGATAAGTGAGATAAACAAATAATGGCCTCAATCATACGCAAGCATATAATAATATATTAAACATTGGACATATAGGATGAAACAAAATACATATTACAATCATAGAGAAATAAACACACAAGAATAAAATATTTATGGTTAAATAATCTAACCATGTATTTAGGCTCAAAGTCTCACAGGTTGTGTGTTCTTTAGCTCAAAAATCATGTTCCAAATACAACTTCAAGCAAATTTAACATAAACGTTTTGATTAAAATTAGTGAAATTTTGATCTAAAAATAGGGTCTTAGAAGAAACTTATTATCTTTTCAATCAAGTAGAACATGCATGCAACTAACCTATTACTATGCAATTTATCCTATTCTACAAAATAAAGACTAACTAAATAACCTATTTTATTGGTGTTAGGGAAGAAAAATTACCTCCGGAAGTCAGGTACTGACCGACCTCCCCACACTTAAGGCTTTGCACCGTCCTCGGTGCCATCTGTCAGGAACAAAGGTGGGCTGGTAGCAGTATCTGCACAATAGGGACCGTCATAGCTTCCTGTGCTGGTAAACGAAGTGGAGTCTGGGGTGTCTGAGTCTCTGTATTTTCCTTTAAGTAGCTCCTTGAGGTATGTGAATCGGCGCTTGTTACGGTACTCTCTTAGCTTTGCTTTGTGCTCCTGCCGATCCAACCTCTCAAGTATCTGATGGAGCAGTTGGATTGTTGTAGGTGCTTGTGATGTTGAAGGAGGAATGTCTTCAGCCAGTTCAGTGGGCTGGCTTGCAGTTATGACTGGAGATCTGATATATTTCCCGTTAGGGACGTATTGATCATCCTGTGGAAGCATGGCTTTGGTGTCCCCAGCTCTGTAGGAGACTCCGGCTGCTGAGACAAGATCTGAGACCAAGGCGGGAAAAGGTAAGTTGCCCGCAATTTGTACGTGTCCCATAGCATTCCGGATGTGTCTTGGTAGGTTTAGAGGCTGGTCTGTAAGGATGCACCATAGTAGAACGGCCATGTCTGCAGTGAAGGACTCATGAGTGCTCAGAAAGACGTAATGGGACATAATCTGTGCCCATACGCGAGCCTCCAAGGTAAGTGCAGAAGCCGATATTCCCTTAGGTCGGGAACGATGGTATCCGTAGATCCATCTGCTGCCAGGTAGTGCGATAACTCTGAGAACAGCGTCCCAGTCAAATTGGTACATCTGGCGCTTGAGTGAGGCTTCTTGAAATACGTCCAGTCCTTCTGGAGAAAGAGGGAGATCTAGAGCTCATTGAATGGCCTCTTCTGTAATAGGGACCTATTTCTGATGGACGTAGACAGACTGCAGGGTTGGCAAGTGGAAATTAGAGTAGAACTCGACTACCCAGGAAAGATTGACCTGCCGTGGCTGTCTCTGTAGGAAACCCCATTGTCTTCTTTCAGTTTGCGGCTCAACAAATTCAGCAATACGGGTTGGGAGGATAAGAAGGTATTCGTTGTTGTAACTCCTTTCTGCCAGGATGGGGAACATCTACTCACAGTAGCGATTGGTGAATCGTGCAGTGTCCTTTGCTGGGAAGGCTCTCTCTTTTTCATCAACCTTTATAATCCTCTTAATCCTTTTTGTTGAGGGCTTAACTGCAGTTGAAGATGGCTCGGCCACTAAAGCTCGTTTGGTTCCTCTCCTTGCTGTTAATTTGGGAGTAGCTTTCTCCTTGCCTTTATTGGTGGCCAGAAAGAAAAGAGAAAGTATGTTAAAATGTCAAGGGATAGAGCAAGGAAGAAGGCGGGGAAGGTGGTAATCAATGCACATTAAAAGATGAATGATGTTAACACATGGTCATGACTACATGGGAAAAATTATCAATGAAAAATATCAAGTGCATACGATGACAATTAAATGCAAGGTGTTTATTGGCATGCAAGCAAAGGCATGAGTAGCATAGATCAAGCATTCAATGTCCAAGTTAGATTACCAAGCCTTTCAAACTGATAATTTGTTTGTAACGATAATTATATTTAAATAATAAAATAAAAGAAGGGTTTTTGTGAAAAGTAAGCATTTAGAGTAGTAGAATAAAAGATATCGAAAAATAGTGCACAATGCCATACGGGCGTTTTCACAAACACATAGCATGCATGGTGAATAAGCTATTGAAAGTATTAAATTGAAACATGCAAGCAACTCTATCAAATTAATATATAATTGCCAAACAAATCCTTAACAAATCACAAGCAAATTATAAGGAATAATAATGACCCTAAGAAATTTCCAACACCAATTAAAAGAAGAAGAAAGAAAAAGAAAACATGGATAATGAAAGAGAAAAGAAAAAGAAAAGAAGAAGAAAACATAAATTAAGAAGAAGAATAGAAAAGTAAGGAGGGAAGAAGAAAAGAAAAACCTTGTTAATGGTGGTGAGAGAGAGAAAGTAGAAAGTGAGAAAGAAGGAAGAAGAAGAAAACGGAAGAAAATAATGAGGGAAAAGAAAAAGTAGGATTAGGGGAAGAGAAAGATAAGATATGTTGGCAGATTAGGATAAGCTGTGCGGAGCAAGCAACGCGGACGCGTGGGGTACGCGTTCGCGCGGATGGCACTTATATGAATCGACGCGGTCGCGTCGGTCACGCAGACGCGTGACTCGTTTTGTGCTACTGGCGCGAGGGCAGTCTCGCGCTCGCACAAATCTCTGTTCAAAACTCATTATTGCCAAATTCCAGGGTGACGCGGTCGCGTGGTTGACGCGATCGTGTGGGTGGCCAATATTGGGATATGACGTGGACGCGTGGGGCACGCGTTCGCGTGGTAAGGCTTGTGCATCTAGCGCCAGTCCAGCCCCACTCCAGCACAACTTTCGGCCATGCACCCTTTTTTACGTCGTTTTTCAGGTCACGCGTCCGCGTGGGTGACGCGGACGCGTGGGAGACATTATTCCCACATGACGCGGATGCGTCAGCGACGCGGTCGCGTGGGGCAATTTGTGCCAAAGGCACGCCTCCAGCCATGCTCCCGCGTGACTTTCTGTTCGATTTATCTTTCTTTCTTACTCACCTGCGGCGCGAACGCGTCGGTGACGCGGTCGCGTCACGAGCCCCTTTTTTTTATATGCAAATGTGCAAATGAAGATGCAAACTGAATGTGCAAATAATGAGAAAAGTTATTGAAAAAGAAAATTAAGAAGAAAGAAAGGAACGATCATACCATGGTGGGTTGTCTCCAACCTAGCACTTTGCTTTAACGTCCTTAAGTTGGACGCTCCATTAGCTCAATCTTCTGCTGTGGGTGGATCCTCCAAGAGGAAGATCTCTAGCTCCTTGGGTTTCGTTGCCTTCTCACCATGATATAGCTTTAAGCGATACCCGTTAACTTTGATGAATTCAGAGCTTGAAGGATGACTCAGATGGAAGACTCTGTATGGCTCAGCCTTCTCTACTCTATATGGACCTTCCCATCTTGATCTTAACTTGCCTGGCATGAGCTTCAGTCTAGAGTTGTAAAGGAGGACAAAGTCCCCAGGTTGAAACTCTCTCCTCTTGATGTGCTTATCATGCACAGCCTTCATCTTTTCCTTGTACAGCCTTGAGTTCTCATAAGCTTCTAGGCGAAGGCTTTCTAATTCTTGCAGTTGCAACTTCTTTTCAGCTCCGACTTTCTCAAATCCCATATTGCACTTCTTTACTGCCCAAAAGGCTTTGTGCTCTACCTCAACTGGGAGGTGACAGGCTTTTCCATAAACTAAGCGGAAGGGACATCCCAATGGGTGTCTTGTATGACGTTCTGTATGCCCAGAGTGTATCTTGTAGCCTGGTGCTCCAGTCTCTTCTATGAGGTTTGACTATCTTCTGCAATATACTCTTTATCTCTCTGTTAGACACCTCAGCTTGCCCATTAGTCTGGCGATGGTAGGCTGTTGCCATTTTATGAACCATCCCATGCTTCTTCAGTAATCCTGTTAGTTTCCTGTTACAGAAATGGGTGCCTTGATCGCTCACGATTGCTCGTGGTGATCCAAAGCGACAAATAATGTGGTTTCTAACAAAGAAAACAATAGTGTTAGCATCATCAGTGCGGGTAGGAATTACTTCCACCCATTTAGAAACGTAATCTACAACTAACAATATATAAAAATGACCATTAGAATTTGGAAATGGACCCATGAAGTCAATGCCCCAAACATCAAAAATTTCACAAAAAAGCATAGTCTGTTGAGGCATCTCATCTATCTTGGATATATTACCAAACCTTTGGCATGGGGAACAAGATTTACAAAATTCAGCAGCGTCTTTAAAAAGAGTAAGCCACCAGAATCCACAGTCTAAGATTTTTCTAGCTGTTCTTTGAGGGCCAAAATGTCCTCCACTCTCAGATGAGTGGCAAGCCTCTAAAATGGACTGGAATTCTGATTGAGGCATACATCGTCTAATTACCTGGTCAGCGCCACATCTCCATAAATATGGGTCATCCCATATATAATATTTGGACTCACTTTTCAGCTTGTCTCTTTGATGCTTAGTAAAGTTTGGAGGAAAGGTGCGGCTAACTAGATAATTAGCTACAGGCGCATATCAACGGACTACTTCAGATACCGCTTATAAGTTATCAAAAGGGAAATTATCATTTATAGGAGTGGCGGTATCCTTAATGTGCTCAAGGCGACTCAAGTGGTCTGCCACTAGATTCTGGGTACCACTCCTATCCTTAATTTCTAAATCAAATTCTTGTAGTAGCAGTATCCAACGTATAAGCCTTGGTTTGGACTCCTTTTTAGCTAATAAATACTTTAGAGCTGCGTGGTCTGAGTATACTGCTACTTTAGTACCAAGTAAATAGGCTCGAAATTTATCCAGAGCAAAAACAATAGTAAGAAGCTCTTTCTTAGTAGTAGTGTAATTAGACTGAGCTGTGTCTAAAGTCTTAGACGCGTAAGCAATTACAAAAGAGTCCTTACCTTCACGCTGAGCCAGCGCTACTCCTACTGCATGGTTGGAAGCATCGCACATGATTTCAAATGGCTGGCTCCAGTCTAGTCCTTTCACAATTGGAGCTTGAGTCAGGGCGGTCTTCAGCTTATCAAACGCTAGTTTGCAATCCTCACTGAACTCGAACTCAATATCTTTCTGCAGTAGTCTGGATAAGGGTAGTGCTACCTTACTGAAGTCCTTAATGAATCTCCGGTAAAAATCTGCATGGCCAAGGAATGAACGGACTTCCCTCACAGAGGAGGGGTAAGGTAAACTAGAAATAACATCCACCTTTGCTGGATCTACAAAAATGCCAGTATTAGACACAACATGTCCTAGTACAATTCCTTGTTTTACCATAAAGTGACATTTTTCAAAATTAAATACAAGGTTTGTACTGACACATCTATCTAATACTCTAGATAAACTATCCAAGCAAAAGCTAAAAGAATCACCATAAACGCTAAAATCGTCCATAAAAACCTCCATACAGTCCTCAATAAGGTCAGAGAAAAGACTCATCATGCACCTTTGGAAAGTAGCTGGTGCATTGCACAAGCCAAAGGGCATTCTCTTATAAGCATAAGTGCCAAAAGGACATGTAAAAGTAGTCTTTTCTTAATCTTCAGGAGCTATATGAATCTGGAAATAGCCTGTGTAACCATCTAAAAAGCAATAATATGATTTACCTGACAGGCGATCCAGCATTTGATCAATGAATGGAAGGGGGTAGTGATCCTTACAAGTGGCCTGGTTGAGGAACCTGTAATCAATGCAGACCCTCCAGGCGTTCTGTACTCTGGTTGCTATGAGCTCTCCATGCTCATTTTTCACTGTGGTGACTCCAAAATTCTTGGGTACCACTTATACTGGGCTTACCCATTCACTGTCTGAGATGGGGTAAATGATATCCGCCTCAAGTAGTCTAGTCACTTCCTTTTTGACAACTTCTAAGATAGTGGGATTTAGTCTTCTCTGGGGTTGACGAACAGGCCTAGCTCCCTCTTCTAAAAATATTCTGTGCTCACAAACTTGAGGGTTGATGCCTTCTATGTTTGCCAAGCTCCATCCGATTGCTTTCTTGTGTTTCCTCAGCACACTGAGTAGCTCTTCTTCTTGTTGGGAAGTGAGTTCCCTTGCAATGATAACTGGAAACTTTTGCTTGTCCTCAAGGTAAGTATACTTGAGGTGTGGAGCGAGGGGCTTTAATTCTGATTTCTGCTTATGGTCAGGCTCTGGATTATCTGGGGCTGGTTATAATGGCAAAGTGTCCTCATTGTCCTCTGAAGATGTCCCCACAGTTGGACCTCGTCCTGTGTACTTCTCTTCTAATTCCTCCTGGTAAACTTCAGCCACAGTTTCATCTATAATGTCACATTGGGAGATAGAATGATCATCCAGAGGGTGCTTCCTAGCTCCATTTAAACTGAATTTCACTATTCTGCCATCTATTTCAAAGGAATAAGTTTCGGAAAATGCGTCCAGCTTGAACTTTGAAGTCTTCAGGAATGGTCTTCCAAGCAGGATTGATGATGGCCTTCCTGAGTCATTAGGGGGCATTTCCAGGATATAGAAGTCAATGGGAAATGTGAGCCCCTTAATGCTCATTAATACATCTTCAGCAATTCCAACCACTGTAATAATGCTTTTATCTGCTAACACAAAACGAGCTGTCGACCTTTTTAAGGGAGGGAGCCTCAAAGTAACATATATAGACAAAGGCATTATACTAACACATGCTCCTAAATCACACATGCAGTCAGAAAATATCACACCACCAATAGTACAATTAACCATACATGGACCTGGATCACTACACTTTTCAGGTATACCTCCCATTAAAGCAGATATAGAACTACCTAAAGGAATAGTTTCTAATTCATTAATTTTGTCTTTATGTATACATAAATCCTTTAGAAACTTTGAGTATTTAGGTACCTGCTGAATAACATCAAAAAGGGGAACAGTTACCTCAACCTTTTTGAATATTTCTACCATTTTGGGATCAAGTTCCATCTGCTTCCTGGGCTTCCTTGCAATTTGTGGAAATGGAATAGGGAGGGCGTTTCCTGCAGGGTCTGCCTACTTTGGTGCTTCCTTTTGTGGTTGAGCTTCTTCTTCTTCAACCATGTCTTGTATGTCCTCTTCCTCTTCAGCATCCTCTACTTCCACCACCTATTCAGTTGAGGTGTGTTCTGATGGGTTTGGCTCCTCTTGATTCCTCTCTTGCAGTGTGGTTTTGGACCTTAGGGTGATGGCATTGATGCCACCCTTTGAATTGGGTAATGGTTGAGAGGGGATTCCACTGGAGCTTAAAGGCTGGTTGTTGGAGTTATTTAGTGATCCAATCTGTGATACAGGAGCTTGCAAGGTAGAGTTCAGACCATTTAGAGTAAAAGTAAGGTTATTTTCCATGGCCTGCTATCTCCGATCAATAGATTGTAATAACTCATCATTAGAAGAAGAAGAGGGATAAGTGATCTGAGAGGTCTGCTGTTGGTTGTGCTGTGGTCCTTGGAATTACCTCAGGTGAGGTACTCTGTAAGGCTGGTTCTGGTTCTGCTGCCTGTTGTTGTTATTATTCCACCTCTGATTTTCCTGATTGTCTCTGCCTCCTCTGTTATTGTTGTCCCCCCAGCCCTGGTTAGAATTATCTCTCCAACCTTGGTTTGAATTGTCCTGCCATCCATGGTTGTAGCTGCCACCTTGATTGTATCCTTGATTGGAACGGTCATAAAAGTTATGAGTGGCTGCCACAGTATTGTCTTCCTGCTGGAGCTGCGGACATTCATCAGTATAATGGCTATAATCAACACAGATCCCGCATACTCTTTGTGGAACCAACTGTTGGCTTTGCTGTGGTGGAGAGGGCTGAGCTTGCTGAGCTTGTTGGATTCGTCCTGAACAATCATGGAAATGTCTTTCCTCAGTTTATCAGTAACTTCAGCTGGAAAGAATTTTTCCAAAAATTCTCTTCTAAGCGTATCGCAGTCAGAAACAGTTGCTGCGTGTTGAGTGTAGTACCACTCTCTCGCCTTTCCCTCAAGAGAGAATGGGAAGGCTTTTAATAAAATAGAAGTTTCATCTGCACCATCACGCCTGACAGTAGAACAGGCTGCTTGGAAATCCCTAAGGTTCTTGATAGGCTCTTGAGCAGGTAAGCCATGAAACTTAGGCATCAAGTTGAGTAGTGCAGTCTTTATTTCAAAATCTGTAGCCACCACTGGGTGATGCACTTAAAACGGTTGTAGTGTGAAATCAGGGGCTCCAGCCTCCTGGATAGTAACTTTCCTAAGTGCTGCCATGTCACCTACACGTAAATCAATCGAATCAGTAGAAAGAGAGCTTGTTTCCTCCTCAAGTGATGTTTCAGATTCGCCCTCGGAGAGGACTAACCGCCGCCGAGCTTGCCTTATACGTGAAATAGTTCTTTCAATCTCAGGATCAAATACTGGCAAGCTTGGGTCAGGAAATGAACGCATCATTTAACGAAAGAAACATGCAGCTCATAGTAGCAAAAATAAAATAAAATGCAAATAAATAAATTCCAATCAATAACTTAGCACTCTATTGCAACTCCCCGGCAACGGCGCCAAAAATTGACGTGGCAGAAATTAGCGAGTTAAGAAATTATTATAAGAGATGCGTTGCAGGTATAGTTCTCAACCAACCAAAATTTCGCTTATCAATTTAAAAGGGTTGTCACAAAATTAGAATTGAAATACTGGGAGTATGAATCCCAGGTTGTCTCCCAATGAGTTGCAGAAGGGTGTGCTATTTTATTAATCAGATGTTTTCCAAAAGGGTTTGAGTTTGATAGACAGGAAATTAAATCAGAGAATTTATGTAATTTAAATAAAAACTTTGACCGAGAGTAGATTAGTTGGAATCCCTATCCCTGATGGAGTTCTCTCAAGATCAATTGATAATTGAAGGTTGTCTGCTCAGTTATCCTTTACCGAATAAAGGAAAGTCAAGCAAGTTGGAAGTCAATTTCTATTCACAAGTTCTAATCCTCTCCCTTGGGAAGGATTAGTGTCAGTGATTAGATGGCGACCCAACGCTAATCCTAATTATAATTTTACTCTTGAGCATCCATCTCAAGGACCTCCTTTCAATCAACTCCCAATCAAGTTATGGAACTACTCACTCATTATGATTGTAAAATTCACGAAATAAGAAGGGGAAATAAAGAAAGACATGATAAACAATAATCAAAAGGATCAATTAAAAATAAAATAGTTCTTGTATTAATAAATTCTAAAAATAATCTGATAGTAATTCTGAACAAAATAAGGATATAAAAGAGTAAGTGACAAGTACGGAAACAAACTAGAATGATGAAGTCTTGATGGAGGTAATAACTCTTTTCAATATCCCAATCCAAAAAGCAATAGAATCAAAATCCTAAGAACTATGAATATGTGAGAGAGAAACCTAGAGGAGGAGTAAAATCAGATCTAAAACTAAAAATTATGCGGAATCAATGTTGTTCTTTTTTCTCTGCATGTCCCCTGGCTCTAATCTGCTTTTCTGGACCGAAAACTGGGTCAAAACAGGGCCCAAAATCGCCCCCAGCGAATTCTACAGATTCTGCAGATCGCGCACTTCACGCGATCGCGTCATCCACGTGTTCACGTCATCCAGCGTCTTGCCTTGCCACGCGTGCGCGTCGTCCACGCCTTCGCGTCACCTGTGCAGTTTCCAATCCATGCGTTCGTGTCAGGCACGTGAGCGCGTCACTGCAATTTTCTCTATTTCGCACAGTTGCGTGAGTCATGCGTCCGCGTCACTGCTCGCTGGTCATCTCCTTAATTTCTTGTGTTCCTTCCATTTTTGCAAGCCTCCTTTCCAATCTCCAAGTCATTCATGCCCTATAAAGCCTGAAACACTTAACACACAGATCACGGCATCGAATGGAATAAAGGAGAATTAAAATACATAATCAAAAATCTCTAGGAAGCGAGTTTTCAATCAAAGAGTAATTTTGGGAAGGAATTGTAAATACATGCTAATTTAATGAATAAGTGGGTAAAGATTTGATAAAACCACGCAATTAAACACAATATAAACCATAAAATAATGGTTTATCATGGTGGTTCAACACTCTCCATCTTTTCTACTTGTTGCACAACCAACTTTATTTCCTTGTTCTCAAGTTGAGATTCTTTATCCATGAGAGCTTCGTGTGCTTTCCGATTTCCTACTTGCTCTAATTTATGAAGGGTTGCTTGAAATTTATCCAGTGTTTCCTTGAGACGATCTCTTGACTCTTGTTCTACTTGGATTCCATAATTAGGATCATATGCCTCTTGGGTTGATGGATATGGACAAGGTGTGTATGGAGGTGGTGGTTCTTAGGAGTAATTATGTTGGAATTGGGGTGGTTCTATATATGATTCATATGGCTTATAAGGTGGTTGGTATGGTGGATAAGGGTTAGGATCATATGAGGGTGTTTGGTAGTAGGTGGCTTGTGAGTATGGTGGTTCAAAGCTATGTTGAAGAGGGGATTCATAAGTATATTGTGGTGGGTGTTGATTGTCACGAAGAGGTCCACCATAACCATTGTCTTGGTAAGCATCATAGAATGGTTGTTTATAATACCTTGGAGGTGGTTGTTGCCAAGAGGGTTGATCAAATCCGTGTGGCTCCTCCCATCTTTGATTGTCCCATCCTTGATCCAAGTGCTCATTGCAATCTTCTCTTCCTACAACATGATTGTAACCAAACTCATAGCCAAAGGGCTGAGAATTCATAGTAGCAAGAGAAATAAAAACTAATAAAAATTAATGAAAATAAACTCCTAAAACTAGAAACAACTAACAAAGAAACGAAAAAGCAAAATTATTCACAATATTCACAATAACGAATAATAAGGCACACGTTTGCAATTCCCCGGCAATGGCGCCATTTTGACGAACAGATTTTTGACGGTTTAGAATTCCTCAATAAATTCTCGTTGCTAGTATAGTTTCTAAACCAACAAAGAATCCTTTCATACAAAAATTTGTTTGTCACTTAAGCAAACCCAATAAAAATAAACCAAAGTATTTAAACCTCGGATCGTCTCTCAAGGAATTGCAGGGAGGTGTAGTTATTATTGGTTATGAAAAGTATCTTTTTGGGTTTTTGAAAGATTGAACAAGGAATGTAAATAATAAGAGAATAAACTAATAATTAAGAAAGCTCTTGGCAAGTATGAGAATTAGAAGTCCTATCCTAGTTATCCTTATCAATTCTGACATCAATTGTCCATTGCTCCCACTTAGTTAACCTCTAACTATGAAGGAAAGTCAAGTGGATGAATCAATTTGATTCCTCAAGTCCTAGTCAACTCCTAAGGAAACACTATCTTTAGAGGGATCCAAATCAACTAGCAACTTTCAATTATCAATAAACAAAGGAGTTTGATAACTCAAGAGTCTCCAACTACTCAACCAAAACCAAGAATAGAAAAATCTAACTTAAAATCCTCCCAAGCATTTTATCAAACACTTGGAAGCACTACAAGAAAAACACTCATTCAGGTACACTTAGAAAGTGTAGCCAAAAGTGAAAAAAAATGATGCCTTAGGCTACGGCTACGCTTTTTGGGCTACGGCTACGCTTTTCGGAGTGATTCCTATTCGGCCGTTGCCTATTCTCAAAGGCTACGCTTTTCTGCACCAAAGGCTACGCTTTTGACGTTTGAGAATAGGCTACGCTTTTCAAGTGATGCTGTCCAAGACCAAAGGCTACGCTTTTCAGCTTTCATTTTTCCAGAGTAGGCTACGCTTTTCAACGCTACTGCATCACCTGTAAAGCGTAGCCACATTGTATACCATGGCTACCGTTTATAAGTGTAGCCTTAGGTCCCTCTTTTTTTTTTTATACTATAGCTACTGTATATAAGTGTAGCCTTAGGTCCTTCATTGTTTTTTTTTTATTTTCTATATATATATATATTATTTTTTTCTAAAACCTAATATTTAATAATATAATTATAAATATAATCCTATATTTTTAATTAAATTAGTAAAATATTATAAAATAAAAATAAATACATAATAATACAATCCAATATTCTTGAAATAATAAAAATTATCCTTAAGCAAAATTTAGGTTGCCATAATAAATTAGCAGTCATAAGATCTTCTATTTGGGAATAATACAAATTATTTCTCTAAAAATAAAATTTATTTCTCTAAAAATAAATTACTTCAAAATCAATTGCACATGTACAGGGCGAAGAGGTTGTCTTTCTTTTTGTAGATCAGATGTTGGTATTGCCTGCTCTGATTGAGGCCTGGCTGACTGACTTTGGCGCATTTTCTTGTTTGAGAGTATGCTTCTAATAATCCTTGCACTACTTTCATGCCTCTGATTCTGCTTCCGAGGTGTTGAGCCAGCAATTGTTTTGGCTGAAGATGTTACATTATTCTACTCTAATAAACTATCTAAATCAAACCCTGCACAATAAGAAACCCAACAAAATATGAAGTGATAGCATGATCATACATGATAAGTCCATAAATCACAATAAAAGGAACCAAAGAACAATCCATGCCAGAACTTATAGTGGATTCCTGATTCATCACATTCCATGTCATGAGCAATAAGGCAGCATATTATTTCATGAGCCACTAAGGTTACATTGAAACCAACATTTATCAACAACTCCAACTAGTAAAAAGATGATTTAAGGATACTATCATCCACGAGAACATTCAAATAGAATGAATCAATTAAATTAATTAAAATTCTAGTCACTTCTAGAGATAGCTATTTATGATGTTGGTCTATGTCAAATTTTTCTTATGGATTTGATCTAATTTCCTAAATACAAGTGAAATCAGTCCCTCTCACCATCTTAAATATAAATCAACTTCATACTTATGAGTTATGATTTGAAATATAAGTACTTATCTGTATGTGAAACTGTAATAGTGACTAATTTTACTTAATTTTGATAAGTTTTATACCAAAACGATCTGAAATAGGATGATGTAAATACCATGATAAATCCTGTCTCTTTAGGGTCTAGTTCTTCCATGATCAAAGCTGCATATTCTTTAGCCTGCTGCTGTATGTTTGAGAGTTTATTTGTTGTGGCACTAAGGCAGATGATCTGAAAACAGAATTGATCATTTGTGATCAAGGAAACTCCTATTCTCATGGGAACAAAATGCAAAGCTAGGAAAGGAAAAAAGGTTGCCGATAAAAACTACCTCACTATCTTCATTCTAATTTTTCTATTGATGAATTTAAAAAGAAAATTCATATAAACCTCTTTAATTTCTTCCTCGGTGATTCTTCCATCTGCATCTTTATCAACCCTGCATTATTCCAAATGAAGGTTAACATACTTAATGGTGGGAATTAAAGAAAATACCAACCAATTTTTTTTTCTAGTTCTAAAATTAAGTAAAGAGGTAATGAATTAGTTACATGTCAAAGACAGTTCTGAGCCTGGAATCAAAACTCTGGTCAGAAATCTGGTCCCAAAAGTCTTTCAATTGAGCCTTGTTAATTGAATCCCCATGAATATCCCTCCTCCTAGTCACGAATCAAAAAGTACACCAGCATGCCTCAGATTCCTTGCTCATCCCCACATACAAACAACTCAACAAATTCGAACCATAGTTATCCAAACACTTCCTAAAAGAAAACTACTCAGAACAAGTCCTTATTTCACTCACTCACACACACACACACA
>NC_029794.2:51556382-51620869 GCF_000816755.2 Arachis ipaensis
TTTCCCTAAATTTTTATAATTGGCATCGAGTTAATTGGCTTCTTATAGTGCATAATTTGCATCATATCATATTTTAATGTAATTACTTCACACAACAGTATATAAAATACAGTATGATGCATCTGAGAACAAATAAACAACTTACCTAGCCTTTGCCATATCTTCCTCAAGGCATCTCACACACTCTGCAGCTTTTTCCAAGGACTTCTTAGCCACTTCCTTTGATAATGAAAACAATATATATTACAAACCTTCAATACAGAAAACTCAGGAATAAAAACTTAAACTTAATTAAGTTTTAGTCGTTGAGATGATAAAAAAATCATATAAAGTGGGACATTGATTTATATACTATATACAAGGATAACTAGAGAAGTAGAAGGCTAAACTCCCCTTGCAGAACTAACAAAAGCTAATATCGTGAACTATAAATAGTTAAATGGGCTTGTTCACATTTCAACTTTCAAGCTCAAAGGGTTTATGCATGAGAGGACATCATATATGTTCTTAATAAACATTTGGGAGAGTGGGTTCAAAACAGAAATATGGAATTGAAACATTGTTTCCGAGAGTCAAAACATCTACTTTACCTGTGAACTATCAATTAAAGCAGCAAGGTCATTTCTACCAACATCTTTGACAACTGAAAGATATGCAAAGAGCATTCAATTAACAATACTTATAGTAGTTGCATCTAAAAAGTAATGTAAAATGCTTATAGTTTTCTTAGGATACCATTCAATTAACTTTGGCTCTTATCCACACTACACTCTTACTTTCAAAATATTCACTTGACAATTGCAAGTTTTCTGTGTTACCATTTCATACAAAATTACCGCTTCACTTGAAGTGTTTTATTGACAACACCACCCTTTATTAGAAAGGAAATTTGAAAAAAAAAATTAACATAGGGCCTTTTCTACACCACTTGACAACCTCAAAGTTGTGCATTGCAAAGCTTGAACAAACATAGTCTGTAAGTGCAAAATCATAAAGCAAATGGAAAATAAAAAAGAAAACTCTTAACATATTAAGAAGCAAAAATTACAAAAGATTGTAGAACTCCAAAAATCAGAACAACAAACCCTCAAAAAAATTGCAAAACCAAAAAATTCATACACACCAGAAAAAGTGTGGCTAAATAGGTATTTTTCTTGTAGTGATTTAGCATAAATTTTAGGGGCTAAATCATGATATGACAAAGTTAACAGCTTCCCAATACTAACACAAAACAATTGATTATAAATTCAAAGCCACTAAACTTGTCCTATTACCTTGTTCCCGTGGCTTTCAGCAGTATCACTTTCATCACTCCCTCAAAAACCAATTTGAAGCACCAAAGCAATTCCCAATTTTCTGGCTTCTATTTGCATTAGCTCTGTAAATTCATAGCACACACAAACCACAAATGGTGTTAGAAATAATAAACTCTGTTTGAAGAGGCGACGATTCGCACACTTGAGGCCAATAATCTTCTCAAACAAAAAAGAAAACCCTAACGAAGCAAGAAGCAGAAACTCATAAAATTAGGAAGCCCCAAAAATAGAACCCCCAAAACCTTCAAGAATTCACAGAAGAAAAATCCATGACAGAGAACAAGTGAGATAGAGGGTGAGACAAAGAGAGAGCGAATGAGATAAAAAGTGAGATGACGAGCGACAAAGAGAATGAGATTGAGAATTATTGTAGGTGGTCTGCGATTGCTTCTTGGCTACCAGGAAGCTAAAATCATTCATGCAGTAAAATCCCCAATTCCTATCAGTGTCATATCCAGAAGCTACAACCCCTAATTAAAAACCCTAAAATTGGAACCCAAAACCTCCCAAATTTCACAGAACAAACTGAAAATCGATACATACCTTCTCAGGTGAGCGGCGACGACGATGCTGAGTGACGACGACGATGCTGAGCAGCGACAGTGAGCACATGCGACGATGATGCTGACCAGCGACGGTGAGTGCACGAGATGGCGATGCGAGGCGACAGTCAGCGCACGCAACGACGATGGTCCCGCGGCGGAGCCCTAGCCGGCGTCGTCCTCTCCTTCTTTCCCCTATCCTCTCTTCTTCTCTTCTTCTTCCCGTTCTCCCCTTTTCTGATTTTTCCCTCTTTTGTGTGTGTGTGAGTGAGGATGAGAGTGTGAGCTTGTGAGTGGTGAGCTGGTGACTGGTGAGTGGTAACTGGTGAGTGGCGCAGCCATGTGGTGAGTGGTGACTGGGTGGCGACGGTCAACAGCGACGGTGAGAAGGCGAAGGTGATGAGTGTCGTAGGTGATGTGTGTTGAAGGTGAGAATGGCGAAGGTGAGGGTTCCTCGAATTGAAGGTGCTGTGTGCGTGTGTGCTTTTGGAGGGAATTGAAAGAGTAATAAAAATTTCACTAAGTGTTAGTATTTGGTCCACATACATTAGGCATCACTTTTAAAATGCACCCAAAATATAATAAATAAGTTACTCTTTAAAAGTGTTCTGTTTGATACAAAAAGTGAATCCATAGATATTAACCTATGGCTACGCTTTATAAGTGATTTCTATAATACCTAAGGCTACACTTTTTAAATGATGCCACAATTGTGTATCCTTTTCTCTTATAAAAAGGCAACACAGAGAAAAGCGTAGCCTATTCTATGAATAGGCTACGCTTTTCAAATATAGCTTAAAAAAAGTGTGGCTGAATGGGTATTTTTCTTGTAGTGCAGGCACAAAATAAAAGCATAGAAAACTAACAAGGAATATAAAATACAAAATAACCAATTGCGAGCATCAATGATGATAAACAAAGGAAGAAGCAATAAACATGAAATACCCCAAATTGCATTGAATAAAAAATTTGAAATCTAACATGAAGAGTTCATAAATTAAATTGGGAAAATAAATAAACCAACAAGGGAAGATAGATAAACTAAAGTGCTAGAACAAATAAGAGTAAAAAAGAACTAAATTAAACAAAGATAGAAATCTGAAATTAAGATTAGTTAAACCTAAGAACCCTAAAACCTAGAGAGAGCTCTCTCTCTAGAAAGCTACATCTAAAACCTAAAATTATGTGAATGAATGTTGTATGAATGAATAAATGTAGTTTCCCCACTCTACAGCCTCTAATCTATATTTTTCGGGCTTTAAACTGGGCCAAAAACAGCCCAGAAATCGCCCCCAGCATTTTCTGATACGTCCAGCACGTGGCTCTGTCACGCGTACGCGTCGATTGAACTTTCGCAAGTCACGCGTACGGGTGCCTCACGCGTGTGCGTAACCTAACAGCATGGCAACTATGGTAAATTATATATTATTTCGAAGCCCCGAATGTTAGATTTTCAATGCAACTGAAACCGCCTCATTTGGACCTCTGTAGCTCAAGTTATGGTCGATTTAGTACGAAGAGGTCAGGCTTGACAACTTAGCAATTCCTTCAATTTCTTGTATTCTTTCCACTTTTGCATGCTTCCTTTCCATCCTCTAAGTCATTCCTGCCCTATAAACCCTGAAATCACTTAACACACATATCACGGCATCGAATGGTAATAAGAGAGGATTAAACATAGCAAATTTAAGGGCAAAGAAGCATGTTTTCAATCATAGCATAAAATTAGGAAGGAAAATGTAAAACATGCAAATTATATGAATAAGTGTGAGTTTAGTGGATAAAATCCACTTAATTAAGTACAAAATATACCACGAAATAGTGGTGCATCAGTTGGGTTGCCTCCTAACAAGCACTCTTTTAACGTCACTAGCTTGATGGTTGATTCTTGTTAAGATGGAGGTTGATCATAATGCTTCATCTCCTCCCTTCTCACTGTGAATCTTCTCCCTATGTCTTTATTTATTTGCTCAATATGCTAAAGAAAAAGGATTTTATTCACTGTATATGGCTTCAATGGATGGTAAGTTAACATCACTTTTTTCCCTAGTGGGAAGTCTTCTGTAGGGGTCTTCTTGCTTCTCCACCCCCTGGGCACCTTCTTCTCAAGACCTTCCCTTTCTTCATTTGATAATGCACACCCAATACCAAATTTAGGTTTGATGTCAGGAGATTTTTGAAGACTTGGATCACTTGATTCAACCTTTATGCAATAAAGCGACGGAAGATGTTGGCTGATAGAGCAACCGAAGTCAAAAAGCAAATAACCAGCCTCCTACAAGTTGGGTTTATTCGAGAGCTCACCTACTCGACTTGGTTATCGAACGTGGTTCTAGTCAGAAAGCCTAACGGTAAATGAAGGATGTGTGTAGATTACTCAGACCTAATTAAATCCTGCCCCAAGGAAAAACAACATTCGACACGCCAGACGATATTTACTTCTATACGGTCATGCCTTTCAGCCTGAAGAACACCCAGGCTACGTATCAATGGCTAATAACAAAAATCTTCCAGAAGCAAATCGGCAAGACGATAGGAGTATATGTTGACGATATTTTTGTCAAAACCCCAAGCCATAATCCCTGCTAGATGATCTCTGCCAAATTCGTCGATCCCTCCGAGAAGATAAGATGCGTCTAAACCCAGCGAAATGTGCCTTCAAAATGGAAGCTGGGAAATTCCTCGGTTTTATGCTAACTCAGTGAGGCGTCGAAGCCAATCCAGAGAAGTGCACCGTAATCATCCAGATGGCCAGTCTTGGATCCATCAAAGGTGTCCAAAGATTAACCAGGAAACTCACCGCCCTTTCTCGGTTTCTTGGAGCCTCGGCATAAAAGGCCCTCCCCTTCTTCAACTTAATGAAAAAAGGGATTACCTTCCAATAGATGGAAGAACGCAAAGCACCTTTCCAGTACTTCAAAAAGCTCTTGTCCGAATACCTGGTGGTGGCAAAACCATAGGTCGGGAAACCGTTGTTTCTGTATCTCGCAATCTCAAACGAAACAATGGAGCAGCTCTCATTCGGGAAGAGGATAGCTAAAAATTTTTTAATACTTTTCAGTAAGGTAATACTTCCAAAGCCATCAGATCGAAGTCTGAACTGATCAACCTATCAGACAGGTGCCACAGAAATCTGACCTAGCGGGAAGGATGATGGCATGGTCGATAGAACTATCATAGTCTGACGTCATCTACCAACTAAGGCATGCCATCAAGACCCAAGAATTGGCAGACTTCCTAGCTAAAATGATCAGCCTTGATACTAAAACCCCAACCTAACGATGGGAACTCCATGTGGACAGAGCCTCCAATAATGTCTAAGGCATAGCAGGGGTGATTCTAGAAGACCCGGATGGACTCTTATACGAGCAATCTAACAGGTACGAGTTCTCAATGTTGAGCAACTAGGTAAAATACGAAGCTATCATAGCTGGGCCCTAGGTAGCCAAGGAACTCGGGGTCAATGGTCAAAAGCGACTCCCAAGTTGTCACATCACAGATCAATGGCACCTATCAAACCCGAGACCCCATCCTATAAAATACTTGGAAAGAGCAAGAGAATTATGCGTAATTACAAAATTATGGTAATCCAACATGTTCCTAGTGAAAGAAATACCAAGGCAGACTTGCTATCGAAACAGGTTAGCACTAAAACCTTGGGAGGAAACCAATCCCTCATCCATGGGGAAGTCAAGGAACTATCAGTGACTGATGGAAAGGATTTATGCCAGCTTAGAATTTCAAAATATAGAAAAGAGCTTCTTCGTTGCAAGCATAGTCCGAACCGGCAATTGATCCTCACATCAAAGTTCAAATAAAGTTTGTCACTTAAGTCAAACCAATATAAAAAATTGAGAGTATTTAAACCTCGGGTCATTCTCCCTAGGAATTGTAATCAAGTGCTAAATTATTGGCTATGAGGGAATGGGGTTAGGATAGCAATTGACAAAAACATAAAAGGCAAGAAAGTAAATAAGCATGCAAGGGATTAAAACTTAAAACAAGTGAAACAATGAAAATGGAATTTAAGTGGCAGAAAGGAACTCTTGGCAAGGGTTAGGAATTAAAGATTACTATCCTAGTCATTGACCACAAACATGGTAATTATGAAGAGTTAATCCCAATTAGTCAACCCTAACATTGAGGATAAGTCAAAAGGGAATAATTGATCTCAATCCACAAATCCAAGCTAACTCACTAATTAACTTAGTAAAAGGCTAACGTTAGTGGAAACCAAACAAACTAACAATCTGATAAACCCCGTTTTTAGGATTTATCATGTATAGATTTTGAGGGTTTTATCAATGATCTTCCACACTTATTCATATAAAAATGCATGATTTTGTTTTCCTTTCCCAACTTTGCTTCATAGATGAAAACATGCTTCTTTTGCATTAAAATTGATATATCGTAATCCTCCTCTATTACCATTCGATGCCGTGATCCGTTTGTTAAGTGGTTTCAGAAGTTATAGGGCAAAAATGGCTAAGAGGGATGAAGGAAGCATGAATGAATGGAAGGAGCGTGGAAAAATTAGAGTTTTGGAACTTGGGCATGGGCATGCACGCGCACTGTACGCATACGCACAGATGTGCACCCTCAGAGCCGGCGCGATGGAGCCGAAACGAGAAGCCGACGCATTTATATGGCTTGGCCAGAAATCCTTGGACGCGCGCGTGCACTAGACGCTTGCGCATGGATCGCAAAAAGCCCCAGAGACGCGTACGCGTGCTGTGCACGTACGTGCCGATGGCCGCACGTGATTTTTTAAGGAGAAAACGTGACTAGCAATTTCAGGCAGTGGCAGGCCCTATTTTGGGGCAGAATTCTAGCGGAAAGAGCATAAGAAGACCAAGGATTAGAGAGATTAGGACAATTAGACATTTTTAGATATTTTAGGGAGTTAGCTACATTTTCTTTTAGAGAGAGAAACTCTAACTTCTCTCTAGGATTTTACTCTCTCCATTGCAATTCTCCTTTGATTCCTTGGTGAGATTCATTGCTAATTCATTTTTACTTTGATACAAGTTGTAGATCTACTCTTCTTCTACTCTCAATTAGTGCTCTTTTGATTCATTCACTTGGATCTAGATTTATGACCTTGTTACTTTGAATTTTCATTAATGAATCGATGAATTTCATTCAATTACTTGATTATTGATGATTGCTTGAATTAGATAGCTTTAATTCCATTCTTTTCTCTCAATTTCATCATGTCTTCTATGATTGCCTACCAATTGTTTGTGAAAATGACAACCCTAACTATGGAGTAGTTTTCTCTTGCTTGGCTTAGGGGTTGAGTTTTTGGAGACACTTGAGTAGTGAATATCAATTGTTGATTAGGAATTGAGAATTGCTAATTGACTTGGAGTGCACTAAAGCTAGACTTCCCTAGGGTTAGACTAGGACTTGTGACTCAAGTTAGTTACTCTCACTTGACTTTCCTCCATTTTTAGGGGGTTGACTAAGTGAAGCAATAATCAATTGTTATCACAATTGAAGAAAACTACAATGATGGAACTTCCGATACTCACCCTTAGCTAAGGCTTTTATCTTAATCAATTGTTGTTTACCTTTGATTAGCTTAGATTCTTGCACCAACTCTCAAAACCACAAAAGACTTCCTAATCAATAATGCGCATTCTAAGGCAATTCCCAGAGAGGATGACCCGGGACTAATACTTTTGGTCATAGATTTTAGAATTGTTTATTGCGATATTTGCATGTCGGTTAGACTATACTCACGATTAGATTCATTGCTAATTTCTATACTGGCATAAGAATTTTGTTCATCAAAATGGTGCCGTTGCCGGGGATTTGCTTATGTGTGCCATTCTATTGGTTAGTGTGAATATGTTAATATGTGGATACTTGCATTTCTCTCTTGATTGTTTGTTTGTTTGATTGTTAGTTAGGATTAATCTTTGCTTAAGTACCACTTGATGTCATGAGCTTCTTATCTCCTTCATTGTATGATGCGTTCACTACCGAATCTGAGCTTAGCCCCATTTGATTCGGAAATTGAAAGAACTTTGCTTCATATTAGGCAAGCTCGCAGGCGGTTAACCTTTGAGGAGGGTAAAAAGGTTTTTACCAATTCACCAACCATATTCGAGGTGGATTCCGACTCGTCATTCAAAGAAGGCACTAATTACTCTTTCGTTGATACTACTAATAGTTCTTCTTTTGATCTAGGTGTTAACAATATGGCAGGTCCAAGGAGAGTTACTCTCAAGGAAGCGGGTGCACTGGACTTCGTTCTCCAACCTCTTCATGTGCTTCATCCCAACTTAAATGCAAACTTTGAACTCAAGACCGCTCTCATCAATCTTTTACCAAAGTTCCATGGGCTTCCTGCACAAGATCCAATTAGACACCTTAAGGACTTTCATGGTGTATGCTCGACCACTAGGCGGGAAGGATCTGATGAAGTGGCCATATGGTTGTTTGCCTTTCCTTTCTCTCTTGAGGGAAGAGCCAAGGAGTGGTTTTATACCTTACCTAGTGATGTTGTCGCCGATTGGGACTTGCTTAGAAGAGAGTTCCTAGATAAATTTATGCCCGTAGAAATGTCAGAAAATCTAAGGAAGGAGATCTCATGTATTATACAAGGCAAAATGAAGACCCTATATGAGTATTGGGAATGGTTTCGCAAACTTCTTGACTCATGTCCAAACCACATGATTGACACTCAAGTATTGCTTAGCTATGTGTGCCAACGCATGAGAGAACAAGATAAGAATCTATTGGATGCCTCAAGCAATGGTTCTTTGTCGAAGTATAGGACGGCGGAGGAGGCATGGCAACTCATAACCGACTTGGCCGAGTCCACTCAACATGCTAGACGGAGAATCAACCGCCCAAAGACAGTGAATGAAGTCTCTTCTAGTGGTGAGACCGCCACCCTTACCAAGACCTTGTGTGAGATGATAAGTCTTCTAAAGCAACTCGAAGTGAATCAACAACAACCTCCACCATCTCCTCAACACCAACAAAGCCAACAATTGGTCCCCCAAAAAGTATGCGGTATTTGCTCATGCTACTCCCACTACACGGATGAATGTCCGAGTCTCCAAGAAGATAACACTCTAGCGGCTACCCACAACTTCTATGATCGCCTCTTCTATGATCGCCCTAATCAAGGATACCATTCACAATGGAGCAATTTCAACCATGGGTACCCCTAACAAGGAGGCAATTATAACCAAGGGAGTAACAACTCTAATCAAGGTTGGAGGGATAACTCCAACCAAGGTTGGCGGGATAATTATCAACAAGGAGGCAGGGACAATGGAGGCAACCAAAGATGGAACACCAACAATCCACAAAACCGATACTCACAAAACCCACCACCTCAACAACCAAACCATGGAAGGAACTACCAAACCTATATACCACCTCATAGACAACCACATCAACTCAACCAATCACAAGCACCACAAATCACATATTCTTTCACTTCTTCAAATCAAGATGAGACACTCCAGTCTATACTCCAAGGGCAAAAAAAACTCCAAAATACACTCAACTCAAGTCTCAATGGCCTTACTTCCACCCTCCAAGCCCTCATTGCTCGTTTAGAGCCACCTTCTACCTCCACTACTCAAGCTCTAAACTCTAGTGCCATACCTTCTCAACCTCTACCTAACCCCAAGGGTGGCATCAACGCCATAATCTTGAGGTTCAGAACTCAATTGAAAGAGAGGGGCTCAAAGGAACCTAGCCCAGTGATAGTTACTCAAGAGGAGGATAGAGTTGATATAGAAGAAATAGAAGAGGAGGAGGAAGCACATGCGATAGTTGAAGATAAAGATCCTAAACCAAGGAGTGAAGTCCCTAGAAAGGAGCAAATCTTGGAGGAAGTGGCTCAACCAATTCCATTTTCTACATTGGCAAGAAAGACTAAGAAGCGTGTAGAACTTGACCCAAAAAATGGTAAAAATGTTCAAGAAAGTGGAGGTAACTATCCCTCTCTTTGATGCTATCCATCAAGTGCC
Source organism: Arachis ipaensis (assembly GCF_000816755.2). Lineage (NCBI taxonomy): Eukaryota > Viridiplantae > Streptophyta > Magnoliopsida > Fabales > Fabaceae > Arachis > Arachis ipaensis. The sequence continues at coordinate 51,566,238 of NC_029794.2, forward strand.
TAAATATGCAAAGTTTCTTAAGGATTTGTGTATGAACAAAGATAGAATCCATAAGTTAGAAACTATTCCATTGGGGAGTTCTATTTCGGCTTTGATGGGAGCCATCCCGGAAAAGTGTGTTGATCCGGGCCCTTGCTTAGTCTCTTGTATCATTGACGGAGTTCAATTCATTGATTGTATGTGTGATCTTGGTGCATGCGTTAGCATTATGCCTCTTTTCGTTTATCATATATTGAAGTCCCACCGTTGAAACGGTCGGCGGCTAGGTTTGTCTTGGCGGACAAGAGCATAATAACTGTGACGGGTATTGCAGAAGATGTGTTGGTCAACATAAAGGGTTTGGTATTTCCAATTGCTTTTCATATCCTTGAGATGCCACCAAGAGTGAATCCGAAAGGACATCATCTATCCTACTTGGGAGGCCATTTTTGACGACCTCTAGATTCAGGTTGGATGCCTATTCGGGAACCTACTCATTTGAGATAGATGGGAGAGCCGTAAGTTTTAGCTTAGAATAAGCAATGAAGCACCCACCGGAGAACCATTTCATATTCCGATGTGACTTGATTGACAACATTGTGGGTGAAGTGCATTATGCAAAGCTAGATGAGAAACATATGATTAAAGAAAACAGTGAAGACCCAAGTGAAGAAGTTCAAGTGTTGAGTCAAGAGCAAAAGCTAGAGTTGAAGCCACTACCGCCCCACCTAAAGTACTCATACCTTGATGAAGCTTACAAGTTTCCGGTGATTGTAGCAAGGGAACTAAATCCTCAACAAGAAGAGAAATTGCTATGTGTTTTGAGGAAAAACAAAAGGGCAATAGGGTGGATCTAGTGGGAATAAGCCCCCAAGTGTGTGAGCACTGGATCTTCTTAGAAGAGAGAGCTAGACCCGTGCGACAACCTAAAAGATGATTGAATCCTACCATTCTAGAGGTTGTCAAGAAGGAGGTAACCCGGTTACTCGAGGCGGACATCATCTACCCCATTTCGGATAGTGAATGGGTGAGTCCCGTTCAAGTTGTGCCAAAGAAATCCGGGGTAACCACAATCAAGAATGAAAGCAGGGAGCTTATAGCAACAAGGGTGCAAAACTCTTGGCGGGTATGCATAGACTACCGAAGGTTGAACACGGCCACTAGAAAGGATCATTTTCCACTTCCGTTTATCGATCAAATGCTCGATCAATTATCTGGTAAATCTCATTATTGCTTTTTAGATGGCTACTCGGGGTACTTCCAAATACACATTGCTCTAGAGGACCAAGAAAAACAACATTTAGTTGCCCCTTTGGAACTTATGCCTATAAGCGTATGCCATTCGGCTTATGCAATGCACCGACAACTTTCCAAAGGTGCATGATGAGCATATTTATGGATTTTCTAGAGCAATACATAGAGGTATTCATGGATGACTTCACGGTATATGGTGATTCTTTTGATCATTGCTTGGATAACCTTGAAAAAGTTTTGGAAAGATGTACTAAATCCAACCTTGTCTTGAATTTTGAGAAGTGCCATTTCATGGTTATGCAAGGCATTGTTTTAGGACATATTGTTTCCAAAGATGGTATTTCTGTAGATCCAGCAAAGATCAATGCTATATCTAGCTTGCCTTACCCCTCTTCTGAGAAGGAAGTCCGTTCCTTCCTTGGACATGCAGGATTTTATTGAAGGTTCATAAAGGACTTTAGTAAGGTAGCATTGCCCCTATCAAGATTGCTGCAAAAGGACATTGAGTTTGATCTAAGCAAGGAGTGCATGGAGGCTTTTGACAAGCTCAAGGTAGCATTGACCCAAGCTCCCATCGTGCGAGGGCCGGATTGGTGTCGGCCATTCGAAATAATGTGTGATGCTTCAAATTTTGCCGTGGGAGCCGCGTTAGCACAACGCGAGGGTAAGAATCCATATGTCATAGCCTATGCATCAAAAATACTAGATGGAGCCCAATCCAACTAAACTACCACCGAAAGAGAACTATTGGCAATAGTTTTCGCCTTGGACAAGTTCCGAGCTTATCTACTTGGTTCCAAGGTGGTAGTGTACTCGGATCATGCGGCGTTAAAGTATTTGTTGGCTAAGAAGGAATCTAAACCGAGATTGATTAGATGGGTTTTATTATTGCAAGAATTTGAATTGGAAATTAAAGATAGGAGTGGTTCGCAAAACCTAGTGACGGATCACTTAAATCGCCTTGAACACACCAAAGGCTATACCACTCCTATTAATGATTCTTTTCCCTTTGAGGGCTTGCACGCAATCTCGGAAGCCATTCCTTGGTATGCATCAATTGCCAATTACTTGGTGTCTCACTCCTTCCCTCCTAATCTCTCCAAACATCAAAGGGATAAGCTAAAAAGCGAATCCAAATACTATGTGTGGGATGACCCATACCTTTGGAGATGTGGAGCGGATCAAGTAATTCAGAGGTGCATTCTACAAACCAAATTCCACTCAATCTTGAAAGCTTGCCACTCCTCCGAAGGAGGAGGCCATTTTGGCCCTCAAAGGACGGCAAGGAAAATCCTAGATTGTGGATTTTGGTAGCCAACTCTTTTCAAGGACTCTTCTCTTTTTTGTAAATCTTATTCTCAATGTCTTAGATTTCGTAATATCTCCAAGAAGGATGAAATCCCCCACCAAACCATGCTATTTTGTGAGATTTTTTATGTGTGGGGTATCGACTTCATGGGGCCATTCCCAAATTCTAATGGTTTTCTCTACATTCTACTAGCCGTTGATTATGTGTCCAAATGGGTGGAAGCGATACCCACCCAGACGAACGATACTAATGTGGTCCTTTCCTTCGTGAGAAATAATATCATTTATAGATTTGGGTCGCCACGAGCAATCGTGAGTGACCAAGGCTCACATTTTTGCAATAAGAGAATGGAAGGGCTAATGAAGAAATATGGCATCATGCATAAAGTGGCCACGGCCTACCACCCACAGACAAATGGCCAAGCCGAGGTTTCCAATCGGGAGATTAAATGCATATTGGAAAGAATTGTGAAGCCCAATAGAAAAGATTGGAGTGCTAAGCTCACCGATCCATTATGGGCCTATCGAACGGCATACAAAACACCAATTGGCATGAGCCCCTTTCAGTTGGTCTATGGCAAAGCTTGCCACTTACAGGTGGAAATAGAGCACAAGGCATACTAGGCCGTCAAGGAGTGCAATCCAAGTTTGGGTGGGGCCAGAATAGAGAGGAAGCTACAACTAGCGGAGTTGTAATGTTTGAGGCTTGAAGCTTATGAGAACTCGAGACTTTACAAGGAGAAAATGAAAGCCGTGCATGATAAGAACATAAGAGGTAAAGAATTTAGAGCCGGTGATCTAGTCCTCCTTTACAATTCAAGATTGAGATTGTTGCCCAGAAAACTAAGATCAAAATGGGAAGGCCCATACCAAGTAGAGAAAGCAGAACCCTATAGGGTCTACCATTTGCGCCACCCTTCAAGTCCGGATATCTTCAAGGTCAATGGGCACCGTCTTAAGTTGTATCATGGTGAGCAAATGAAAAGCAACAAGGAGATTGAGGTATTCCTTTTGGAAGATGCACCTCTTGGTAAAGAGCAATGAGCTAGTGAAAGTCCAACTTAAGGACATTAAACAAAAGTGCTAGGTGGGAGACACCCCACCATGGTGAGATCTATCTTTTTGCCCCTTTTGTATATAGTTCTTGAATTCTTCATTTTTTTGTGATTGCTTAGCTATAGCATTATTTGGTTAGATTTGATTGTGACTACCTTAGATAAATTGTTCATGAAGATTTGCATTGATTTTTCAAAGGATGGATTGATTGTGTGGTAGAAAAACACCCCATCTTTAGGTATTGCATGGAGTTTTTGGTGTTTTTAACCCCTTTGGCTTGGTTGCCCACTAAATTCATGATAAATATGCATTCTTCATGTCCTAAAAAAAAGGGGGGGTGTGCGTGCGCGCACTAAGCGTGTACGCGCCCATAGGCAACTCGCAACTCCTGGGTCATTTTCCAGAGAGTTGTGACAATTCTGAGCCAACATTGAGCCCCAGGCACAACGCTGGTCACGCGTACATGCACTTGGCGCGTACGCGTCCATGACCTTAATCGCGTAAAGCGCGCGTACGCGCACTAGCCGCATACGCGCCGATGGTGCCATCTGCGCTCCTAGTTCATTTTTCAGAGAGTTGTGCTAATTTTGGGCTAATATTATGCCTTACGCCTAACTCGACTCACGCGTGTGCGCACCTGGCGCGAATGCGTCCCTCGGACGATATGCACATCGACGCATAAGCGCACCGTGCGCATCCACGTCGATCGTGTCAATGCAATTTCTGGCACTTTTTCCCGAGAGTTAAGCCAAAGTTGTGCCCACGTTGTGCTGGGGGCACAACCAAGACGCACGCGCAAGCGCACCTGACGCTCGCGTGCACACTTACATATCACCCACTTCACACGTAAGCGCACTAGACGTGTCCGCATCCCTGCTGTATTTGGCCCATGCACGCGCAGGCGTGCATGTGCACGTGCGCCGGTCTTGCGACCCAATTACTTCTAGGGCTCCTCTTCTCTTTCAATTTTCCCCCCTCTTCTTACCTTTATCCTTCTTCTCTACTCCTACCCCCTCCTACCACTTCTACCACCTCTCTTTCGCCCCTTCCACCGGTGGCAACCACCACCTCTGGCAGTCCCACACCCCTCTTTCCCCTCTCCTCTCCTATACTCCTCACTACCTCCTCTCTCATTTACATTCTTCATTTCTTCTTCTTCTTCTCAAGGTATTCTCACTTTCCCTTTTCTTGCTTAGCTCTCTCTCTCCTTTCTTCCTTTCATTAGTTGCATTCCCTTACTCTTCCTCTTAGTTAGCTTTTATTCATGTTTTGTTTGTTTGTTGGATTTTCTTTCTTTTTTTTTTTTCATTTTTTTATGGGTGTTAAAAGTGGGGATTACTCTTGCATTGATGAGTTGAATTATCTTAATTGCTTTTCCTTGCAATGTGTGGTATGCTATGATGATTGATGACGCTTTGTGGGATGTTACATTATCACCTTTGCTCCAACTTTTATCACAACAAGGGATGCACACCAAGTGTTTGATGAAAGGCATACGTGACTTTTTGAGTTAAATTTGACTTAGTGTCTTCCATTTAGTGTTCTTTCTCATTCACTTGCTTGTTCATATGTGCATTGAGCTTACTACTCTTCTTACTTCTTCTCTACATGCTCATCCCTTAGCACTTACCTTTTGTTATTGATGTTGAGAGTGTGTGCTCCTCATGCTTTTTGCTTGCATGCCTACACCACTCCTACATCACATGCTAGTGATTGGCTATGGTATTCATTCTTTATGTATCTAAGACACTTCTTCTCTTGTGCTTTATCACTTGCATGACTATTATTTCTTGGTGCGTCTTTGAGTTTAATTTCGCCATCTTTCCCTTCTTTTCTAGGATGGTTATCAAGAAAGACAGAGAAAAGGCGTCCAAGAAGGCACCCTCACGGTCCACTAGCAAAGCACACCAAGCGCCTAGAGCCAAGCCCCTCCTCAATAAGACAAGGAGCATTGCTAACATTGATGTTTTGGAAAAGGACAACCCAGCAAGGGATCCGAACAAGTTCCCCAACCGATACTGCGAACTTGCCTACCCCTTGATCAAAGAAAGGAACTATCACGCAGAGCCCCTTCTAGCACCTCCGGCTCATGTCATTCCGCTTGTGATGCCCCGCATCGAGCAGTGGCAATGGGAGTTCCTATTAAGGAAGCCACGCGAAGCAAACTTGTCCTGGGTGGTGGAATTTTACACCAATTTCTACTCATCGTCCCTTGCATCGGTATTTGTGCACCGAAGACAAGTTCCCGTCACAGAGGAGGCCATTCAAAGTATGCTTAAGACCAGACCATCAACGGAAGGGATTAATGTATATCGAGAGATTTTGTCGGCACAATGCGAATATAGGTTTGACTGGGATGCCGTCCTCAGGGTCATTGCCATACCTAGATCATTCTGGATTCGAGGAAGGATGAGACCCCAGCCCAAGGGCATCACCACACGTTTTCTCACCAGGGAGGCTCAGGCATGGGCCCAAATTCTAGCCCATTATGTGCTCCCAAAAACCCATGGCTCATCTATCACTGCCGAGTTAGCCCTGCTGGTTTGGTGTGTCCTCACAGAGAGACCGGTGCATATTCCCCATCTCATTCGCCAGGCTATTGGCCGCATCTACCCTAAGGGAACCCTACCCTTCCCCGCTTTAGTGACCGACTTAGTTGCCACAACCGGTGTCCCCCGAGAGACTAAGGATCGGAGGACCATGATCCTGATGGACGGCAATGTTGTTCCAACCGGGAGATACCTCAACCCTCCAGCGGACACCGAGGACCCGAACTTAGCCATCCCCATGAACATTCCTATCACTTCAACCGCACCACCAAAATCATCCATGCAACGCATAGAGGACCTCCACAAAAAGCTCGATCGTTATGAGCGGCGCAACCAACGCCGATACACTTTTGTCAAGAAGCTTCTAAGTTGCCTAGCACCACCTATGGAAGAACCAGAAATTTCCACATCCATCGGCACCGACAATGAAGATAGCGATAATGGAGAAGATGATAGACACTCGGAAGCCGATCAACCACTGCGTCTCACCCAAGGCACGGAGGACCGTGCCAACTTCTAAGTGTGGGGAGGTCGGCCGGCCAACCGGTCTCCATAGGTAACACCCGAATAAATTTTGAATCTCTTTTGTTAATTAGGATAGATTGCATGAATAGGTTTTTCACTTTTTGACCTCCTTTGCATGATAGTTATCTCTTGATAAGTCCACTTGGTTAGAGTAATGACTTCTTTTCTAGGAAACTAGAATTTTAGGGCAACCCTACCAATTTTGAAAATTTTGAAAATTCTTGATGCTAAGCTTGTTTGAAGAATGTAATTTGGAACATGGATTTTGAGCCAAGAACATAAGTGATTTTTGAGCCTAATTGCGTGGCTACATCTTCTAGCCACTTACTTTCCTTCTTGTGTGCATTGTTCTCTCTCTATGATTGTGATCCTTAATTTGTTTGACTCTATATATCCATTGTTATATGTATGAATGCATGTACATGATTGAGGCCATTAATTCACTTAGCCACTTACCCAAATGACCTTACCTTATAACAACCTTTGCAACCAACTTTGAGCCTACGCTTAACCGACTTATTCTTAATTTTAGCACATCACAAGCCAAAAGCGGAAAACCATGGATGTCCCTATTTGAATCTTTGAATAGCTTAGGCTAGAGTGTGTGTGTCATTCAAGCGTAGGAAAATAGGGGGACATTGGTTGAGGTAAGAGCATGTTGTTGTATTTTTAAAATATTGGAAAGTGGTTACATACTCATGTGTTGACCAAATGTGTAGACCATATGCGTTGATAAGAAAAAAAAGGAGAAAAAAAGAGAAGAAAAAGGCATAATGAAAAAAAAAAGAAAAGGAGAAGAAACAAACAAAGCAAGAAAAGAAAAAGAAAAAAAAAGGGGGGGACAAAATGCCCCAAAGTAAGACTTAAAGACAAATCAATACATATGTATAATGATCAAAAGTAAATGCATGAGTATGTGAAAGAGTGAGGAATGGGTAGTTAGGTTAGTACATAATTTTATAGAATGTTATATAGGTTAGGTGGGGAGCTTAAGTTGATCAAAGGATTCAATTTTAGCCCACTTAGCCAAATATATAACCCTACCTTAACCCTAACCCCATTACAACCTAAGGAAAGACCTCATGATATATGTATGCATGCATAGAACAACTGTTGATTGTTAGAGGAAGAACAAATTTTGGAAGAGCATGAAGTAGGGGAGGATTGAGTGATTGATGACAAGTCATCTTAGCCCATTTTAGCTAGTCTTTTTCTTTTGTTTTCATTAGAATTATGCACTTTCTTGAGCTACAAGCAAGCTAATTGAGTAGATTTTCATGTTTCCCTTGATCAACCCTATACACCGAGCGAATAGAGTGCAAACACTTCCGGTGAGGGGTTCAAAGCTCAATCCCTTGTTTCCGGCTCTCGCGAGCGTTCTTCATGCAAGCTGTGCATATTCACTTTGATGACTAGAATTGGTAGAGTTCATACATTGCCTATCATCTTGCCCTATGTGCCTATATATATATATATTTTAGGAAGATTGAATTGCTTTTGACCAAGTAGATAGTGGCATACACCCTAGTTGCATTCATGTAAGTAGATTGCATCCCATGAGTCTCATTCTCTTGTGATCCTTTGATCTTTTGCTTTCCTTTAGCATGAGAACATGCTATAATTTAAGTGTGGGGAGGTTGATAAACCCCATTTTTAGGGTTTATCATGTATAGATTTTGAGGGTTTTATCAATGATCTTCCACACTTATTCATATAAAAATGCATGATTTTGTGTTCTTTTCCCAACTTTGCTTCATAGATGAAAACATGCTTCTTTTGCATTAAAATTGATATATTGTAATCCTCCTCTATTACCATTCGATGTCGTGATCCATTTGTTAAGTGGTTTCAGAAGTTATAGGGCAAAAATGGCTAAGAGGGATGAAGGAAGCATGCATGAATGGAAGGAGCGTGGAAAAATTAGAGTTTTGGAACTTTGGCATGGGCGCGCACTGATGAGCGGATAATTTATACGCTTTTTGGCATTGTTTTTAAGTAGTTTTCAGCATGTTTTAATTACTTTTTAGTATATTTTTATTAGTTTTTATTCAAAATTCATATTTCTGGACTTTACTATGAGTTTGTGTATTTTTCTGTGATTTCAGATATTTTCTGGCTGAAATTGAGGGACCTGAGCAAAAATCTGATTCAGAGGCTGAAAAAGGACTGCAGATGCTGTTGGATTCTGACCTCCCTGCACTCAAAATGGATTTTCTGGAGCTCCAGAAGACCAATTGGCGCGCTCTCAATTGCTTTGGAAAGTAGACATCCAGGGCTTTCCAGCAATATATAATAGTTCATACTTTGCCCATGTTTTGATGGCGCAAATTGGCGTTTAACGCCAAGTCTTTACCCTATTCTGGCATTAAACGCCAGAAACAGGCTACAACCTGGCGTTTAACTCCAAGAGAAGCCTCTACACGTATAAAGCTCAATGCTCAGCCCAAGCACACACTAAGTGGGCCCCAGAAGTGGATTTCTGCACTATCTGCACTTAGTTACTTATTTTCTATAACCCTAGCTACTAGTTTATATAAAAACAACTTTTAGAGACTTACTATATACCTCATGACATTTCACATCTGAATTTTGTATCCTCTACGGCATGAGTCTCTAAACTCCATGGTTGGGGGTGAGGAGCTCTGCTGTGTCTCGATGGATTAATGCAATTACTTCTGTTTTCTATTCAATCACGCTTGTTTCTGTTCTAAGATACTCGCTCGTACTTAACCATGATGAATGTGATGATCCGTGATACTCATCACCATTCTCAACCTATGAACACGTGCCTGACAACCACTTCTATTCTACCTTAGATTGAGTGTGTATCTCTTTGATTCCTAGTTCACGTGTTAGATTGCATCTCCTGACAACAGAGCATTCGAATCCGTGAGATCAGAGTCTTCGTGGTGTAGGCTAGAATTACTAGCGGCCATTCCTGAGATCCGAAAAGTCTAAACCTTATTTGTGGTATTCCGAGTAGGATCTGGGATGGGATGACTGTGACGAGCTTCAAACTCACGAGTGCTGGGCGTAGTGACAGATGCAAAAGGATCAATGGATCCTATTCCAACATGAGTGAGAACCGACAGATGATTAGCCATGCGGTGACAGCGCATTTGGACCATTTTCACTGAGAGGACGGATGGTAGCCATTGACAACGGTGATCCACCAACATACAGCTTGCCATGGAAGGAGCCTTGCGTACGTGAAGAAGAAGACAGTATGAAAGTAGAGATTCAGAAGACAGAGCATCTCCAAAACCTCAACCTGTTCTCCATAACTGCACAACAAGTACTATTTAATTTATGCTATTTACTTTTCATAAATACAATCACTCTTATCATTAATCTCCTGACTAAGATTTACAAAATAGCCATAGCTTACTACAAGCCGACAATCTCCGTGGGATCGACCCTTACTCACGTAAGGTATTACTTGGACGACCCAGTGCACTTGCTGGTTAGTTGTGCGGAATTGCAAAAGTGTGATTGTGATTTCATGCACCAAGTTTTTGGCGCCGTTGCCGGGGATTGTTCGAGTTTGGACAACTGACGGTTTATTTTGTTGCTTAGATTAGGAAAAATTTTTCTTTTTAGTTTAGAGTCTTCTATTATTGTTTTTGGTTGAAACTTTTTTTTAAAATCCTTATTTTCACTTTTTAAATTTTTTTTGAAAATTTTTATAAACTAATAATTGAGTTTTTCTCTTTGAGTTTAGATTCATATTTTAAGTTTGGTGTCAATTGCATGTTTTTATTTTCTTTTAAATTTTCGAATTTGTGTTCATTGTTCTTTCTTGATCTTCAAGTTGTTCTTGCTATTTTTCTCGTTTGATCTTTAGTTTTTTCTGTTTTGTGTATTTTCTTATTTTTCTTGTGCGTTTTCAAATTATTAGTATTCAAAAAAAAATTATATACATTAAATACCTTTTTTAAAACACGTTAAATTTATAGCTCAGTTGGCTAGAGCGTTGTGCTTATGTTCTTGGTAATTGGGTATCTTCCTTTTAAAACTTTTTCAAAAATAATTTTTCTTTGATTAAATCTTGTGTCAAACTTTTAAGTTTGGTGTTCTCTTGTTATTTTTCTTTAATTTTCGAAAATTTATTTTTAGTTTTCTAAAAGTTTTAAGTTTGGTGTTCTTTTTATGTTCTTGTGAGTCTTCAAGGTGTTATTGAGTCTTCTTTGTATTTTGATCTTAAAATTTTTAAGTTTGATGTTCCTTGGTGTTTTCCCTCCAAAATTTTCGAAAAACAAGGAGCATTAAATCTAAAAATTTTAATTCTTCTGTCATTTTATTGTTTTTCTCTTTCCTCATTAAATTCAAAAAAAATATCTTTTCTCTTTATTTTAAGTTAACTTTCGAAATTTACATAAGAATTTCAGATTTTTATTTTAAAATTTCTATTTTATCTTATCTTAGTTTTGAAAAATTTCAAAATTCAAATCTTTTTCAAAAAAAAAAATCAAATATTTTTCAAAATCTTATCTTATTTTATTTCAAATTTCAATTTTCAACTTCCAAATTTCAAAATTCAAATTTCAAAATTTAAAATTCAAAATTTAATTTCAAATATAAAAATCAAATCTTTTCAAAATTTAAATCTTTTTCAAATCCTTATCTTATATTGTTGACTTTTTCGAAAATTTCAAAATTCAAAATTCAAAATTTAATTTTTAATTTTAAAATTTAAATTTCAAAATTTTTTAATTTAAATTCCTTATCTTCTCTTACCTAGCATATCTTATCTTTTCTAATCTCAAATCTTAAAATCAAATCTTTTTCATATCTTTTCTTTTATTTATTTATTTATTTTATTTTATTTTCTTACAAGTATCTTTAATTTTAGGACATATCTTTTTCAAAACTTCCTAACCAATTTCTCTCTCTTCATTTTTTTTTCGAAAATCCTCACCCACATCTTTTTCAAATCTTTTTAATTAATTAATTTAGTTGTCTGGGAGAGGTACAGAGGGATGCTAAGGAAATGCCCTTCTGAAATGTTTTCAGAGTGGGTATAATTAGACATCTTCTACTATGGGCTTACAGAAAAAGCTCAGATATCTCTAGATCACTCAGCTGGTGGATCTATACACATGAGAAAGACTACTGAAGAGGCTCAAGAGCTTATTGATATAGTTGCTAGAAATTAGCATCTTTACATAAGTAACGAGTCCTCCATGAAAGAAGAAGCTAAGGCAATATCAACGACTTTAGTCCTCAGGAACACGTTGCTGAACTCAATCAGCAAATATCTTCTATAACAAGGCAGTTAGCAGAATTTAAGGAGATGCTACAAGAAACCCAAATTGCTAACAGGGATATGGAATCACAATTGAAGCAGACAAAATAGCAATTATCAAAACAGATAATAGAGGAGTGCCAATCAATTCAATTAAGAAGTGGAAAAACATTAAATACTCTAACTCAAAGCAGCAGAAAGCCAAGAAAAGAACAGTTGACAGAGGATGAGCAACCTGCTACCCAAAATCCCTCTGAGGATAGTAAGAGCCCAGAGAGGAATATGCCTGGCGATCAAACGCCAGAAACAGGTGAAAAACTGGCGTAAAACTCTAATTCCACGTCCAGTTCTGGCATTCAAACGCCAGAAAAGGGTAGGAAGCTGGCGTTAAACGCCCAATCCATGTCCAGTTCTGGCATTCAAATGCCAGTGAGGGATCAGACACCTGTAAGTGCTGATACTAACTCCCTCAAGAAGGCTTCTCAACCTGCCTCTGTAGGAAATAAACCTGCAGCAACTAAGGTTGAAGAATATAAAGCCAAAATACCTTATCCTCAGAAACTCCGCCAAGCGGAATAGGATAAACAATTTGCTCGCTTTGCAGACTATCTCAGGACTCTTGAAATAAAGATTCCGTTTGCAGAGGCACTTGAGCAAATACCCTCTTATGCTAAGTTCATGAAAGAGATCTTAAGTCATAAGAAGGATTGAAGAGAAACAGAAAAAGTTTTTCTCACTGAAGAGTGCAGTGCAGTCATCCTAACAAGTTTACCAGAGAAGCTTAAGGATCCCGGAAGCTTTATGATACCATGCACACTAGAGGGTACTTGTACCAAGACAGCTCTATGCGACCTTGGGGCAAGTATCAATCTAATCCCTGCATCTACTATCAGAAAGCTTGTCTTGGCTGAAGAGGTCAAACCAACCCGGATATGTCTTCAACTTGCTGATGGAACCATTAAATATCCATCAAGCATAATTGAGGACATGATTGTCAAGGTTGGGCCATTTGCCTTTCCCACTGACTTTGTAGTGCTGGAAATGGAGGAGCACAAAAGTGCAACTCTCATTCTAGGAAGACCCTTCCTAGCAACTGGACGAACCCTCATTGATGTCCAAAAAGGAGAGGTGACCTTAAGAGTCAATGAGGACGAGTTCAAGCTGAATGTTGTTGAGGCAATAAAGCATCCAGACACAGCAAAAGACTGCATGCGTGTTGATATTATTGACTCCCTGGTAGAGAAGATCAACATGGCTAAGAGTCTCGAATCAGAGCTAGAAGATATCCTTAATGATGTCCAACCTGATCTGGAGGAATCAGAGGAAATAAAAGAGCCTCTGAAGTTTCCTCAGGAAGAGGAGAAACCTCCTAAACCCGAGCTCAAACCACTACCATCATCCCTGAAATACGCATTTCTGGGAGAAGGTGATACTTTTTCGATGATCATAAGCTCTGCTTTAAATCCACAGGAAGAGAAAGCACTACTTCAAGTGCTAAGGACACACAAGGCAACCCTTGGGTGGTCCATAAGTGATCTTAAGGGCATCAACCCAGCAAGATGCATGCACAAGATCCTATTGGAGGACGATGCTAAGCCAGTGGTTCAACCACAAAGGTGGCTAAATCCAGCCATGAAGGAGGTGGTGCAGAAAGAGGTTACCAAGTTACTGGAGGCTGGAATTATTTATCCCATTTCTGATAGCCCCTAGGTGAGCCCTGTCCAAGTTGTCCCCAAGAAGGGAGGCATGACAGTGGTTCATAATGAAAAAAATGAACTGGTTTCTACAAGAACAGTTACAGGGTGGCGTATGTGTATTGATTACACAAGGCTCAATACAGCCACCAGGCAGTATCACTTTCCTTTACCATTCATAGACCAGATGCTAGAAAGACTAGTAGGTCATGAATACTACTGCTTTTTGGATGGCTATTCAGGTTATAACCAAATTGCAGTAGATCCTCAGGACCAAGAGAAAATAGCATTTACATGCCCTTCTGGAGTGTTTGCTTACAGAAGGATGCCTTTTGGTCTGTGCAATGCACCTGCAACCTTTCAGAGGTGCATGCTCTCTATCTTCTCTGATATGGTAGAGAAATTTTTGGAAGTCTTCATGGATGACTTTTCAGTATTTGGAGACTCATTCAGCTCCTGCCTTAACCATCTAGCACTTGTTCTGAAAAAATGCCAAGAGACCAACCTAGTTTTAAATTGGGAAAAATGTCACTTTATGGTGATTGAAGGAATTGTCCTTGGGCATAAAATTTCAAACAAGGGAATAGAGGTGGATCAATCTAAAATGGAAGTAATTGAAAAATTACCACCACCTGCCAATGTTAAGGCAATCAGAAGCTTTCTGGGGCATGCAGGATTCTATAGGAGGTTTATAAAGGATTTTTCAAAAATTGCAAAACCTCTGAGCAATCTGCTAGCTGCTGACATGCCATTTGTGTTTGACACAGAGTGTCTGCAGGCGTTTAAAACCCTGAAGGCTAAGCTGGTCACAGCACCAGTTATTTCTGCACCAGACTGGACATTACCATTCGAACTAATGTGTGATGCCAGTGACCATGCCATTGGTGCAGTACTGGGACAGAGGCACAACAAGCTTTTGATTGTCATTTATTATGCTAGCCGTGTTTTAAATGATGCCCAGAAAAATTACACAACCACAGAAAAAGAATTGCTTGCAGTGGTTTATGCCATTGACAAGTTTAGATCATACTTAGTAGGATCTAAAGTGATTGTGTACACTGACCATGTTGCTCTTAAATATCTACTCACAAAGCAAGATTCAAAACCTAGGCTCATAAGATGGGTGTTGCTTCTGCAAGAGTTTGATATAGAAATAAGAGACAGAAAAGGGACAGAGAACCAAGTGGCTGATCATGTGTCCCGGATTGAACCAGTAGAAGGGGCGTCCTTTCCCTCTATTGAGATATCTGAAACCTTTCTGGATGAGCAATTATTTGCCATTTAGAAAACACCATGGTTTGCAGATATTGCAAACTATAAAGCTGCAAGATTCATACCCAAGGAGTACAGCAGGCAACAAAAGAAAAAATTAATTACTGATGCAAAGTACTACCTGTGGGATGAACCATATCTCTTTAAGAGATATGCAGATGGAATAATCCGTAGGTGTGTGCCTAGAGAAGAAGCACAGAAGATCCTATGGAATTGTCATGGATTGCAATATGGAGGACATTTCGGAGGTGAGCGAACAGCCACAAAAGTCCTCCAATGTGGCTTCTACTGGCCCACTCTCTATAAAGACTCCCGAGAGTTTGTGCGTAACTGTGACAGCTGCCAGAGAGCTGGTAATCTGCCTCATAGTTACACCATGCCTCAGCAAGGGATCTTAGAGATTGAGTTGTTTGATGTATGGGGTATTGACTTCATGGGGCCTTTTCCACCATCATACTCAAACACTTATATTCTGATGGCAGTCGACTATGTATCTAAATGGGTAGAGGCCATTGCAACACCCACCAATGATACTAAGACAGTACTGAAGTTCCTCCAGAAACATATCTTCAGCAGGTTTGGTGTCCCTAGAGCACTAATCAGTGATGGGGGCACTCACTTCTGCAACAAACAGCTTTACTCTGCTATGGTCCGATATGGAATTAGCCACAAGGTGGCAACTCCATATCATCCACAGACAAATGGGCAAGCTGAAGTCTCTAATAGAGAACTAAAAAGAATTCTAGAACGGACTGTAAGTACCCGTAGAAAGGATTGGGCAAGAAGCTTGGATGACGCTCTGTGGGCATACAGAACAGCATTCAAGACTCCTATAGGGACCTCTCCATACCAGCTTGTGTATGATAAGGCCTGTCATCTGCCCGTGGAACTGAAGCATAAAGCCTACTGGGCAACTAGGTTCCTAAACTTTGATGCTAAATTAGCTGGAGAAAAAAGATTGCTCCAGCTGAATGAGCTAGAGGAATTCAGACTCAGTGCTTTCGAAAATGCCAAGCTTTACAAAGAGAAAGCAAAAAGGTGGCATGACAGAAAGCTGTCATCTAGAGTCTTTAAACCAGGACAGAAGGTTCTGCTGTTCAACTCTAGGCTCAGATTATTCTCCGGGAAACTAAAATCCTGGTGGAGGGGACCATATGTGATTACAAGTGTGTCACCATATGGCTATGTGGAGCTTCAAGACATTGATTCTAATAAGAAGTTCATTGTTAATGGACAGAGAATCAAACATTATCTTGAAGGCAATGTTGAGCAAGAATGCTCAAAGCTGAGACTAGATTAAAAGCTCAGTAAGGTCCAGCTAAAGATAATAAAGAAGTGCTTATTGGGAGGTAACCCAATTTTTACTTACCTATGTTAATTTTCTATTTTTCATTTTTATTTTATGTCTTCTTTAGGATGATGATCATGTGGAGTCACAAAAATCAAAGCAAAATCAAAAACAGAAGGAAAAACAGCATAAAAAATAGCTCACCCTGGAGGAAGAGCTTACTGGCATTTAAACGCCAGTAAGAAGCATCAAGCTGGCGTTAAACGCCAGAAACAAGCACCAACTTGGCATTAAATGCCAATAAAGGGAGAAAAGCTGGCGTTTAACGCCAGAAACAAGCAGCAGTCTGGCGTTAAACGCCAGGATTGCACTCTAAGGGCGTTTTGCACGCCTAAATGGAGCAGGGATGATAAGTCCTTGACCCCTCAGGATCTGTGGACCCCACAGGATCCTCACCTACACCACATCTTCTTCTCTCCTCTTCACACCTTTTCATAACACTCTTCCCCAAATAACCTCCACCAATCACCTCCATTACTCCTCCAAAACCATCATCCACCCACTCAAATTCACACACCTCCATCTCCTTCATCTCTTCTTCTCCTCTTTTTTTGCTTCTTTTGCTCGAGGACGAGCAAACCTTTTAAGTTTGGTGTGAAAAAGCTAAGCTTTTTTGGTTTTTTTTTCATAACCATTAATGGCACCTAAGGCCAGAGAAACCTCTAGAAAGAGGAAAGGGAAGGCAATTGCTTCCACCTCTGAGTCATGGGAGATGGAGAGATTCATCTCAAAAGCTCATCACTAGAAAAAGGATGGAGCAAACAAGAGAGCCCACTCATGGACCTCAATAAGAGCATGAGGAAATTCCTCATCATGAAATTCCTGAGATGCCTCAATGGATGCACTTTCCTCTATGAAATTAGTGAAGATCAAAGAGCTATGAGGGAGGAGCAACAAAGGCAAGGAAGAGACATTGAGGAGCTAAAGCACTCCATAAGATCTTCAAGAGGAAGAACTAGCTGCCATCACTAAGGTGGACCCGTTCTTTAATTTCCTTGTTCTTTAATTTCCATGTTCTTTATTTTTCTGTTTTTCGTTTACTATGCTCTATGTTAATTCATGTTTGTGTCTTTATTATATGATCATTAGTGTTCAAGTGTCTATGTCTTAAAGCTATGAATGTTCTATGAATCCATCACCTTTCTTAAATGAAAAATGCTTTAATTACAAAAGAACAAGAAGTACATGAATTTCGAATTCATCAATGAGATTAGTTTAATTATTTTGATGTGGTGACAATACTTTCTGCTTTCTGAATGAATGCTTGAACAGTGCATATGTCTTTTGAATTTGTTGTTTATGAATGTTAAAATTGTTGGCTCTTGAAAGAATAATGAAAAAGGAGAAATGTTATTGATAATCTGAAAAATCATAAAATTGATTCTTGAAGCAAGAAAAAGCAGTGAAGAACAAAGCTTGCCAAAAAAAAGGGCGAAAAAAAAAGAAAGAAAAAGAAAAAGCAAGCAGAAAAAGCCAATAGCTCTTTAAACCAAAAGGCAAGAGCAAAAAGCCAATAACCCTTTAAACCAAAAGGCAAGGATAAAAAGGATCCAAGGCTTTGAGCATTAATGGATAGGAGAGCCCGAAGGAATAAAATCCTTGCCTAAGCGGCTAAACAAAGCTGTCCCTAACCATGTGCTTGTAGCGTGAAGGTGTCAAGTGAAAAGCTTGAGACTGAGCGGTTAAAGTCGAGGTCCAAAGCAAAAAGAGTGTGCTTAAGAACTCTGGACACCTCTAATTGGGGACTTTAGCAAAGCTGAGTCACAATCTGAAAAGGTTCACCCAGTTATGTGTCTGTGGCATTTATGTATCTGGTGGTAATACTGGAAAACAAAGTGCTTAGGGTCACGGCCAAGACTCATAAAGTAGCTGTATTCAAGAATTAACATACTGAACTAGGAGAATCAATAACACTATCTGAACTCTGAGTTCCTATAGATGCCAATCATTCTGAACTTCAATGGATAAAGTGAGATGCCAAAACTATTCAAGAGGCAAAAAGCTACAAGTCCCGCTCATCTAAGTGGAGCTATGTTTCATTTATATTTTGGAATTTATAGTATATTCTCTTCTTTTTAACCTATTTGATTTTCTATTTCTTGAGGACAAGCAACAATTTAAGTTTGGTGTTGTGATGAACGGATAATTTATACGCTTTTTGGCATTGTTTTTAAGTAGTTTTCAGCATGTTTTAATTACTTTTTAGTATATTTTTATTAGTTTTTATTCAAAATTCACATTTCTGGACTTTACTGAGTTTGTGTGTTTTTCTATAATTTCAGATATTTTCTGGCTGAAATTGAGGGACCTAAGCAAAAATCTGATTCAGAGGCTGAAAAAGGACTGCAGATGCTGTTGGATTCTGACCTCCCTGCACTCAAAATGGATTTTCTGGAGCTACAGAAGACTAATTGACGCGCTTTTAATTGTGTTGGAAAGTAGACATCCAGGGCTTTCCAGCAATATATAATAGTTCATACTTTGCCCAAGTTTTGACGACGCAAATTGGCGTTTAACGCCAAGTCTTTACCCTATTCTGGCATTAAACACCAGAAACAGGTTGCAAACCAAAGTTAAACGCCAGAAACAGGCTACAACCTGGCGTTTAACTCCAAGAGAAGCCTCTACACGTATAAAGCTCAATGCTCAGCCCAAGCACACACCAAGTGGGCCCCGAAAGTAGATTTCTGCACTATCTGCACTTAGTTACTTATTTTCTGTAACCCTAGCTACTAGTTTAGTATAAAAACAACTTTTAGAGACTTACTATGTACCTCATGACATTTCACATCTGAATTTTGTATCCTCTACGGCATGAGTCTCTAAACTCCATGGTTGGGGGTTTGGAGCTTGATAACAAAAATTGTTGTCGGTAAGGAATTTCTCTTACAGAAAGAAGAATTTCGTTGTAAGCATAGCTCCAAACCAACGAACAACTCTCACATCAAATTAAATTTTGGTTGTCACAAAGTACAAACCCCAAATAAGAATTAACTGGAGTATTTAGACTCCGAGTCGTCTCACAAGGAATTGCAATGAAATGATCAATTATTGGCTATGAAAATGCAAGGGGGGTTTGGTTGATAGAAGAGGCAATAAAATAAATGACAAGAAGAGTAAATCGAGCAATTAAAGAAAGCAATTAATAAAGAGAGACATTCATGGCAAAGATTGAGATCATAGGCTTTCTATCCTAGTCATGCAATAATTAATTCATCTTATTTAGTCAACTCCAACATATAGGGAGAAAGTCAAACAAGACTAATCAATCATACCACAATAATAAACAAGAATTTATCTTATTACGTCATCTCCAACATTGGAAGAAGATATAGGTTATCATCCATGAGAGAAAGTCTAACAAGACTAGCTAATCTCAATCCAAAAGTCCTAATCAACTTACTAATTAAATTAGCAAAAGATTAGCGTCAATGGAAACAATATTAGCTAACAACTCTAGATCACCAACATGAGTTGGGTTCTTATGACTTAAGATTGCCTAATTACTCTTTCCAAGCCAAGAGTGCTCAAAAATCTACTCTAACATCCAACCAAGCATTTTGTCAAACACTTGGTGGATACAAAGGGAAACCATGGTAAATGAGTAAGAATAGTAAAATCAACCAACTACCAATTGCAAGAAAAGTAAATCAATAACTCAAATCATCAATAAAAGAACATCAAACATTAAATTTCATTAAAGAAAAGATCCAAATCCAACAAAGGGTTCATGAACATAAAAAAAGACATAAAAGTAAAATTGACAAGAGAACTAAGAAGAATAGAGTAGCAGCAACAAGAAATTAAGAAGGAAAACTAAATCAAGACAAGAATTTAAAATTGGATTTGAGAAAATTAAACCTAAACTACCCTAAATTCTAGAGAGAAGAGAGAGCTTCTCTCTCTAGAATTCTAACCTAAAACATGATAAAAACTAAACTATGACTACTTGGTTCATTCCCCCTTCAATCCTTGGGTTCAATAGCATCAGAAATAAATTGGATTGGGCCCAAAATGCTTCAGAAATCGTTGAGGGCGATTTCATTTTAGTGGGCCACGGACAGCATCGGTGCGCACGCGTACATGGCGCGTGCGCGCCCCTGAACGCAAAGTAACATATAGAAAATTTTATATCATTTTGAAGCCCCGGATGTTAGATTTTCAACACAACTAAAACCGCCTCATTTGGACCTCTGTAGCTCAAGTTATGGTCGATTGAGTGTCAGGAGGTCAGGCTTGACAGCTTTATGGTTCCTTCATTTCTTCATAAGTTCTCCCACTTTGCATGCCTTTCTCCTTACTTTTTCCATCCAATACTTGCCTTCTAAACCTAAAATCACTCAACAAACACGTCAAGGCATCGAATGGAATTAAAGTGAGTTAAATTTAGCTATTTTAAGGCCTAAAAAGCATGTTTTCACATTTAAGCACAAATCAAGGGAGAATTGCAAAACCATGCTATTTCATTGAATAAATGTGAGAAAAGGTGATAAAATCCCCCAAAATAAGCACAAGATAAACCACAAAATTGGGGTTTATCAGAGCTCTGTTGTGTCTCGATGGATTAATGCAATTACTTCTATTTTCTATTCAATCACGCTTGTTTCTGTTCTAACATACTCGCTCGTACTTAACCATGATGAATGTGATGATCCGTGACACTCATCACCATTCTCAACCAATGAACGCGTGCCTGACAACCACTTCCGTTCTACCTTAGATTGAGTGTATATCTCTTTGATTCCTGGTTCACGTGTTAGATTGCATCTCCTGACAACAGAGCATTCGAATCCGTGAGATCAGAATCTTCGTGGTATAGGCTAGAATTATTGGCGGTCATTCCTGAGATCCGAAAAGTCTAAACCTTGTCTGTGGTATTCCGAGTAGGATCTGGGATGGGATGACTGTGACGAGCTTCAAACTCACGAGTGCTGGGCGTAGTGACAGACGCAAAAGGATCAATGGATCCTATTCCAACATGAGTGAGAACCGATAGATGATTAGCCGTGCGGTGACAGCGCATTTGGACCATTTTTACTGAGAGGACGGATGGTAGCCATTGACAACGGTGATCCACCAATATACAGCTTGCCATGGAAAGAGCTTTGCGTACGTGAAGAAGAAGACAGTAGGAAAGCAGAGATTCAGAAGACAGAGCATCTCTAAAACCTCAACCTGTTCTCCATAACTGTACAACAAGCACTATTTAATTTATGCTATTTACTTTTCATAAATACAATCACTCTTATCATTAATCACCTGACTAAGATTTACAAAATAGCCATAGCTTGCTTCAAGCCGACAATCTCCGTGGGATCGACCCTTACTCACGTAAGGTATTTCTTGGACGACCCAGTGCACTTGCTGGTTAGTTGTGCGGAATTGCAAAAGTGTGATTGTGATTTCGTGCACCACGAACGCACACTGTACGCGTACGCACAGATGTGCACCCTCAGAGCCAGCGCGATGGAGCCGAAACGAGAAGCTGGCACATTTATATGGCTGGGCCAGAAATCCTTGGACGCACGCGCGCACTAGACTCTTACGCGTGGATCGCAAAAAGCCCCAGGGACGCGTACGCGTGCTGTGCGCGTACGCGCCAATGGCCCCACGTGATTTTTTAAGGAGAAAACGTGACCAGCGATTTCAGGCAGTGGCAGGCCCTGTTTTGGGGCAGAATTCTGGCGAGAAGAGCATAGGAAGACCAAGGATTAGAGAGATTGGGACAATTAGACATTTTTAGATATTTTAGGGAGTTAGTTACATTTTCTTTTAGAGAGAGAAACTCCACTTCTCTCTAGGATTTTACTATCTCCATTGCAATTCTCCTTTGATTCCTTGGTGAGATCTATTGCTAATTCACTTTTACTTTGATACAAGTTGTAGATCTACTCTTCTTCTACTCTCAATTAGTTCTCTTTTGATTCATTCACTTGGATCTAGATTTGTGACCTTGTTACTTTGAATTTTGATTAATGAATTGAGGAATTTTATTAAATTGCTTGATTATTGATGATTGCTTGAATTAGATAGCTTTAATTCAATTCTTTTCTCTCAATTTCATCATGTCTTCTATGATTGCCTACCAATTATTTGTGAAAATAACAACCCTAGCTATGGAGTAGATTTCTCTTGCTTGGCTTAGGGGTTAAGTTATTGGAGACACTTGAGTAGTGAATATCAATTGTTGATTAGGAATTGAGAATTGCTAATTGACTTGGAATGCACTAAAGCTAGACTTCCCTAGGGTTAGACTAGGACTTGTGACTCAAGTTAGTTACTCTCACTTGACTTTCTTCCATTATTAGGGGGTTGACTAAGTGAAGCAATAATCAATTGTTATCACAATTGAAGGAAACTTCAATGATGGAACTTCTGATACTCACCCTTAGCCAAGGCCTTTATCTTAATCAATTATTGTTTACCTTTGATTAGCTTAGATTCTTGCACCAACTCTCAAAACCACAAAGGACTTCCTAATCAATAATGCGCATTCTAAGGCAATTCCTAGGGAGGACGACCCGGGACTCTCGGTCATAGATTTTAGAATTGTTTGATGCAATATTTGCATGTCGGTTAGACTATACTCACGATTAGATTCATTGCTAATTTCTATACCGGCATAAGAATTTTGTTCATCACAATCCTAATCACAATCAAGAATGGACATCAATGACTCAAGGTCACCTAAATATCCAATTCCAAGCCAAGAGTGTGAAAAACTATGCAAAAACTATAATAGGCATTTTATCAAACACTTAGTATGCACAAAAGAAAAAATATCATGAATTACAATAATGATAAAATCTATAACTACCAATTTCAAGGAAATAATAATAATCACTCAAAAAAACATAAAAAGAATATAAAACTTCAAAATTGTATTAATCAAATCAAAATTGGCAGGTGTCCATAAGCATGGAAATGGAAAGATAAAGAGAAATTAACAAGTAAATTAAGAGAATTCAGTGCTAGAATAAGAAAATATATAGAAAACTAAACTAAAACAAGATCAAAACCTAAATCTATCAAGAAAAGTAAACCTAAAATCCTAAATTCTAGAGAGAGGATCCTAGAAGTCTAACCTAAAAAACATGCTAAAACTACTAAAAATTGATGTTTTGTGGGTGTGGTACGTTGCCCCTTTCGCATAGTGATGAATCCACATTTTATGGTGTTTATTTGCTCTTTTTGGGTGGATTTCATCAACTTTTCTTGCATTTATCCATTGAAATAGCATAGTTTCATAATTTCTCCCTAAATTGTGCTTGAAAGTGAAAACATGCTTTTTAAGCTTTATAATTGCTAAATTTTGTTCACTTTAATTGCATTTGATGCCTTGATGTGTTTGTTGAGAAATTTCAGGCTTACAAGGCAAGTATGGATTGAAGAAGTGGAAGGAAAGCATGCAAAATGGGAGAATTCAAGAAATGAAGGATTTGTAAAGCTGCCAGCCCTGACCTCTCGGTACTAAAGTAATCATAACTTGAGCTACAGAGGTTCAAATGAGGCGGTTCCGGTGGCATTGGAAAGCTAACGTCCAGGGCTTCAAAATTGTATACAATTTGCTATGGTTGACATAAGTCTAAATGTGCATACACATACAATTTGTGCGTACACACAAGTCAGAAAATAGCAAGTGTGCAGACGCACACATCTGTGCGTTCGCACATGTCCTAGCACGTGAGCTCATTAATTGCAAACCGCTGAACATATTTGAACTCATTTCTGAAGCTATTTCAAGCCAAATTGAAGAGGGATGAAGGGCGGAGCACTTAGGTTTAGGTTTTTACATGTTTTTATTAGTTTTCTAGAGAGAGAAGCTCTCCCTTCTCTCTAGAACTAGGGTTTCTTAGTTTAATTTCCTTATAATTGCTACTTTTAATTCTTGTTTTAATCTAGTTTTTTCTACCTTTCTTTGTTCTATTGTCTGAATTTCCTTGTTTATCTTGTTAATTTCTCATTTTAGTTGTCTTTTATATTTATGCACACTCTTGTCACTTTAATTTACATTCAATGCAATTTTATGTTTCATGTCATTTATTGCTTTATTGAGTTGCTATCTTTATTTTCCTTGCTTAGTAGTTGTAGCATTTATTATTTCTTGTCATTTACCATGCTTTCTTTACATACCCACCAAGTGTTTGACAAAATGCTTGGTTGGGTTTTTGCTTAGTTTTTCACACTCTTGGTTGGGAACTTGGATAATTGGGTGAACTTGAGTGGTGGATGTCCATTCCACATTGTGTAAGGGTTGTTAATTAATTTGGTTTTCCTTGACTCTAAGTGACCCACTAGTGTTGACTTAGGACTTAGGAATTGAGATTAATTATGCCTAGTTGACTTATCCTCGATGTAGGGTTGACTAATTGGGATTAATTCACACACAATTACCATGTTTGTGGTCCACAACTAGGATAAAAATCCTTAACTCCCAATCTTTGCTAAGAGTTCCTACTTTTTGCCACTTGAATTACATTTTTGATTTACTTGCTTTGAGTTTTAATTTCTTACATGTCTATTTACCTTCTTGCACTTTAATTTCTTGCCATTTTAATTCCTTTCTCTTTCTTGCATCCAACCCCCATGCTCTTTCTCATAGCCAATAATATGACACCTAATTGCAATTTCTAAGGAGAACGACCTGGGAATTAAAACTCCCGGTTATTTTGTGTTTTGAATTGTGACATCCTTTGGATTAACATTTGATTGATGACCAATGGTTGGGTTTGGACTATACTTTCAACGGACAAATCTCATTTTCAGTGTGAAAATCCCAACCTATGCTATTGGTTCGGACAGGGGGAAGACGGCGAGGATGCGGATCGCTGCTCACGCTAGGACCTCCGCGTCGCCAGCGTCATAGCTCACCACCACCCTTTCCTCTTCCACTCGCGAGCTCCACAATCACCCGTTGCTCCAATTCCTCTTCACTTCCTGGGATGGCCAGAACAGGGTGCAGCACCTGTGTCTTCCAACTCTCCGTCTTCCCCTATTTCATTGCTGCGTCCACTCTCCACCGCTGCCATTGAAGCAGTGCCACCACCAAGCCGCCATTTTTGCCCCGGCCAATTCAACACCACTATCCCTTTCCCTTTTACTCTGTTCATTCTTTGCTTTCCAGGTCTCTGCCTTTCCCCTATTTTATTTCATTTAGTTATTACAGCTAGTTAGTCAATTTTTGTTAATCTAGTTTAGTGAGTTTATGCATGCTTAGTTGATTAGGTGGTTAGAGAATCTGGCGTGGATAATGGATTTAGGTTGGTTTTGATTAATAATGTTGTTTGGAATGTTGTTATTTCATCCCTATTTCTTGTTGCTGTGTTTTTGTTCATGGCTATTTGGAGTGAACTAGATGCTAAATATTACTAATGGTTGCTTGTGCCGTGATAATTTGTGCTCAATGTTTGAGTTAAAATTGTTATTGCTGCTGTGTTTATGCTTTAGTTTACACTTAATCACTTGACCCAACATGCTTATTTGTTTAAATTCATGTTGAATGCTTGTGATTGGTTGTTGAATCGAACAAAAAGAATGCTGCTGGATTATTCTTTGTTGATCTGTTGTGGTGCTGAATTTAGGCCATTACTTTTGTTCAATATCCAAAGAAAGAATGATGCTCGATGCTTTTGGTTTGGTTTAAATTATTATTGATGTTATGTTGCTGTTTTATTTATTTGCCCTGTGCTTATTTGACTTGTTTGATGCTGCTGCATACTTGTGATTGCTGCTATACTCTTGCTGAGAGCTGTTCTTTGGAAGCCACAAGTTTTGGATTGCTTGTGCAGTCATGAACTTTGAGGAATTTTTGCAATTGCATTATTACTGCTGCCGCAATTTTTGTTTTAATTTGAACTTAATCATTTGATTCAGTTAGGTGCATTTGTTTGGATTCATGCTGCTTGCTTATGGAGTAATTTTTGAATTCAAAGAAAGGATTACTGATTGAATCAATTACTGTTGTTCCTCACTGCTGTTTGGTGCTGTATGCTGGGTGATTGAGTGCTTCTTGGCTGTTTGTTTGGATTCATTGCTTATTTGTTTTGGATGAATTGCTCATGGCTGTTTTACTACTGTATGTTGGTTCATTTACTTACTTCCTATGGTTACATATATGGTTTTTGTGTTTCTAATTGTTAATGAATTCATAGGAAGTTGATGAGCGGATAAATTATACGCTTTTTAACATTATTTTTAGTATGCTTTTAGTATATTTTAGTTAGTTTTTATTATGTTTTTATTCAAAAATTACATTTCTGGACTTTACTATGAGTTTGTGTGTTTTTCTGTGATTTCAGGTATTTTCTGGCTGAAATTGAGGGACCTGAGCAAAAATCTGATTCAGAGGCTGAAAAAGGACTGCAGATGTTGTTGGATTCTGACGTCCCTGCACTCGAAGTGGATTTTCTGGAGCTACAGAAGCCCAATTGGCGCACTTTCAACTGCGTTGGAAAGTATACATTCTGGGCTTTCCAGCAATATATAATAGTTTATACTTTGCCCGAGATTTGATGGCCCAAACCGGCATTCCAAGTCAGCATAAAAATTCTGGCGTCAAAACGCCAGAACTGGCATTAAAGCTGGAGTTAAACGCCCAAATTGGAACAAAAGCTGGCGTTTAACTCCAAGAAAAGTCTCTACATATGAAAGCTTCAATGCTCAGCCCAAGCACACACCATGTGGGCCCCGGAAGTGGATTTCTACACTAACTATTCTAGCTTACTCATTTTCTGTAACCCTAGGTCATTAGTTCATTATAAAAACTACTTTTAGTGATTCATCTTGCACCTCATGACACTTTACACGTTTCATATTGTATTCTTTACGGCATGAGTCTCTAAACCCCATGGTTGGGGGTGAGGAGCTCTGCTATGTGTTGATGGATTAATGCAATTATTTTTGTTTTCTATTCAATCACGCTTGTTTCTATTCTAAGATATTCATTCGTACTTCAACTTGATGAATGTGATGATCCGTGACACTCATTACCATTCTCAACCTATGAACGCGTGCCTGACAATCACCTCCATTCTACCTTAGATTGAGTGCATATCTCTTAGCCTCCTGGTTCAGATCAGAGTCTTCGTGGTATAAGCTAAAATCAATTGGCAGCATTCTTGAGATCCAGAACGTCTAAACCTTGTCTGTGGTATTCTGAGTAGGATCTGAGATAGGATGACTGTGACGAGCTTCAAACTCGCAAGTAGTGGGCATAGTGACAGACGCAAAAGGATCAATGGATCCTATTCCAGCATGAGTGAGAACCGACAGATGATTAGCCGTGCGGTGACAGCGCATTTGGACCATTTTCACTGAGAGGACGGATGGTAGCCTTTGACAATGGTGATCCACCAACATACAGCTTGCCATAGAAGGAGCCTTGCATGCATGAAGAAGAAGACAGTAGGAAAGCAGAAATTTAAAAGACAGAGCATCTCCAAAACCTCAACCTGTTCTCCATTACTGCATAACAAGTATTTATTTCATGTTCTTTTACTTTTTACAATTAAATCTCAGAATTATTGATATCCTGACTAAGAGTTACAAGATAACCATAGCTTGCTTCAAGCCGACAATATCCGTGGGATCGACCCTTACTCACGTAAGGTATTACTTGGACGACCCAGTGCACTTGCTGGTTAGTTGTGCGGAATTGCAAAAGTGTGATTGTGATTTCGTGCACCAAGTTTTTGGCGCCGTTGCCGGGAATTGTTCGAGTTTGGACAACTGACGGTGTATCTTGTTGCTTAGATTAGGAATAATTTATTTGAGTTTAGTTTTATATTTTAAGTTTGGTGTCAATTGCATGCTTTTATTTTCTTTTAATTTTTCGAATTTGCATGTTCTTAGTTCTTTCTTGATCTTTAAAAATTCTAAGTTTGGTGTCTTCTTTGTGTTTTCCTTTAAATTTTTGAAAATTTGTGTTTGATTTTCTAAAAATTTTAAGTTTGGTGTCCCTTGTGCTTTTATTTACTTAAAAATTTTTCAAAAATTTGTTCTTGGGGTTCGTCTTGATCTTCAAAGTGTTCTTGGTGTTCATCTTGACATTCAAAGTTTTCTCGTTTGTTCTCTTTGTTTTGATCTAAAATTTCTAAGTTTAGTGTCATTTTGTTGTTTTTCTCTTTCCTCTTGGTGCAGCAAAATTGTCAGTATTCTGGTCTTCCACAAGAAGAACCTACTGAGTTTCTGGTACAGTTCTTACAAATTGCTGATACAGTACGTGATAAAGAAGTGGATCAGGATGTCTATAGATTATTACTGTTTCCATTTGCTGTAAAAGATCAAGCTAAGAGGTGGTTAAACAACCAACCCACAGCAAACATAAAAATATAGAGACAGTTATCAGAAAAGTTCCTGAATCAATTTTACCCTCCAAAAAGGATGACACAGTTGAGGCTGGACATCCAAGGCTTTAAACAAGAGGATCATGAATCTCTTTATAATGCCTGGGAAAGGTACAGAGGGATGCTAAGAAAATGTCCCTCTTAAATGTTTTCAGAGTGGGTACAGTTAGACATCTTCTACTATGGGCTTACAGAAAGAGCTCAAATGTCTCTAGACCATTCAGCTGGTGGATCTATACACATGAGAAAGACGATTGAAGAAGCTTAAGAACTCATAGATACGGTTGCTAGAAATCAACATCTGTACTCAAGCAGTGAGTCCTCTACAAAAGAAGAGGCTTGGGCAGTAACTACTGATCCTAATCCTCAAGAACAGATTGTTGAACTTAATCAGCAATTACTCCTTATGACAAAACAATTAGCAGAATTTAAAGAGATGCTCCAAGACACTAAAAATGCTAACATGAATATGGAAGCACAATTGAATCAGACAAGACAGCAGCTATCTAAACAGATAACAGAAGAATGCCAAGCTGTCCAACTAAGGAGTAGGAAGACATTGAATAATTCAGCTCAAAGTAGCAAAAAGCCAAAAAAGGAACAATCGACAGAGGATGACCAAACCACTGCCCAAAATCCCTCTGAGGATAGCAAGAGCCCAGAGAGGAATAATTCTGGCGTTCAAACGCCAGAAAAGGGAGAAAAGTTGGCGTTGAATGCCCATTCCTTGCCCAGTTCTGGCGTTCAAACGCCAGAAAAGGGTGGGAAGCTGGCGTTAAATGCCCATCCAGCACCCAATCCTGGCGTTCAAACGCCAATGAGGGAACAAACACCTGCAAGTACTGATAGTAACCCCTCTAAGAAGGCTTCTCCAACCACCTCTGTAGGGAATAAACCTACAGCAACTAAGGTTGAAGAATATAAAGTCAAGATGCCTTATCCTCAGAAACTCTGCCAAGCGGAGCAGGATAAACAATTTGCCCGCTTTGCAGACTATCTCAGGACCCTTGAGATAAAGATCCTGTTTGCAGAGGCACTTGAGCAAAAGAGATCTTAAGTCATAAAAAGGATTGGAGAGAAACTGAAAAAGTTTTTCTCACTAAAGAATGCAGTGCAGTCATTCTGAAAAGCTTACTAGAGAAGCTTAAAGATCTAGGAAGCTTTATGATACCGTACACATTAGAGGGTACTTGTACCAAGACAGCTCTATGTGACCTTTGGACAAGTATCAATCTAATCCATGCATCCACTATCAGAAAGCTTGGCTTGACTGAAGAGGTCAAACCAACCCGGATATGTCTTCAACTTGCTGATGGCTCCATTAAATACCCATCAGGCATAATTGAGGACATGATTGTCAAGGTTGGGCCATTTGCCTTTTCCACTGACTTTGTAGTGCTGGAAATGGAGGAGAACAAGAGTGCAACTCTCATTCTAGGAAGACCCTTCCTAGCAACTGAACGAACTCTCATTGATGTCCAAAAAGGGGAAATGACCCTGAGAGTCAATGAGGATGTGTTCAAGTTAAATGTTGTCAAAGCTATGCAGCATCCAGACACATCAAATGACTGCATGAGCGTTGATATTATTGACTCCTTGGTGGAAGAGATCAATATGACTGAGAGTCTCGAATCAGAGCTAGAGGACATCTTTAAAGATGTTCAGCCTGATTTGGAGGAACCAGAGGAAATAAAAGAACCTCTGAAAATTCTTCAGCAAGAGGATAAGCCTCATAAACCCGAGCTCAAACCACTACCACCATCCCTGAAATATGCATTTCTGGGAGAAGGTGACACTTTTCTGGTGATCATAAGCTCTTCTTTAAATCCACAAGAAGAGAAAGCACTAATTCAGGTGTTGAAGACACACAAGACAGCTCTTGGGTGGTCTATAAGTGATCTTAAGGGCATTAGCCCAGCAAGATGCATGCACAAGATCCTATTGGAAGATGATGCTAAGCCAGTGGTTCAACCACAGAGGCGGCTAAATCCAGCCATGAAGGAGGTGGTGCAGAAAGAGGTCACCAAGTTACTAGAGGCTGGGATTATTTATCCTATTTCTGATAGCCCCTGGGTGAGCCCTATCCACGTTGTCCCCAAGAAGAGAGGCATGACAGTGGTTCATAATGAAAAGAATGAACTGGTTCCTACAAGAACAGTTACAGGATAAATTATACGCTTTTTGGCATTGTTTTTAGTATGTTTTTAGTATATTTTAGTTAGTTTTTATTATGTTTTTATTAGTTTTTATTCAAAAATCACATTTTTAGACTTTACTATGAGTTTGTGTGTTTTTCTATGATTTCAGGTATTTTCTGGCTGAAATTGAGGGACCTGAGCAAAAATCTGATTCAGAGGCTTAAAAAGGACTGCAGATGTTGTCAGATTCTGACCTCCCTGCACTCGAAGTGGATTTTCTGGAGTTACAAAAGCCCAATTGGCGCGCTCTCAACTGCGTTGGAAAGTAGACATCATGGGCTTTCCAGCAATATATAATAGTCTATACTTTGCCCGAGATTTGATGGCCCAAACCGGCATTCTATGTCAGCATAAAAATTCTGGCGTCAAAATGCCAGAACTGGCATAAAAGCTGGAGTTAAACGCCCAAACTGGTACAAAAGCTGACGTTTAACTCCAAAAAAAGTCTCTACATGTGAAAGCTTCAATGCTCAGCCCAAGGACATACCAAGTGGGCCCTGGAAGTGGATTTCTACACTAACTATTCTAGCTTACTCATTTTCTGTAACCCTAGGTCACTAGTTCATTATAAAAACTACTTTTAGTGATTCATCTTGTACCTCATGATACTTTACACGTTTCATATTGTATTCTTTATGGCATGAGTCTCTAAACCCCATGGTTGGGGGTGAGGAGCTCTGCTGTGTCTTGATGGATTAATGCAATTATTTCTGTTTTCTATTCAATCACGCTTGTTTCTATTCTAAGATATTCATTCGTACTTCAACTTGATAAATGTGATGATCCGTGACACTCATCACCATTCTCAACCTATGAACGCGTGCCTGACAACCACCTCTGTTCTACCTTAGATTGAGTGCATATCTCTTAGCCTCCTGGTTCAGATCAGAGTCTTCGTGGTATAAGCTAGAATCAATTGGAAGCATTCTTGAGATCCGGAACGTCTAAACCTTGTCTGTGGTATTCTGAGTATGATCTGGGATGGGATGACTGTGACGAGCTTCAAACTCGCAAGTGGTGGGCGTAGTGACAGACGCAAAAGGATCAATAGATCCTATTCCAGCATGAGTGAGAACCGACAGATGATTAGCCGTACGGTGACAGCGCATTTGGACCATTTTCACTGAGAGGACGGATGGTAGCCATTGACAATGGTGATCCACCAACATACAGCTTGCCATAGAAGGAGCCTTGCATGCATGAAGAAGAAGACAGAGCATCTCCAAAACCTCAACTTGTTCTCCATTACTGCATAACAAGTATTTATTTCATGTTCTTTTACTTTTTACAATTAAATCTCAGAATTATTGATATCCTGACTAAGAGTTACAAGATAACCATAGCTTGCTTCAAGCCGACAATCTCCGTGGGATCGATCCTTACTCACGTAAGGTATTACTTGGACGACCCAGTGCACTTGCTAGTTAGTTGTGCGGAATTGTAAAAGTGTGATTGTGATTTCGTGCACCAGAAGTCTGAATTGATTGATTGGAATTGGAAAATAGGTCAATTTACTGCTGAAATGCTGCAGGATTTTTCCTAACCTTATTTCATTAAGTGACACTATTTTATTTGGTGCAACAAGACTCTAATTGGTGAATTTCTGTGCCAATAGAATCTTATTTTCTAAATGGTCCTGGAAAACTCCTCAAGAACTTCTTTGAAGGTTTTGGTCAAGCTTCTAACTTTCTTTGCTTACTTACGATGCTAATCTACTTCTATGCATTGAATAGTTCAAGTGAATTTTCAAATTGACCATAAACTTAAAATTATTTTAAAGGAAAAGCGTCTTTTGCATGCTCTCACAAGGTTGAAGATTTCCTTTTACCTATGTGACTAAGTTGATTCCTTTTCTCTTTGCCTAAATTACCTTAAGTCACATAGAGCATAAACTTTTCAATTATTGTCTCAACCTTGTGACCTTCATGCCTCATTGAATTTGGTGTTTGAATGTTCTTAGGCTCACTTGTTTCTCTATGTTTCAAACTTTTTCAACACCAAATTGTTTTAATTTATGCCATTTACTTGTGATTGATATTTACTTGATTATGTGCTCTACACATACATGTGCATCACTTGTTTTGGCATTTTGAATTGTTGAGAAGTGAATAGAAACTTGCTTGTTTTGAAATTTTTGAAACTTTTTGAAATTAAGGAACTTGTGACTGTGCACCCAACTTTTGATTTTTCTTCCTTTTCTTTTACTAACTTTTTCCATCTTTATACATAACATTTAACTTTTGTTTTTTTTTTTTCAACTAACTTTTTCTTTTCCTTCACCTAACTTTAAATTTTCTTTTCTCTTTCAATTAACCATTTTCCTTTTTACTAACATAACTTTTAACTTTTAATTTTCTTTTTATTTTTCAACTAACATTAACTTGTAACTTTTAACTGTTTTCTTTCTCTTTGTGCATAGTAACAACACTCCTTCATTCTTTTATTATTTGATAAACAAGCAAGTTAGCTTTCCTCATGTCTTGAATTTGATTGGAAGTTGTTTGTGTTTGATTTAATTTTATTCTCATGTATACTTCCATTCGAATTTTTATTATCTGTTCACTTCATATGCTGTTTTGTAACTTAGCTCTTTCCTTTTCAGCACCACCATCACTCTTGCAGCCACTCTATCGCCTAACCCACCAGCTGAAGGTGGAGGTGACCCAGTGACGACTCCTTCCCCTCCACATGATCGTGAGCACCGAGGACGGTGCTGCATTTTAAGTGTGGGGAGGTTATCCAACTTCAACAGCCCATCATGGGTGACAAGCTTCATTTCCGAAAATTTTTAGTTTAGTTTCTTTGTACGCTTTTTAGTTGTTTTGTATATATTTTATCTTTTGAAAAGCTTTTTACTTAGTTATTGCACTTTCTTAGTTTATTGCACTTTTTAATTTTGCTTGTACATAACTTAGTATTACATAGTAGTTATGCATATTTTGACATTTTGCTCTTAATTTTGGCTTGTACATATGCTTTTTAGTTTTTAGTCTTGATTGTGATTTTGGATGATGTGATGATTGCACCTAAGTTTGGTTTCCTATATACTTTCTATTTTGGTTTGATTGAAATTAGGAATTAAACTTAGGATTTTTGACCTTTTTCATCCAATCACATTATATACATATATAGAATAAATGTTAGTCAATTTAATGAAATTTCCAAGAAACTTACTCTTTATATAGGGCATTGAAATTCAAATTGAATTGAGTTGAAATCTTTTAAAAACTTGCATGATTTATACATTGTGAAATATGGTTTTGAGTTAAAGAACATACAACTTATGAGTTTTTGAGCCTTATTGTGTGGTTACATCATTGGACCACTTATTTCATTCTTGTGTGTTGCTCTTCTTTATGATTGCAATCTTTGGTTTGTTTAATTCTATATATCCATTTTTTAATGTATATTTATGCAATTATATAATTGAGGCCATTATTTCTTCATAGCTCACTTAACCCAAATAGCCTACCATTTCATTCACCTTTGTTTGCCACTTTGAGCCTATGAATACCTCTTTTTTGTTCTTTATTTTGCCACATCATTAACCTTAAGTGAAAAACAATGAAATGTCCTTTATTTGAATCTTTGAGTAGCTTAAGTTAGTGAGAGTCTGTGATGTTTAAGTGTGGAAAAAATGTGGGAACATTAGTAGATGAATATGTGTTTTATTCTTGTTGAAAAATCTTGGAAATTTGGGGTGCATACTCATGTAAATATTATAGAAACATATGCATTGATGAGTTGGTATAAATATTATGTTCTTCAAAAAAAAGGAAAAGAAAAAGAAAAGAAAAGAAATAATAAAAAGGGGACAAAATTACCCCAATATGAAATTCAATAAAAATCAATGCATATGTGATAGAAGTAA
Source organism: Arachis ipaensis (assembly GCF_000816755.2). Classification (NCBI taxonomy): domain Eukaryota; kingdom Viridiplantae; phylum Streptophyta; class Magnoliopsida; order Fabales; family Fabaceae; genus Arachis; species Arachis ipaensis. The sequence continues at coordinate 51,600,881 of NC_029794.2, forward strand.
ATTTGATGCATGAGTGTGTGTATATGTAAAAGTGAGATTATGGGTAGCTAAGCTTTGTATTAAAGTTGTATAGGTTGTGTATGTGTTAGGATAGTTTAGGCTAATCAAAGATTCAAATGGAAGCTTGGTGCACGAAATTGTGATCTCTGGTAATGGCTCCAAAAACTTGGTGCTCTAATCTTAATTCATGATTTGTCACAACTTCGATACAACTAACCAGCAAGTGCACTGGGTCGTCCAAGTAATAAAACTTTACGTGAGTAAGGGTCGATCCCACGGAGATTGTCGGCTTGAAGCAAGATATGGTCATCTAGTAAATCTCAGTCAGGCGGATATCAAATGGTTATGGAGTTTTCGAATAATAATAGTAAATAAACAGAAAACAAAGATAGAAATACTTATGTAATTCATTGGTGAGAATTTCAGATAAGTGTATAGAGATGCTTTCGTTCCTCTGAACCTCTGCTTTCCTGCTGTCTTCATCCAATCCTTCCTACTCCTTTCCATGGCAAGCTTTATGTAAGGCATCACCGTTGTCAATGGCTACATCCCATCCTCTCTATGAGAAAGGTCCAATTGCTCTGTCACGGCAAGGCTAATCATCTGGAGGTTCTCGATCATAATGGAATAGGGTTCACCCTCCTTTTGCGTCTGTCACTACGCCCAGCACTCGCGAGTTTGAAGTTCGTCACAGCCATCCCTTCCCAGATCCTACTCGGAATACCACAGACAAGGTTTAGACTTTCCGGATCTCAGGAATGGCCATCCATGGGTTCTAACTTATACCACGAAGATTCTAATATCTCGGACTCGGTCCCCTGTATTAGATATCCAAGAGATATTCATTCTAGCTTGTTTGCATGTAGAACGGAAGTGTTTGTCAGGCACGCGTTCATAAGTGAGAATGATAATGAGTGTCACATAATCATCACATTCATCATGTTCTTGGGTGTGAATGGATATCTTAGAAGTAGAATAAGTAGAATTGAATAGAAAAATAGTAGTACTTTGCATTAAATCATGAGGAACAGCAGAGCTCCACACATTAATCTATGGAGTGCAGAAACTCTACCGTTGAAAATACATAAGTGATGAAGGTCCAGGCATAGCCGAATGGCCAGCCCCCAAACGTGATCAATAGATCAAAAGATAATCCAAAGATCATAAGATGTAAATACAATAGTAAAAAGTCCTATTTATACTAAACTAATTACTAGGGTTTACAGAAGTAAGTAATTGATGCATAAATCCACCTCCGGGGCCCACTTGGTGTGTGCTTGGGCTGAGCTTGAAGTTTACACGTGGAGAGGTCATTCTTGGAGTTGAACGCCAGTTTGTAACGTGTTTCTGGCGTTCAACTCTGGTTCGTGACGTGTTTCTGGCGTTTAACTCCAGACTGCAGCATAGAACTGGCGTTCAACGCCCTTTTGCGTCGTCTAAACTCGGATAAAGTATGGACTATTATATATTGCCGGAAAGCCCTGGATGTCTACTTTCCAACGCAATTGGAAGCGCGCCATTTTGAGTTTTGTAGCCCCAAAAAATCCACTTTGAGTGCCGGAAGGTCAGAATCCAACAGCATCAGCAGTCCTTCTTCAACCTCTGAATCTGATTTTTGCTCAAGTCCCTCAATTTCAGTCAGAAAATACCTGAAATCACAGAAAAACACACAAACTCATAGTAAACTCCAGAAATGTGAATTTAACATAAAAACTAATAAAAACATCCCTAAAAGTAACTAGATCCTACTAAAAACATACTAAAAACAATGCCAAAAAGCGTATAAATTATCCGCTCATCACAACACCAAACTTAAATTGTTGCTTGTCCCCAAGCAACTAAAAATCAAATAGGATAAAAAGAAGAGAATATACTATAAATTCCAAAATATAAATGAAACATAGCTCCACTCAGATGAGCGGGACTTGTAGCTTTTTGCCTCTTGAATAGTTTTGGCATCTCACTTTATCCATTGAGGTTCAGAATGATTCTTGGTTTAGCCGCTTAGGCCAGGATTTTATTCCTTTAGGCCCTCTTATCCACTGATGCTCAAAGCCTTGGATCCTTTTTATTACCCTTGCCTTTTGGTTTTAAGGGTTACTGGCTTTTTGCTCTTGCCTCTTGGTTTTAAGAGCTTTTGGCTTTTTCTGCTTGCTTTTTCTCTTTTTTTTTTGCCATTTTTTTTCATTATTTTTTTTCTGCAAGCTTTTGTATTCACTGCTTTTTCTTGGTTCAAGAATCATTTTTATGATTTTTCAGATTATCAAATAACATGTCTCCTTATCATCATTCTTTCAAGAGCCAACATATTTAACATTCTTAAACAACAACTTCAAAAGACATATGCACTGTTCAAGCATTCATTCAGAAAACAAAAAGTATTGTCACCACATCAATATAATTAAACTAAGTTCAAGGATAAATTCGAAACTCATGTACTTCTTGTTCTTTTGAATTAAAAACATTTTTCATTTAAGAGAGGTGATGGATTCATAGGACATTCATAACTTTAAGACAAAGTTACTAAATACTAATGATCATGTAATAAGATACTAACATAGATAAGCACTTAACATAGAGAAAAACGAAAAACAGAAAATTTAAGAACAAGGAATGAGTCCACCTTAGTGATGGTGGCATTTTCTTCTTGAGGAACCAATGATGTCCTTGAGCTCTTCTATGTCTCTTCCTTGTCTTTGTTGCTCCTCCCTCATAGCTCTTTGATCTTCTCTAATTTCATGGAGGATGATTGAGTGCTCTTGATGTTCCACCCTTAGTTGTCCCATGTTGGAACTCAGTTCTCTTAGGGAGGTGTTGATTTGCTCCCAAAAGTTCTGTGGAGGAAAGTGCATCCCTTGAGGCATCTCAGGGATTTCTTGGTGATGAGCTTCTTCATGCGTCTCTTGAGATCTATGAATAGGCTCTCTTGTTTGCTCCATCCTTTTCTTAGCGATGGGCTTGTCCTCATCAATGAGGATATCTCCCTCTATGTCAATCCTAGCCGAATTGCATAGATGGCAAATGAGGTGAGGAAAAGCTAACATTGCCATAGTGGAGGACTTGTCAGCCACCTTGTAGAGTTCTTGAGGTATAATCTCATGAACCTCCACCTCTTCTCCAATCATGATGCTATGGATCATGATGGCCCGGTCTATAGTAACTTCAGACCGGTTGCTAGTGGGAATGATTGAGCGTTGAATGAACTCCAACCATCCCCTAGCTACAGGCTTAAGGTCCAATCTTCTCAGTTGAACCGGTTTGCCTTTTGAGTCAATCTTCCATTGAGCTCCTTCCACACATATATCCATGAAAACTTGGTCCAACCTTTGATCAAAGTTGACTCTCCTTGTGTAGGGGCGTGCGTTCTCTTCCATCATTGGCAAGTTGAACGCCAACCTCACATTTTCCGGACTAAAATCTAAGTAATTCCCCCGAACCATGGTGAGATAATTCTTTGGGTTCGGGTTTTTACTTTGATCATGGTTCCTATTGATCCATGCATTAGCATAGAACTCTTGAACCATTAGAATTCCAACTTGTTGGATGGGGTTTGTTAGAACTTCCCAACCTCTTCTATGGATCTCATGTCGGATCTCCGGATACTCATTTTTCTTGAGTTTGAAAGGGACCTCGGGGATCACCTTCTTCTTGGCCACAACATCATAGAAGTGGTCTTGATGGGCTTTGGAGATGAATCTTTCCATCTCCCATGACTCGGAGGTGGAAGCTTTTGTCTTCCCTTTCCCTTTTCTAGAGGATTCTCCGGTCTTAGGTGCCATCAATGGTAATGGAAAAATAAAAAGCTTATGCTTTTACCACACCAAACTTAGAATATTGCTCGTCCTCGAGCAAGAGAAGAAAGAAGAGATGAAGAAGAAGAAGAAATGGAGGAGAGGGAGAGAGGTTTGTGTTTCGGCCAAGAAGAGGAAGAGAGGGTTGTGTTGTGTGAAAATGAAGAAGAATGGAGTGGTTTATATAGTGGAGGGAGAGGGGTTAGGTTCGGCCATTTAGGGTGGGTTTGGGTGGGTAAGTGATTTTGAATTTTGAAGGTAGATGGGGTTTATGAGGTAGGTTTATGGGGAAGAGTGGATGAACATTGAGAAGAGGGAAGAGTATGAGTGGGGGTAGGTGGGGATCCTGTGGGGTCCACAGATGCTAAGATGATTTTGTGGGGTCCACAGATCCTGAGGTGTCAAAAAATTGCATCCCTGCACCAATTAGGCATGTAAAATACCTTTGCATGCAATTCTGGCATTTAAACGCCGAATTGGTGCTTGTTCTGGGCATTTAGCGCCCAGATGCAGCATGTTTCTGGTGTTGAATGCCAGTTTTATGCTTGTTTCTGGCATTCAGCGCCAGCTTTCCTCAGTGTGCATTCCTGGAGTCTGAACGCCAAGATGCTGCTTGTTTTGGGCGTTCAACGCCAGATCCATGCTCTGTTCTGGCGTTGAACGCCAGCCAGATGCTCCTTACTAGGGTTTAAACGCCAGTAAGCCCTTCCTCCAAGGTGTGATTTTTCTTCTGCTATTTTTGATTCTGTTTTTTTTTTCTATTTATTTTGTGACTCCACATGATCATGAACCTAATAAAACATGAAAGAACAATAAAAATATAATAAAATTAGATAAATAAAAATTGGGTTGCCTCCCAACAAGCGCTTCTTTAATGTCAATAGCTTGACAGTGGGCTCTCATGGAGCCACACAGGTGATCAGGTCAATTTTATAGACTCCCAACACCAAAATTAGAGTTTGGATATGGGAGTTCAACACCAAACTTAGAGTTTGGCTGAGGCCTCTCAACACCAAACTTAGAGTTTGACTGTGGGGGCTTTAGTTGACTCTGTACTGAGAGAAGCTTACTGTGCCTCTTTTCCATGTTTACAGAATGATGTCCTTGAGTTTTAAACACAAGGGAGTCCTCATTCAATTGAAGGACTAGTTCACCTCTGTCAACATCAATCACAGCTCTTGCTGTGGCTAGGAAGGGTCTTCCAAGGATGATGGATTCATCCTCATCCTTCCCAGTATCTAGGATTATGAAATCAGTAGGGATGTAAAGGCCTTCAACCTTTACTAATATGTCCTCTACTTGTCCATAAGCCTATTTTCTGGAATTGTCTGCCATCTCTAATGAGATTTTAGCAGCTTGTACCTCAAAGATTCCCAGTTTCTCCATTACAGAGAGTGGCATGAGGTTTATCCCTGACCCAAGGTCACATAGAGCCTTCTCAAAGGTCATGGAGCCTATGGTACAAGGTATTAAGAACTTTCTCGGATCCTGTTTCTTCTGAGGCAATCTCAGTTGATCCAATGCATTTATTTCATTGGTGAACAGGGGAGGTTCATCTCCCCAAGTCTTATTACCAAATAATTTGGCATTCAGCTTTATGATTGCACCAAGGAACTTGGCAACTTGCTCTTCAGTAACATCCTCATTCTCTTCAGAAGAAGAATACTCATCAGAGCTCATGAAGGGCATAAGGAGGTTTAATGGAATCTCTATAGTCTCGAGATGAGCCTCAGAGTCCTTTGGTTCCTCAAAGGGAAACTCCTTGTTGATCACTAGACGTCCCAAGAGGTCTTCTTCCTTGGGATTCACGTCCTCCACTTCCTCCTTGGATTCGGCCATGATGGTTATATCAATGGCCTTGCACTCTCCTTTTGGATTTTCTTCTGTATTACTTGGGAGAGCACTAGGAGGGGTTTCAGTGATCTTCTTACTCAGCTGGCCCACTTGTGCCTCCAAATTTCTAATGGAGGACCTTGTTTTATTCATGAAACTCAGAGTGGCCTTATATAGATCAGAGACTAAGTTTGCTAAATTAGAGGTACTTTGTTCAGAGTTCTCTGTCTGTTGCTGAGTGGATGATGGAAAAGGCTTGCTATTGCTAAACCTGTTTCTTCCACCATTATTAAAGCCTTGTTGAGGCTTTTGTTGATCCTTCCATGAGAAATTTAGATGATTTCTCCATGAGGGGTTATAGGTGTTTCCATATGGTTCACCCATGTAATTCACCTCTGCTATTGCAGGGTTCTCAGGATCATAAGCTTCTTCTTCAGAAGATGCCTCTTGAGTACTGTTGGATGCAGCTTGCATTCCATTCAGAGTCTGAGAAATCATATTGACTTGCTGAGTCAATATTTTGTTCTGAGCCAATATGGCATTCATAGTATCAATTTCAAGAACTCCTTTCTTCATAGGCGTCCCATTACTCACAGGATTCCTCTCAGAAGTGTACATGAACTAGTTATTAACAACCATGTCAATGAGTTCTTGAGCTTCTGCAGGCGTTTTCTTTAAGTGAATGGATCCACCTGCAGAGGTATCCAATGACATTTTAGCTAATTCAGACAGACCATCATAGAATATGTCCAGGATGGTCCATTCTGAAAGCATGTCAGAAGGACACTTTTTGGTTAGTTCTTTGTATCTCTCCCAAGCTTCATAGAGGGATTCACCTTCTTTCTGTCTGAAGGTCTGAACATCCACTCTAAGATTACTCAGCTTTTGAGGAGAAAAGAACTTGGCTAAGAAAGCCTTGACCAGCTTATCCCAAGAGTTTAGGCTATCCTTAGGTTGAGAGTCTAACCATATTCTAGCTCTGTCTCTCACAACAAAAGGGAAAAGCATGAGCCTGTAGACTTCAGGATCTACTCCATTAGTCTTAACAGTATCACAGATATGCAAGAATTCAGTTAAGAACTGAAAAGGATCTTCAGATGAAAGTCCATGAAACTTGCAGTTCTGCTGCATCAGAAAAACTAATTGAGGTTTAAGATAAGATAAAAATATATTTTTGAAAAGATATGATTGAAATTAGTTTTGAAAAAGATTTGATTTTTTAAAATCACAATTAATGACTTGATTCACAAGAAATCACAAAATATGATTCTAGAACTTAAAGTTTGAATCTTTCTTAACAAGCAAGTTTAAAAAAAATATTTTTAAAATTTTCGAAAATAAATAAGAAAAATGAAAAAGATTTGATTTTTGAAAAAGATTTTAAAAAAGATAAGATTTTTAAATTGAAAATTTGATTTGACTCATAAGAAACAACTAAATTTTAAAAAGTTTTGAAAAAGTCAACTCAAATTTTTGAAAATTTATGAGTGAAAAAGGGAGATATTTTTTTTATTTTTGAATTTTTAATGATGAGAGAGAAAAACATGAAAAATGATGCAATGCATGAAAGTTTTGGATCTAAACATGTGATGCATGCAAGAACACTATGAATGTCAAGATGAACACCAAGAACACTTTGAATATCAAGATGAACACCAAGACTTATTTTTGAAAAATTTTCAAGAAAAGAAAACATGCAAGACACCAAACTTAAAGATTTTTCATGTATAGACACTATGAATGCAAGAATGCATATGAAAAACACCATACAACACAAAACAATATAATATGAAGATCAATCAAGAAGGGTTATCAAGAACAACTTGAAGATCATGATGAATGCAATGCATGAATGCAATTTTTGAAAAATGCAAGATGAGTATGCAATTGACACCAAACTTAAAATTTGACTCAAGACTCAAACAAGAAACACAAAATATTTTTGGTTTTTATGATTTTATGATTTTTTTTTGTATTTTCTTTTAATTAATTTTTTTTTTCGAAAAACATATGGAAAAAGAAAATAAGAAATCCAAAATCTTTAAGAAGAATTCCAGGAATCTTTCAATATTAGCCCAAAGCTCCAATCAAAGGGTTGGACATGGCTTAATAGCCAGTCAGCTTTAGGATGGAATTACATGCATTGTGGTGATTAGTTGAAGACCAATCCCAAAGCAGTTTGGATATGGCTTTACAGCCAAATAGGATTCAACATGTTACCATGAAACTCTAGAATTCATTCTTGAAAGTTTTGAAGCCATAGAATAATTTAAAATTTCTTTTTCGAAAATAATTTTTTTGAAAAACGAAAATAAAGAAAAATTTTTGAAAGAATTTTGAAAACTTTTTTGAAAAGAAAATAAAAAGAGAATTACCTAATCTGAGCAACAAGATGAACCGTAAGTTGTCCAAACTCGAACAATCCCCGGCAACGGTGCCAAAAACTTGGTATGCGAAATTGTTACTCAGGTTGTAAAATTTGTTGTTCCTTCTCTCCCCGGCAACGGCGCCAAAAACTTCGTGCACGAAATTGTGATCTCAGGTAATGGCTCCAAAAACTTGGTGCTCTAATCTTAATTCATGATTTGTCACAACTTCGATACAACTAACCAGCAAGTGCACTGGGTCGTCCAAGTAATAAAACCTTACGTGAGTAAGGGCCGATCCCACGGAGATTGTCGGCTTGAAGCAAGCTATAATCATCTAGTAAATCTCAGTCAGGCGGATATCAAATGGTTATGGAGTTTTCGAATAATAATAGTAAATAAACAGAAAACAAAGATAGAAATACTTATGTAATTCATTGGTGAGAATTTCAGATAAGTGTATAGAGATGCTTTCGTTCCTCTGAACCTCCGCTTTCCTGCTGTCTTCATCCAATCCTTCCTACTCCTTTCCATGGCAAGCTTTATGTAAGGCATCACCGTTGTCAATGGCTACATCCCATCCTCTCTGTGAAAAAGGTCCAATTGCTCTGTCACGGCACGGCTAATCATCTGGAGGTTCTCGATCATAATGGAATAGGGTTCACCCTCCTTTTGCGTCTGTCACTACGCCCATCACTCGCGAGTTTGAAGTTCGTCACAGCCATCCCTTCCAAGATCCTACTCGGAATACCACAGACAAGGTTTAGACTTTCCGGATCTCAGGAATGGCCACCCATGGGTTCTAACTTATACCACGAAGATTCTAATATCTCGGACTCGGTCCCCTGTATTAGATATCCAAGAGATATTCATTCTAGCTTGTTTGCATGTAGAACGGAAGTGTTTGTCAGGCACGCGTTCATAAGTGAGAATGATGATAAGTGTCACATAATCATCACATTCATCATGTTCTTGGGTGCGAATGGATATCTTAGAAGCGGAATAAGTTGAATTGAATAGAAAAATAGTAGTACTTTGCATTAAATCATGAGGAACAGCAGAGCTCCACACATTAATCTATGGAGTGCAGAAACTCTACTGTTGAAAATACATAAGTGATGAAGGTCCAGGCATGGCCGAATGGCCAGCCCCCAAACGTGATCAATAGATCAAAAGATAATCCAAAGATCATAAGATGTAAATACAATAGTAAAAAGTCCTATTTATACTAAACTAATTACTATGGTTTACAGAAGTGAGTAATTGATGCATAAATCCACTTCCGGGGCCCACTTGGTGTGTGCTTGGACTGAGCTTGAAGTTTACACGTGGAGAGGTCATTCTTGGAGTTGAACGCCAGTTTGTAACGTGTTTCTGGCGTTCAACTCTGGTTCGTGACGTGTTTCTGGCGTTTAACTCCAGACTGCAGCATAGAACTGGCGTTCAACGCCCTTTTGCGTCGTCTAAACTCGGCCAAAGTATGGACTATTATATATTGCCAGAAAGCCTGGATGTCTACTTTCCAATGAAATTGGAAGCGCGCCATTTTGAGTTCTGTAGCTCCAAAAAATCCACTTTGAGTGCCGGAAGGTCAGAATCCAACAGCATCAGCAGTCCTTCTTCAACCTCTGAATCTGATTTTTGCTCAAGTCCCTCAATTTCAGTCAGAAAATACCTGAAATCACAGAAAAACACATAAACTCATAGTAAAGTCCAGAAATGCGAATTTAACATAAAAACTAATAAAAACATCCCTAAAAGTAACTAGATCCTACTAAAAACATACTAAAAAAGCGTATAAATTATCCGCTCATCACAACACCAAACTTAAATTGTTGCTTGTCCCCAAGCAACTAAAAATCAAATAGGATAAAAAGAAGAGAATATACTATAAATTCCAAAATATAAATGAAACATAGCTCCACTCAGATGAGCGATCATTTTTATTAACCTTGCCTTTTGGTTTTAAGGGTTACTGGCTTTTTGCTCTTGCCTCTTGGTTTTAAGAGCTTTTGGCTTTTTCTGCTTGCTTTTTCTCTTTTTTTTTTTGCCATTTTTTTTATTATTTTTTTTCTGCAAGCTTTTGTATTCACTGCTTTTTCTTGGTTCAAGAATCATTTTTATGATTTTTCAGATTATCAAATAACATGTCTCCTTATCATCATTCTTTCAAGAGCCAACATATTTAACATTCTTAAACAACAACTTCAAAAGACATATGCACTGTTCAAGCATTCATTCAGAAAACAAAAAGTATTGTCACCACATCAATATAATTAAATTAAGTTTAAGGATAAATTCGAAACTCATGTACTTCTTGTTCTTTTGAATTAAAAACATTTTTCATTTAAGAGAGGTGATGGATTCATAGGACATTCATAACTTTAAGACAAAGTTACTAAATACTAATGATCATGTAATAAGACACTAACATAGATAAGCACTTAACATAGAGAAAAATGAAAAACAGAAAATTTGAGAACAAGGAATGAGTCCACCTTAGTGATGGTGGCGTTTTCTTCTTGAGGAACCAATGATGTCCTTGAGCTCTTCTATGTCTCTTCCTTGTCTTTGTTGCTCCTCCCTCATAGCTCTTTGATCTTTTCTAATTTCATGGAGGATGATTGAGTGCTCTTGATGTTCCACCCTTAGTTGTCCCATGTTGGAACTCAGTTCTCTTAGGGAGGTGTTGATTTGCTCCCAAAAGTTATGTGGAGGAAAGTGCATCCCTTGAGGCATCTCAGGGATTTCTTGGTGATGAGCTTCTTCATGTGTCTCTTGAGATCCATGAATAGGCTCTCTTGTTTGCTCCATCCTTTTCTTAGCGATGGGCTTGTCCTCATCAATGAGGATATCTCCCTCTATGTCAATCCTAGCCGAATTGCATAGATGGCAAATGAGGTGAGGAAAAGCTAACCTTGCCATAGTGGAGGACTTGTCAGCCACCTTGTAGAGTTCTTGAGGTATAATCTCATGAACCTCCACCTCTTCTCCAATCATGATGCTATGGATCATGATGGCTCGGTTTATAGTAACTTCAGACCGGTTGCTAGTGGGAATGATTGAGCGTTGAATGAACTCCAACCATCCTCTAGCTACAGGCTTAAGGTCCAGTCTTCTCAGTTGAACCGGTTTGCCTTTTGAGTCAATCTTCCATTGAGCTCCTTCCACACATATATCCATGAGGACTTGGTCCAACCTTTGATCAAAGTTGACTCTCCTTGTGTAGGGGCGTGCGTTCTCTTCCATCATTGGCAAGTTGACTCTCCTCGCATAATCATCACATTCCTCATGTTCTTGGGTGCGAATGGATATCTTAGAAGCAGAATAAGTTGAATTGAAAAGAAAAACAGTAGTACTTTGCATTAAATCTTGAGGAACAGCAGAGCTCCACACCTTAATCTATGGAGTGCAAAAACTCTACCGTTGAAAATACATAAGTGATGAAGGTCCAGGCATAGCCGAATGGCCAGCCCCCAAACGTGATCAATAGATCAAAAGATAATCCAAAGATCATAAGATGTAAATACAATAGTAAAAAGTCCTATTTATACTAAACTAGTTACTAGGGTTTACAGAAGTAAGTAATTGATGTATAAATCCACTTCCGGGGCCCACTTGGTGTGTGCTTGGGCTGAGCTTGAAGTTTACACGTGGAGAGGTCATTCTTGGAGTTGAACGCCAGTTTGTAACGTGTTTCTGGCGTTCAACTCTGGTTCGTGACGTGTTTCTGGCGTTTAACTCCAGACTGCAGTGTAGAACTGGTGTTCAACGCCCTTTTGCGTCATCTAAACTCGGCCAAAGTATGGACTATTTTCTATTGATGGAAATCCCTGGATGTCTACTTTCCAACGCAATTAGAAGCGCGCCATTTTGAGTTCTGTAGCTCCAAAAATCCACTTTGAGTGCAAGGAGGTCAGAATCCAACAGCATCAGCAGTCCTTCTTCAACCTCTGAATCTGATTTTTGCTGAGAGTCCCTCAATTTCAGCCAGAGAATACCTAAAATCACAGAAAAACACACAAACTCATAGTAAAGTCCAGAAATGTGAATTTAACATAAAAACTAATAAAAATATCCCTAAAAGTAACTAGATCCTACTAAAAACATACTAAAAATAATGCCAAAAAGCGTATAAATTATCCGCTCATCAAAGCTCACCTAGCCATATGTATATCCTTAGCTTTACCCTTAACCCCATTACAACCTTGAAAAGACCTCATGATTTTTGCATATGCTCATTAAATTTGTGTTCATTGGTTGCATGAAGAACAAACTTTAGAAAGCATGATTATAGGAGAATTGAGTGGATTGACCCTTAGACAATTGAGCGACTAGAGCACATATACACATCCAGTGAGGGTTCAATCACTTAATCCCATATTTCCACCTTTGATCATTGTTATCTTGCAAGTTTTCTTAAATTCTTTTATATGACTCAATTCAATTGTGAATAGGATTTGGCTATAATTGCTTTAGCCCTTGATTGTGTATAGATGCTTTCTTAGATATTGATTTACTTGGACTAATTAAATACATATATATAGTTAGATAGTACAGTTACATACATATAGGTAGATTACATATAGTTAGTTACATTGAATAATGGTTGATTCCCCTTCTTCTCTTCCTTTGGTATAGCATGAGGACATGCTATTGTTTAAGTGTAAGGATATGATGAATCCACATTTTATGGTGTTTATTTGCTCTATTTGGATGGATTTCATCAACTTTTCTTGCATTTATCCATTGAAATAGCATAGTTTCATAACGTCTCCCTAAATTATGCTTGAAAGTGAAAATATGCTTTTTAAGCTTTATAATTGCTAAATTTTATTCACTTTAATTCCATTTGATGCCTTAATGTGTTTGTTAAGTAATTTCAGGCTTACAAGGCAAATATGGATTGAAGAAGTGGAAGGAAAGCATGCAAAATGGGAGAATTCAAGAAATGAAGGATTTGTAAAGCTGCCAGCCCTGACCTCTCGGTACTAAAGTGATCATAACTTGAGCTACAGAGGTCCAAATGAGGCGGTTTCAGCGGCATTGGAAAGCTAACGTCCGGAGCTTCAAAATGATATACAATTTTCTATTATGGACATAACTCTAAGTGTGTGAAGGCAGACAATTTGTTCATAAGCATACAATTTGTGCGTACGCACACAATTTGTGCATATGCACAAGTCAGAAAATAGCAAGTGTGCAGACGTACACATTTGTGTGCATTCGCACACATTTGTGTGCGTCCGCACACGTCCTGGCATGTGAGCTCATTAATTGCAAACCGCTGGGGGAGATTTCTGGGCAACCAAAACCCAATCCAACTCATTTTTGAAGCTATTTCAAGCCAAATTGAAGAGGGATGAAAGGGGGTGCACTTAGGTTTAGGTTTTTACATGTTTTTGTTAGTTTTTCTAGAGAGAGAAGTTCCCCCTTCTCTCTAGAACTAGGGTTTCTTAGTTTAATTTCCTTGTAATTGCTACTTTTAATTCTTGTTTTAATCTAGTTTCTTCTACCTTTCTTTGTTCTATTGTCTTAATTTCCATGTTTATCTTGTTAATTTCTCATTTTAGTTGTCTTTTATATTTATGCACACTCTTGTCACTTTAATTTACATTCAATGCAATTTTATGTTTCATGTCATTTATTTCTTTATTGAGTTGCTATCTTTATTTTCCTTGCTTAGTAGTTGTAGCATTTATTATTTCTTGTCATTTTACCATGCTTTCTTTATATGCCCACCAAGTGTTTGACAAAATGTTTGGTTGGGTTTTTGCTTAGTTTTTTACACTCTTGGTTGGGAAATTGGATAATTGGGTGAACTTGAGTGGTGGATGTCCATTCCACATTGTGTGAGGGTTGTTAATTAATTTGGTTTCCCTTGACTCTAAGTGACCCACTAGTGTTGACTTAGGATTTAGGGATTGAGATTAATTATGCCTAGTTGACTTATCCTCGATGTAGGATTGACTAATTGGGATTAATTAACACACAATTACTATGTTTGTGGTCCACAACTAGGATAGGAATCTTTAAGACCATCTCCAGTAGGAAACTCATTTCAGTCCCTATTTATGGCCTACATGTCATAAAAAGTGACTCCATATCAGATTTTGCGTCATAACCAATAAATAGGAACTCAAAGAATCTCTCTCTTCTCCATTAGAAGGAATTAACTTTAATCCCTATTGTGGTCCCACCTAATTAATTAATTAAGTAATTAAAATTAATATAATTATTATTTTTTTATAATAATATTATTTAAATTTATAAATTCAAAATAATTCAATATTATAAAATATTAAAATAAATAACTTATCCTCTTTCTCTTTTCACTCCAATGGTAATTGAGTCCCCATATGTCAGAAAAGGATCTCTATTTCTTAGCATTGGAGTTGCTCTAACTCCCAATCCTTGCTAAGAGTTCCTACTTTTTGCCACTTGAATTACATTTTTGATTTACTTGCTTTGAGTTTTAATTTCTTACATGTCTATTTACCTTCTTGCACTTTAATTTCTTGCCATTTTAATTCCTTGCTCTTTCTTGCATCCAACCCCCATGCTCTCTCAAAGCCAATAATATGACACTTAATTACAATTCCTAGGGAGAATGACCCGGAAATTAAAACTCCCGGTTATTTTGTGTTTTGAATTGTGACATCCTTTGGATTAACATTTGATTGATGACCAATGGTTGGGTTTGGACTATACTTGCAACGGACAAATCTCATTTTCAGTGTGAAAATCCCAACCTATGCTATTGGTCGTCCATCACATAGCCTCCAATTCAACTTCAGAACTTCAAAAATTGGCCCAAGAGGCCCCCAAAATCGTGAGCCACGTGAATTTTTAATGAAGTCACGTGTCTGGACTTGTGCGTACACACAAAAGGTTGTGGGTACGCACACATTAGAATGCTCTTCTCCTTTGTTTCTTCTTGTGTTATCCTAGTTTGCATGCTTTCTTTCTACTTTTCCCAAGCCATTCTTGCCTAATTGACCTAAAAATGCTTAACAAAATACATCACGGCATCGAATGGAATAAAAGTGGAATAAAATTGCTCAATTTAGGTATTAAAAAGCATGTTTTCACATTTAGGTGCAATTTAGAGAGAAAAAACAAACGTGTACTATTTTAGTGAATAAATGCAGGTTTATGTGATGAAATCTACTCAATTCAATTCAAAATTTACCATCAAATATGGATTCATCAATTCCCCCACACTTAAACAATAGCATGTCCTCATGCTAATCACAATCAAAGGAGAAGGGTAAAAGGGCAAGCAACTTATTTAATTAAACTATCTATATGCATGCAAGTATACTAAATTCTATCTATTTCTATCTATAATATAGTTTCCTATTGACTTTGGAAAAACAAACAAACAAATTTCCAAGCAAGCATATAGAAATGTAGGGCTAAACCAAGAAATATTTCAGTGCAATCACAATCCAAAGAATTGATTCGATATTTTCAAAAGTGAAGAAGCAACTTGCAAGAAAACACAAAATAAGAAGTGTGGACACATAGAATTGAGCAATCAAACCCCTCACCGGATATGTATACACTCTAATCACTCAGTGTTTAGGGTTTAATCACTCAAGTCTCCTCTAATCATGCTTTCTAGGATTTTCTAGTCATCTAACAATCAACAAGTATTTAATGCATATATGCAAATATCATGAGGTCTTTATAGGGTTGTAGTGGGGTTAGGGTTAAGGCAGGATGAATATGGTCAAGTGGACTAATAAATTGAATCTTTGACTAGCTCAAGTATCCCTACCTAACCTATATCACCTTAATCACAAAAATGAAACCTAACTCCGCATTCCTTTCTTTTTACACATATTCATGCATCTTTTTCCATACAAATCTCATATGCATTTCTTATTCATTTTCCTTTTCTTTGGGGTAATCTTGTGTCCCATTTTTGTTACTTTTTTTTAAATTCATTTTTTTCTTTTTCTTTGATAAATGCATATAGTTAAAGCAAATTTACACATGAATGTGCATCCATTTTTCATTTTTTCAATGAAGTACCAAAACAAACTTTTTCATTTCTTCTACCAATGTCTCCCAAAATCCTCCCACACTTAAATGACACACTCACCTCAACCTAAGCTAATCAAAGATGCAATTCAAGGACATTAATAGTTTATCACTTAGGTTTAGTGATGTGGTAACAATTAGAACAAAAGAGGATTAAAAAGGCTCAAAGATGGTTAACAATGGTAGATATAATGGTATGGCTATATGGGTTAGTAAGCTTCAATTCAAAAAATGGCCTCAATCATGCTAAATGAATTTAAAACATCAAATATCGAAAATAAAGAATCAAGCAAATTAAAGATCACAATCATAGAAGGAGCATAGCACTCAAGAACAAAATAGTGGTCAAAATATGCAACCACCCATTATAAGCTCAACAACTCACAAGGTTGTTTGTTTTCAAAACAATTCAAGAAGTTAAAAACAATTTTTCGAACTAATTCGATGGAATGCCCTAAAATAAAATTCTTGAAATTTTTTGTTGTTTTCTGGTGCACGAAATTGTGATCTCCAGGCTCAAACAAATCCTGATAATGGCTCCAAAGCTTGGTGCTCTGATCTTAATTCATAATTGTCACAACTTCGATACAACTAACCAGCAAGTGCACTTTCATGATTGCACCAAGAAACTTGGCAGTTTGCTCTTCAGTAACATCCTCATTCTCTTCAGAAGAGGAATACTCATCAGAGCTCATGAAGGGCATAAGGAGGTTCAATGGAATCTCTATGGTCGCTAGATGAGCCCCAGAGTCCTTTGGTTCCTCAGAGGGAAGCTCCTTATTGATCACTTGACGTCTCAGGAGGTCTTCCTCCTTGGGATTCACGTCCTCTCCTCTCCTCACAGGTTCGGCCATGGCGCTTATGTCAATAGCCTTGCACTCTCCTTTTGGGTTCTCTTCTGTATTACTTGGGAGAGTACTAGGAGGGATTTCAGTGATCCTTTTACTCAGCTGGCCCACCTGTGCTTCCAGATTTCTAATGGAAGATCTTGTTTCATTCATGAAACTTACAGTGGCCTTAGATAGATCAGAGACTAGATTTGCTAAATTAGAAGCATTTTGTACAGAGTTCTCTGTCTGTTGCTCAGTTGATGATGGAAAAGGTTTGCTATTGCTAAACCTGTTTCTTCCACCATTATTAAAGCCTTGTTGGGGCTTTTGATCCTTCCATGAGAAATTTGGATGATTTCTCCATGTTAAGTTATAGGTGTTTCCATAAGGTTCACCTAAGTAGTTCACCTCTGCTATTGCAGGGTTCTCAGGATCATAAGCTTCTTCTTCAGGAGAAGCCTCTTGAGTCCTGTTGGATGCAGCTTGCATTCCATGCAGACTCTGAGAGATCATATTGACTTGCTGAGTCAATATTTTATTCTGAGCCAATATGGCATTCAGAGTATCAACTTCAAGAACTCCCTTCTTCATAGGCGTCCCATTACTCACAGGATTCCTTTCAGAAGTGTACATGAACTGGTTATTAGCAACCATGTCAATGAGTTCTTGAGCTTATAATAGTAGAGGACGTGTTAGTAAAGGTTGAAGGCCTTTACATCCCTGCTGATTTCATAGTCCTGGATACTGGAAAGGAAGAGGATGAATCCATCATCCTAGGAAGACCTTTCCTGGCCACAGCAAGAGCTGTGATTGATGAATCACTAACTCTTTTTCAAAAATTATTTTCGAAAATTAAAAAAATATTTTTCAAAAATCTTTTTCTTATTTTTATATCAAATTTTCGAAAATAATATAATCAATTAATGTTTTGATTCAAAAATTTGAAGTTTGTTACTTGCTTGTTAAGAAAGATTCAAACTTTAAGTTCTAGAATCATATCTTGTGATTTCTTATGAATCAAGTCATTAATTGTGATTTTAAAAATCAAATCTTTTTCGAAATTCTTAGTTATTTTCGAAAATTAAAAAAATATTTTTCAAAAATCTTTTTCTTATTTTTATATCAAATTTTCGAAAATAATATAATCAATTAATGTTTTGATTCAAAAATTTGAAGTTTGTTACTTGCTTGTTAAGAAAGATTCAAACTTTAAGTTCTAGAATCATATCTTGTGATTTCTTATGAATCAAGTCATTAATTGTGATTTTAAAAATCAAATCTTTTTCGAAATTCTTAGTTATTTTCGAAAATTAAAAAAATATTTTTCAAAAATCTTTTTCTTATTTTTATATCAAATTTTCGAAAATAATATAATCAATTAATGTTTTGATTCAAAAATTTGAAGTTTGTTACTTGCTTGTTAAGAAAGATTCAAACTTTAAGTTCTAGAATCATATCTTGTGATTTCTTATGAATCAAGTCATTAATTGTGATTTTAAAAATCAAATCTTTTTCGAAATTCTTAGTTATTTTCGAAAATTAAAAAAATATTTTTCAAAAATCTTTTTCTTATTTTTATATCAAATTTTCGAAAATAATATAATCAATTAATGTTTTGATTCAAAAATTTGAAGTTTGTTACTTGCTTGTTAAGAAAGATTCAAACTTTAAGTTCTAGAATCATATCTTGTGATTTCTTATGAATCAAGTCATTAATTGTGATTTTAAAAATCAAATCTTTTTCGAAATTCTTAGTTATTTTCGAAAATTTGATATAAAAATAAGAAAAAGATTTTTGAAAAATATTTTTTTAATTTTCGAAAATAACTAAGAATTTTGAAAAAGATTTGATTTTTGAAAAAGATTTTGAAAATGATAAGATTTTCAAATTGAAAATTTGATTTGACTCATAAGGAACAACTTTGATTTTTAAAAATTTTTGAAAAAGTCAACTCAATTTTCGAATTTGATGAGAGAAAAAGGGAAAGATAATTTTTTTTATTTTTGAAATTTTTATGAAAAACATGAAAATTATGCAATGCATGAGATTTTTAGATCAAAACAATGAATGCATGCAAGAATGCGATGAATGTCAAGATGAACACCAAGAACACTATGAATGTCAAGATGAACATCATAGACACAATTTTGAAAAATTTTTAATGCAAAGAATACATGCAAGACACCAAACTTAGAATTCTTTAATGCTTATGCACTAAGAATTCAAGAATGCATATGATAAACATGAAAAGACACAAAACAAAAAATCATCAAGATCAAACAAGAAGACTTACCAAGAACAACTTGAAGATCATGAAGAACACTATGAATGCATGATATTTTCGAAAAAATGCAAGATGCATATGCAAGTGACGCCAAACTTATGATATGACTCAAGACTCAAACAAGAAACAGAAAATATTTTTGATTTTTATGATTTTCTAAATTTTTTTGGATTTTTTTCGAAAAGTTATTGAAAAGGGAAAATAAGGATTCCAAAATTTTTAATATGAATTCCAGGAATCTTATGCTCTAAAGCTCCAATCAAAGGGTCAGGCATGGCTTAATAGCAGCCAAGCATTAGTATGTAACTCAGACATGACACGCCTGACATTCCTTACATTCAACAGCCAATTGGCTAAGAAAGATAAAGAAGCTCTTCTCTTGAGTATAAGAATTGAGACATGGCTTTACAGCCAGCCAGGCTTCAACATGCTCCATGAAACACTAGAATTCATTCTTAAAAATTTTGAAAGGAAAATATATTTTTGAAAACATTTTTATTTTAAAAATTTTTTTTTTCGAAAACAAAGGAAGAATTTTTGAAAGATTTTTGAAAATTTTTTTGAAAACAAGACAAAAAGAAAATTACCTAATCTGAGCAACAAAATGATCCGTCAGTTGTCCAAATTCAAACAATCCCCGGCAACGGCGCCAAAAACTTGGTGCACGAAATTGTGATCTCCAGGCTCAAACAAATCCTGATAATGGCTCCAAGGCTTGGTGCTCTGATCTTAATTCATGATTGTCACAACTTCGATACAACTAACCAGCAAGTGCACTGGGTCGTCCAAGTAATACCTTACGTGAGTAAGGGTCGAATCCCACGGAGATTGTTGG
>NC_029794.2:51620886-51644086 GCF_000816755.2 Arachis ipaensis
ATAGTAAAGTCCAGAAATGTGAATTTAACATAAAATCTATTAAAAACATCCCTAAAAGTAACTAGATCCTACTAAAAACATACTAAAAACAATGTCAAAAAGCGTATAAATTATCCGCTCATCATTTTCGCAAAAATTATTTCCTATGTATGTATGTATGTTGTGATGGATGCAATTTCAAAAATTTCTAGTTCTTTTCCCAATTTCCACTATCCAAAATCATCATGGATATTTAGGACAAAATTGAACTAGGTTCTATACTAAGACACAAACAAATAAGACACAAAAATTGAAAACACCAAACTTAAATTTAAAAATTAAGGAAAAAAATTTAAAATAAAATTTAGCTGAATTTTCGAAAACTAAAGAACAAAAAAATAAAAATCAAAAAGCTAAAAATGCCTAATCTAAGAAAGCAGACAACTGGTAGTTGTCAATCACAGTCAATCTCCGAAAACGACGCCAAAAACTTGATGTGGATTTTTGAATACTTACAAACTAACCGGCAAGTACATCGGGTCGTATCAAGTAATACCTCAGGTGAGTGAGGGTCGATCCCACGTGGATTGATGGACTGAACAACAATGGTCGAATGATCCACTTAGTCAGGCAAGTAGAAAGTGATGTTTTGGAATTCAAAAGCATTAAACAGTAAATTAAAGAGTAAAAAACACAAGTAATGAGAATAGTGAGAAATATATGAGAAACAGTTAAGCTATCAGAGATGTTTATTTTTTTAGATTAATTTTTTTACCAACTATTTTAATTATGCAAGATTCGTTGCACAGCAAACTGTAGTTGACTAAACTCTAATGTCTTAGTGATTTACTCTCCTTCAACCCAAATCAACTGCCAATGTCTTGGTCACTTAATTTAGATTAGAGGGTTAAGAGCAAATCTAGTTTATGGCCACAGAAACCCTAATTACCCAAAGCTAAATGGATTATATGTCACATATCCAGATTAGTTCAAGTAATTAGCAATTTAGGAGGAATTTGCTTTCAAGCTGTTGTTCAAGCGAGATAGCTCTGTCAAGAATCACAAGAACATATGTAGAGTAACGGTTATACTATTGTTCTACCCAGATTCATAAGATGAAGAGCGAAAGCAATCTTTGAAACTGAATCAATACATTAATTAAAATAGAAAAGTAATAGTCTTAATTTATAGAAATAAACAGAGCTCCTACCCTTAACCGAGGAGGTTTAGTAGCTCATGACTTACAGAGAAAACAAGGGTTCTGAAAATGAAACATGCGAAAGTGAGAAGATCCCCCTCTAAAGGGTGAATCTTTTCCCTTTTATATCTAACCTAATTTGATTTGAAATTAAAATAAAATAATAAATTCTAAACCTAAAAGATTTTGTTTGTAAATAAAAATTACAAAAATAAAACATAAGATAATAACTAAAAGCTAAATCCACTAAAGATGCTCCAAGAGTGGTGATTCGGTTCAGATTGCCTAGCGCTAAATGCCCAAAGGGGGTAGAAACGCTCGTGTCTTCACTGGTTGCTGGCGCTAAACGCCCAGCTGGCGTTTAGCACCCAAAGGGGCAGCTTCAATTCTTCTCCTTTTTGCTCAAAACTCTGCCAAATTGATCCGAATTTCACCTGAAATCATAAAAATACCAAAATAACTCAAAGTAGCATCGAAAGAGGATTTTAACACTAAAATATAGTTAAACTCACTAAATTCTAACTAAATTTAACTAGAAAATAACTGACAAATGGGTATAAAATATTCACGTATCAGCAACCACCCATTATAAGCTCAAGAACTCACAAGGTTGTTTGTTCTATCTCTCTTCTATGTTCCACAAAATAATTCAAGCAAGTCAAAATAATTTTTCGAACCAATTTAATGGAACGCCCTAAAAGAAAATTTTTGAAAATTTTTGTTGTTTTTGCCAAAATTATTTCCTATGTATGTATGTATATTGTGACGGATGCAATTTCATGATCCATCGAACTCTATACCAAAGAGGAGATTCTTAACCCCTTTTGAAATGTCTCCATCCCAACCAAACGGATTATGTGCTGAGGAAAATCCACGAGGGATGCTGCAGTCATCACTTGGGGGCAAGGCGTTGGCTCAAAAAGTTGTAAGAGCCAGTTGCTATTGGCCCACAATAACCCATGAGGCGATGAAGCTCATTAGATCATGTGCTAAGTGCCAAGAAAACGATGATTTCCACAAGACCCCTGCAGAGGAGCTATCACCCATTATGGCCTCCCGGCCATTTGCCATCTGAAGAATCAATCTCATGAGCCCTTTCCCAATTTCCCCCGGCTAGCTCAAATACCCCATAGTGGCCATCGACTACTCCACCAAGTGGATCGAAGCAGAGGCTGTAGCCACAATAACGGATGCCTGATATGGAAAGTCCTTTTGGAGATAGATAATTAATCATTTCAGCATCTTGGAAGTCATCATCTTCAATAACGACACTCAATTCGTCGACAAGAAATTACACGACTTCTTTGAAGGACTGGGGATCCAACAACACTTCTCCTCTATCGAACACCCCCAAGCCAACGGCCAGGTTGAGGCTGCCAACAAAGTAATCCTAAAAGGCATCAAGAAAAAGCTGAGCAAACAAAAGGAGATTGGCGGAAGAACTCAGTTCGGTCCTCTGGTCCTACCACACCACTCCACAGTCAGCAACGGGAAAAATGTCTTTTCCGTTAACCTTCGGCACGGAGGCCATAATTCCGGTAGAGATTGGAGAACCCAGCCCTAGGTTCCTTATTGGAGCCCTAAACCAAGAAGTGGAACTGGACTTGTGGGACAAAGTTTGAGAGCTGACTCACTGATAAACCTAATTTTGTGGTTTACTTATGTTGAATTTAATGAATTTTATCAACTTATCCCAAATTTATTCAATGAAATAGCATAGTTTTGTAAATTTCTCCTAATTTGCACTTAAGAGTAAAAAAAATGCTTTTTAGACCTTTAAATTCCTATATTTAATTCACTTTGATTCCACTCGATGTCTTGATGTATTTGTTCAATGATTTCAGGCTTAGGAGGCAATGATTGGATTGAAGAAGTGAAGAAAAAGCATGCGAAGTGAAGAAAAAATATGCAAAGTGGAGAATTGATGAAAAAATGAGGATTGTGAAAATCATAGCGACGCGCACGCTTGACACACGCGTATGCGTGACCAAGAAATTTCGCCAAGCGATGGGCACGCATCACCTACGCATACGCGTGACACTTGTCACGTGACCTCATTAAAGAAACACGCTGGGGGCGACTTCTGAGATCATCTAGGCCCAAATCCAACTCATTTCTGAAGCTATTTAATGCAGAATTCAAGAAAGAACAAGGGGAAAGCAATTAGGTAGCTTAGGAATCATGTTTTAGGGTAGTTTTCTAGAGAGTGAAGCTCCCTCTTCTCTCTAGAATTAGGGTTCTTAGTTTAAGTTTCTCTTTAATTTCACTTTTTAATTCTTATTTTAATGTAGTTCTCTTTACATTTTCATGCTTTAGTAGTTTAATTCTCTTACTTTCCTTTGTTAATTTCTCTTTTATGCTACTTTAGTCTCATGAACACTCTTGTTGATTTCCATTTCCTTTAATGAAATTGATGTCTTTTTATATTTCTTGTTGTTTGTTTGAGTTATTCTTGTTATTTTCTTGCCTTTGGTAGTAGTAGATTTTATTATTCGTGCAATTTATTATGCTTTTATTTTTTATGCACACCAATTATTTGATAAAATGCTTGGCTTAGGTTTAGAGTAGATTTTTTAGCATTCTTGGCTTGGAAAGAGAAACTGGGTAATCTTGAGTCATTAATACCCAATTTATGTTGGTGATCTAGAGTTGTTAGTTAATCTTGTTTCCATTGACATTACTTATGGATTGGGGTTAACTAGACATATTTGACGTTCTTCCAATGTAGAGATAACGTAATAGGATTTAGCTCTTGATAATTATTGTGTTATGATTAATGACTAGGATAGTAAACCTTGATTCTCAATCCTTACCATGAATGCCTCTTTAGTATTTGTTATCTTTAGTTGTTTGATTTGCTTTTATTGCCATTTAATTTCTTGCCTTTTTATCAACCCACCCCGTGAATCTCAACCAATAATTAAGTATTCGATTGCAATTCCTAGGGAGAACGACCCGGAAGCAATACTCTCGGTTATTTTTATTGGGTTGAATTTGTGACAACCAAAATTAAACTTTGATTGAAGGTTGTTTGTTGGTTTGGATCTATACTTGCAATGAAGAATTTCTTTTATTGAGAAGAAATTTCTAAACCCATGATAACCTCACGTTACTCACCTAAGGGAAATAGACCTCAAGCAGTGGCTGGCCCTCAGATACAACCGAGGTGTTAAGAAGAGGGCCTTTGAGGTATGTGACTTGCTCATTCGACATAATGATATAGAAACCCAAAAGTCCAGAGAAGGAAAGTAAGCTGCGAATTGAGAAGGACCCTACCGTATTCGGGGAGCGTATGACAAAGGGGCATACCAGCTGGAGTGACTTGATGGTTCCGTCATCCCCAGAACGTGCAATGTCATCAACCTGAAGAAATTCTACTCGTATGGAGTCTAACTTGTAAAAGGTTAAGCCTCTCTGTGAAACTTTGCCTTTTTCATCATTCAGTCGTTGTGCCACGGGTACTCTTTCCTCACCTTTCGGCCCACCAGGAGCCAAAAGGAAGGTTTTGACTAGGCCCAAATAATAAAAAACAATTTTATGTTATCACCCTTTATTTTTTAAGCACTTAAACCCATAAGAATACTTGCTTATTAGCATGCTTTGAAATTAAAAATAAATACGGTGCCCTAGGGCTGATCAACCCGGGAGCCATGGTCCAAACAAACCCTCAGCACAGATATACAAAGTTAAGGCAACATTTACGAAAAGAGGACCTATCAACACGGTCTCACAAAAAGTCAACCCACTAGGCACGAATCCAAAATACATAGCAAAATCCAAAGTACGTGGTAAATATTAAAATAAAAAGAGGAGGAAATAGCTACGCCCTCTTTTTGACGTTAAGGTCCACAATCTGGCCATCCCGAATTGTGTTGAAAGTGCCGATATGGGAAACGTCGAAGTTAGGAGTAAGAAGAGTTACCTGCAATTTCAAAGACTCCTCAGTGGCAGAGATAGCCTTGCTCGCATTCCACACGATTTCTTTGTTTCTTTTCTTTAAGGTATCCGCCAAAACCTCGGTGGCTTACATCTTCTCAGCCTCCTCCGCCCGACTCTCCGCCTTCACGATCTCCACCCTTAGCAGCATCTCCAGATCACTAAGGCGCTGAACTTGACTACTGGCTTCCTGAGCCGACTTCTCCACGTTAACTTTGTCCTCTTCAGTTGATTCCTTCTCCTGGCGGGCCATCACCAGGTCCACTTGCACCTGGCGAAGCGTGCCATCCAAGACACGAGATTGCCCCAGGATTGTTTCCGTCTTGCACACCACAGCAGCTGAACGCAGTAGGGAGCGATAAACCTATTTCGTCTGAGTAGCCAAGTTACAGTCAGCAAAGTATTCTTTTGTCCTAGGGAGGAATTTCTCATCAATAAAAGCAAGAGCATCGAAGGATTTCTCCATCACAGAAGGGACGACGGCCCATATTCCCTTCTCGCTAGGCATCAGCTTCCTTTTCTTCCAAGGAGAGGGGGGCAAGATCTCATGAATATCATCTCTGGGTCAAGCCTCCTTAGCAACCTCGCGATGCTCCGCAGCATTAGCACCCAGAACAATACCCAAAGCAATGGCCCCTTCGGCTTGGGGTTGCTCCTCCTCCTCATCCTCATCCTCAATAATGAAGACAACCATCAAATTTCCCATAGTAGTAAGACCACCTACCATATCAACTGCAAAAACAAAAACTCATAATCCAATGAAAACAAAGGTAGTAAAAAAAGACAAAAATAGAAGGCAAAGCACCTACCCATATAATCACGACTAGCATCCCGGTCACTCATCACGTGACGAGCATTCAACGAACTATTCCCAAAGTTGGCCTTCAACACCTCAACAATATTTTTTTCCCAAATCAAACCCTCGTACGTTACCTTTACGAGGTAGTCGGCCGCCGCCTCATATTTCCAATAGGTAGGGAACCTACGCTCTCCCTCCAGGGTCAGCCAAAAAGGGTGATTACCCCTAGCTGGCTATGCCTTTAAAGTACTACTCCTTGAACCCATGAAAGGAGTCCTCAAAAAGGTCAATGATCTTCTGACCCTGCACAGTCCAGAAGGACATGCACCCCTTTTTTAATTTATCCTCCCGATAAGGGACGGTCAAGAGGAAGAAATACAAGAAGACCTCTACCATGGCAGGGATCTTTAGGTACTCGCATACGAGTTCAAAGCCTCTAATAGCAGCCTAACTATTAGGGTGGAGTTGTGATGAGGCAACGCTGCACCGATTTAGGAGCCCGATGATGATGTCAAAGAATAAAAAGTGAATCCCAAAAACGTCAAACATGGGTTTGTAGACCCATATCCAGTAGCGAACTCGGGGATTATCTAGGTTAATATAATAGACCCACTCTTTAAGATCGAGAAGGGAAAGCTCATAATGCTTCGATGCTGCACCTGTGCTGCAGATGGCGTCGGCGTCCCGAAGTTCCTGGATGTCCCCTTCAGTGAGACGTGAGGGGTTCCCCACCATCTCTGTATTACACGAAAAATACATCCAGGGTACACCCCCCACCAGAAAGATAAGTCCCTGCTGAGGCTCGGCCCTCGTCCGCGCCATACCTACAAATGGGGGCACCACCACCACGGTGAGCCTACAAACTATAACCAAAACGTGAAGGCAAAAACATGAGGAAAGTAAATAAAAGGAAGATGGCCTAAACCCTAGGCTAAAAAGGCAGTGGCGCCCCCACTAAAACTACCAAACGCCACCGCGACAGCAGAATCGTGCCATCATCCACTATAGTAAAGTAAATGATGGAGCAGAGAATGCAAGACTTACTTGAACAATGACGATGATGATGAATAGCGGATGACACAGAAGCTACCCAAACTAGTCCTAGCAGCGGCCAGAGCAGGGCTTGAAATAGAGAAAATAGCTAAGAAAATGATGAATAATGGCAATTAAGAAGGATCAAAACTAGAAAATGAGGGAAACAAAAAAATTGAAACAAAGTTTTAAATGAGGACGTCTCAAAGAGCATGAACTAAAAGGATCGAAGATGTATGGCCCCACGGCAATAAATGCCCCTCCCATTAGGCTAACATGACGTCTCAAAAGTTGTGGGCATGATCCCCACGATCAGAAACTTTTGGAAACCATTCGTTTTTACCACCTCTGGAATATGGAAACCTTACGATGCTATTAAATCCAAGCACGTCACATTTGAGGGGCACTGTTTCGGACCCGAGTTTCGAAATCAGCATCCCATCAACGGGTACACTTCAGACCCAATCCACCAGGGTCCAATACTCGAACTTGGCTCAGCCTAAGAAGTCCACTCGTGCCATCTTTGGCATTTAGTATCACAAATACGTATCGTATCTTTTCGATTCGAGGAGCATATGAGTATTATATATGAGGAGCCATGACACCCTCAGAGGTAAGCACAACAACCCTAATTCTCAACCTCATAGACACTTTTTTGATGTTAGCATCGAAGTGTATTTGCAGGTCAACCCCTTCCATCTATCACCCACCATCGCAGAGAGCCGTCACAATCACTCGCTCATCACCAGGTCACGGGTCCCATCGAATTAGGTCAGACCTGAAACTGTTATGGATCTTGATTATAGAGGGAGAAGAATAGTACATTGGGGTCATGTATGGTGACGACTGATGAACACTCATAATTGAAATCTACCCCATCGAATTTAACCTTTGTCATCTCCGTATCTTTCTATTTCCTATTTATTATTGTTGTTGTTGTTGTTGTTGTTGTTGTTGTTCCAATCCACTCGTAGAAATGTAAAACGGACACTTGTTTGTAACAAATGACAAAAACAATATTGTCAAAATCCTATGATGCCTGGATACTTTGCTTGGTTGTCGTGTCCGTATGTCAGACACATTTTAGACACGACACTCATCGACATTTGTCTGACAAGCGTGACTACAGTATTCAACCATGTCTTAATAAAAAGTAAAAAAATTATTCACCGGACACTGTTGGACACACCTAAATATCATCACGTGTCAGCGTGTTCAACCTTATTCTTAAGGTGTATTCTTGAAATAAATTTAGAAATAGTATATATTATTATTTATTAAAATAAAAAATATTTTAAACATTATATTTAAAATTCTATTATAATACCTGAAATCCTGACACCTTAATGTTAGGTGGTCGCGGCCGCCACTTACCACTGCCCCTGCGCTTGCCTTTGCCCTGGTTGCAGTAGCAGTTCCGTCATTTGCAGTGAAAATATTATAAAATTAATAATAATTCATTATTCTTTTCTTCTTTCAGACCTTATTCAATTCATTTTTTGTTACTAATTTTATATAGATTCTAACGTGATTTTTAGCCTAATCGACCCTTGGCTAGGCTCATTCCATTTGGACTCCAGTGGAGAAATATTAAAATGTTTGACTTAGGTATTTGGATCTAACATTGACCTGACTAATCTTTATTTTACTTGTAAGCAATTTTTGGAGCTTTCTTTGGTGAGGTATCTTCTAGACATTAAAGAATCAAAAAGTAAAAAAAAAAATTAATAAAAAATAAAAGAACCGATTCACAAAATCACCACATACCAAAATCATGCTTTCACATATCTCGAAGTCATCCCTCCACATAATGAATTAATGATATATGGAGCTTTGTGGGAACTACACTACGTTTCTTGAGGTCGTCCCTCTCATACAACCTCCGTCCCTAGGTCTTATTATTATTATTCTTATTATTATTATTATTATTATATGTCACTCTCAATTTTATTTTTCTTTTATTATTACGCTTATTATAATCATCATCATCATCATATGAACAAAAATTATTTAATTTTTTATATCAATCTCCTTTGTTATTAACATTTTTATGTTTTTGAAGCTTTTTAATTTTTTTTTTGTCTTAACTTTTCAAGAATTTATGCATATGAAAACGTAGAAGTAAAGTTATAGAGGGCATGGGTAATGTTATTGGATAATAGATAGTAATCGAGTCTGAACTTTTTGTTTGGGTGAATTATGGGTGTGGCCCATATGACAAGGTTAAAAAAAAATCATTCATCAATTAGCTAAAAAAATTAATCATTATAGGGTTGGTCCAACCAGACTGGTGCACGAAACTGACTCCGCAAGTTTCGCATAGATAGACCAACAAGTGCACCGGGTCGTCCAAGTAATACTTCAGGTGAGTGAGGGTCAATTCCACGGAGATTGTTGGTTTGAGCAAGCAATGGTTACCTTGCAGATCTTAGTCAAACGGATAGAAAATATAATTGTCACGAGAAAACGCAAAAAACAGATAAATAAATAAAACGTTACTAGATAGGTGTGAAATCAATGGTATGAGAATGGTTGAGGCTTCAGATATGCTTCTTCCTTTTGCATCAACTTTTCTCACCATCTACTCCAACTTCTGATTGATTCTTTCCACCGCAGGCTGTAAATGATTAATGTCGGGTCAGCGATTATTAATCTCCTCTGCTTCAGATCAAACGTCAGGTCAGCGGTCATCCAATCTGAACGAGGGTGAAGCTCTAGCAGTCCATTCCCTTGGTGATCCTACTCAAAATGCCATAGACAAGGTCGGATCTTCTGGATAAGAAAATGCTGCTCCTTTGGTTCTAGCCTATACCACAAAGGCCCTAATCGTCCCATACCTCGGTTGAACTGATGTCTCGAGAAGTCCTCAACAAAGACATGGATTAGCCGTCTAAGAGATGTATAATCAAGCTTGTGTTCAATACTATCCCGTCAAGGACTCGCAAGAACCCATGTGAATAAGGATGACGGTCAAGTTACACTCCCAATCCATTAGGATGAAGAACGAAGATACATCTTAGAATAGAATCAAGCATAGATTGAAATAAAATAGTGATATTATTAATTCATAAGAATCAGTAGAGCTCCTAACCTTAACCTAGGAGGTTAGTCACTCATATTGTACATAGAATAATGTTCGAATGTAAAAGTGGGGGAACAAGATTGGCGAAACCCCTAAACAAGGGTGATCTTCTCCTATATATACTAATATGCTAACTAAGAATTATAGAATTACGATAAACTAGTCTTGTAGTGCGAAAATCCACTTTCCGGGTCCACTTGGTGAGTGTTTGGGCTGAGCTTGAGTGAAGCCACAAGCTAGTGCTCCCTTTTGGGCGTCCAACACCAGCTTTGGACTCCTAAATGGGCATTGGACGCCAGCTACCCCCCTTTTGGGAGTTGGACGCTAGGGATGAGACTGGTGACTGGCGTTGAACGCCAGTTTTGGGCCTTCAATTTTAAAGCAAAGTATGAACTATTATATATTTCAGGAATGCGCTGGATGTTAGCTTTCCATAGCCATTGAGAGCACGCTATTTGGACTTCTGTAGCTCCAGAAATTCTCCTTCGAGTGCATGGAGGTCAGATTCTGATAGCATCTGCAGTCCTTTCTATGTCTTTGAATCAGACTTTGCTAAAACTCCTCATTTTCAGCCAGAAAATACCTGAAATCATCATAAAACACACAAAATCAAAGTAGAATCCAAAAATATGAATTTTGCACTAAAACCTATGAAAATATAATAAAACTAAAACAAAACATAATGAAAACTATACGAAAATGATGCCAAAAAGCGTATAAAATATCTGCTCTTCAAAATACCAAACTTAAACTGTTGCTTGTCCCCAAGCAACCAAAAACAAGTAGGATTAAAAAGAAATGGAAGGATACAATAAATCTCAGAGTTCTCAATGAAGCTCAGTTTCAATTAGATGAGCGGGACTAGTATCTATTCACTTCTGAATAGTTTTGGCATCTCACTTTCCTTTGAAGCTCAGAATAGTTGGCATCTTTAGAAACTTAGAATCCAGATGATATTATTGACTCTCCTAGTTCAGTTCTTTTTTATTCTTGAACACAACTTCTTTTGAGTCTTGGCCATGACCCTAAGCGTGATAGGAAATTTTTGGAAATAAATTCCAACACCCAAACTCACCGGCAAGTGTACCGGGTCGCATCAAGTAGTAAAACTCACTTGGAGTGAGGTCGATCCCACAGGGATTGATGGATCAAGCAACTTTAGTAGGTGATTAGTTTAGTCAAGCTAATATTGAGTGAATTATGTGAAATATAGCCAACAGAAAGTAAATTGCAAGGAATTTAAAAGATGCAAAAAGTAAAATTGCAAGTAACTTAAATAACAAGAAAGTAAAATAGCTGAAACTTAAATTGCAAGAAATATAAATTGCATTAAATGTAAAAGGGAGTGGGTGCTGGAAATTAAAGAAAGCAATAGATCAAGCAACTGGAAATTTAAATTGCAGGAAAGTGTAAATGTGCAGAAAATTAAACCAAGCTAAATGTGAACGGAAATGTGAAATTGTAGAATGCAGGAAAGGAAATTGTAGTAAAGTAAAAGTAGCAGAAGAATTAAATGGCTTGAAAGTAAATTGAGTTGGGTGCTGAGAATTAAAATTCAACAGGAAAGTGTAAATAGCAATCAAACAGAGAAGTAAAAGATGCAATAACATGCAACAGATCTAAACAGAAAAGGGAAATTGCTTGAAAAATTCAAAACAGCAAGATATCTCAATTTAATTGCAAATTCTAAAAAGACAAGTGAAGATCTCAGGGGATCAATGAGACTAGAAAACAAGTCTAGATCTCAACCCCTTCCTTGATCCAACAGAAAATAAGATGCAGGAAATTAAAGATTAAAGCAATGAAGAAAACTTTGATTCAAATCACAATTCACTTGAAAGTTGCAGAATAACAAGAGAAGTTGCAGATAGAGAATGAAAACAAAATTCCTTCCAATCTCAATCCAAGATTTAAAACAGAAATGAAAACTAAGAGAGAGAGCTCTCAAATAGAGCTGACTTCTATACTCTCTAATGGAACTGACCTTCCCTTTTGAAAATAAGAATGATGCCTTTATATAGGCTTTTTATAAAATGAAAATAAAATGAAATTGAAATGAAAAACAAATTAAATGAAAATCCTAATTCTAGCTTGTTCTTGTGCCTTTGAGTGATGATGTGGGCTTTGCTTGCTTTGGATTTGAAGAGAGATGGGTTTGGTTGGCCTTGATTCAATTTGGTGAAGAATTGAATTTAATTGGAATTTTGGTTGAATTTTGGCCCATGGGTGACACTCCCAGGGCACGGCTCAGTTCAAATATCAAACTGAGCTCTCTATTTGCATTTGGTGTGCCAAGTTGTGCGCACCAAGCCTTCTTTGTTGCTGCCCCCTTTGATCCTTGCTCATGTCACGTTGTTGGAGTGCATGGGGGAGTAGTGCTCAGTTAGGAAAGTGAACTGAGCTTTCCTTTGTGTGCCTTGGTAGCGCCTTTGGCTTGAGTGTGAGGTCTTGAGTTCGAACTTTGGTGGAAGTACTTTTGTGAGCCTTTTCCTTGAATTTTCTTGAGTGGGAGCCCGATAAAGCTCAGTTGGGAAAGTGAACTCAACGCTATTTTGCTTTGGAGTGAGGCTCCAACTTCGAACCTTGGTGGAAGCATTGGCTGATTTTTTTGCTTATTTTTTGTCCTTAAAGATGCATTTCACTTGTGCCTCAATTTTATGCCAAATATAGACTATTATATATCTTTGGAAAGCTCTGAATGTCAGCTTTCCAACGCAACTGGAAGCACATCAATTGGACATCTGTAGCTCAAGTTATAGCCCTTTGAAGGAGGCATGGTCATGCTGTAAACGCCCAAGTTTTAACTTAGCGAAAATTCTTGCTTCCAAGCTAAGTTTCTTGTACGGCAAAGCTAAGTTCACTAAGTTAACCGAGCTTTGAGTGCTGGTTACCAATTTTCTTTGATTTGGTCATGGGCCACGCTTTTAAAAGCGTGGCCTAAGGCTCCAAAGTGTGCTCCAACTTCAAAGTGTGCCCCAAAACTCTTTTTTTCTCCTTTTTAGCTTATTTTGTGCTTCTTTGCTTCTTTTTATTCTTATTTCCTACAAAGTTTATCAAATCAAAGGATCAAAGAAATATACCATTTGAGCACCAAAGAATGCAATATTTAAGCACTAATCATAAATTTCTTGTATGAAAAAGCATAGAAAAATATGACATGATAGCATGTCATCAAAGCGCTTTGTTTTCCAGTATTACCACCGGATACATAAATGCCACAGACTCTAACTGGGTGAACCCTTTTGAATTGTGATTCAGCTTTGCTAGAATCCCCAGCCAGTGGTGTCCAAAGTACTTAAGCTCACTCTTTTGCTTTGGATCACAACTTTAACTACTCAATCTCAAGCTTTTCACTTGACACCTTCCCACCACAAGCATATAGTTAGGGAAGCAGCTCGTTTGAACTGTTTAGGCTAAGATTTTGTTTTTTTTTGGGCCCTCCTAACCATTGATGCTGATAGCCTTGGATCCTTGCTCTTGACTTTTGGTTTAAAGAGCTATTGGATTTTAGCTCTTGCCTTTTGGTTTAAAGATCTATTGGCTTTTTCTTTTTCTGCTTGCTTCTCTCTTTTTTTTCGTATACACATGTATATTTTTTTTCTTTTATCCCTCCAGCCTTTAGGTACTTTCTTCTTAGTACCTTTATTCTCAATGCTTGAAGATGGCTGCCCAACACCAAACTTAAAATTGGTGTCTGGGGACTCTATATAACTTTGCACTGAGAGAGAGGGTTGGAACACTAGATGTTGCACAACTGTTTCTCTTTTGTCAAAGGGAAAGTTAGGGCTAGGCATCTTGAATAAGATGTGGTCCTCCCATAACTGTAGAATCAGCTCTCCCTTTGCTACCTCAATAATGGCATTGGCAGTGGCTAGGAAGGGTCTTCCAAGGATGATGAATTCATCCTCTTCCTCCCCAGTATCCAAGATTATGAAATCTGCAGGGATGTAAAGGTTCTCAACCTTTACTAAGACATCCTCTACACAACCATAAGCCTTTTTTATTGACCTGTCTGCCATCTTTAATGAGATTCTTGTAGCTTGTACCTCAAAGATTCCCAACTTCTCCATTACAGAGAGTGGCATAAGGTTTATGCTTGACCCTAGGTCACATAGAGCCTTATCAAAGGTAATGGTGCCTATGGTGCAAGGAATCAGGAAGCGTCCGGGATCCGGCAGCTTTTGAGGCAGTTTCTGTTAAACCAAGGCATTGAGTTCCTTGGTGAGCACTGGAGGTTTTTCCTCCAATGGCTCTGTACCAAACAACTTGGCATTCAACTTCATGAGAAGTCTTAGGTACTGAGCAATTTGCTCCTCCCTAGTTTTCTCTTCCTTATCAGAGGAGGAGTGATCCTCATAATCCATGATTTGAAATAAGGCATTCAATGGAATTTCTATAGTATCCTCATGAGCCTTAGTTGCCTTCATTTCTTCAATAGGGAATTGGTTAGTGGGTGTTGAACGCCCAGCTGTCCCTTTACTGGCGTTCAACGCCAGCTTCTGTGCCTCTCTGGGCGTTGAACACCCAGTAAGGACATCCTTACTGGCGTTCAATGCCAGTGATGGTGTTTTCTTGGGAGTTAAACACCCAGTAAGAACTTCCTTACTGGTGTTCAATGCTAAGAATGGCTCCTCTTTGGGCATTGAACGCCCAGTAAGGTCTTCCTTACTGCGTTCAACGCTAGAGCATCCCCTTTAGATTCGGCCTCCACTTCCACAGTGATGACCTTGCACTCTTCTCTTGGGTTCACTTCAGTGTTACTAGGAAGAGTGTTAGGAGGGGTCTCAAGGATTCTCTTGCTCAGCTGACCAACTTGTACCTCTAGATTTTTGATGGAGGACCTAGTTTTTGTTATGAAACTGTTAGTGGTCTTAGAGAATTCAGAGACTATGGTTGCTAAGTCAGAAAGGTTCTGCTTAGAAGTCTCCATCTGTTGCTGAGAAGATGGGAATGGTGGTATATTGTTGAATCTATTCTGGGTTCTTCCACCTTGATTATTGTTGAAGCCTTGCTGAGACTTTTGTTAATCCTTCCGAAAAAGGTTAGGATAATTTCTCCATGAGGAGTTGTAGGTGTTTCCATAGGGTTCACCCATGTAGTTCACCTCTTCCATCATAGGTTGATCTGGATCATAGGCATCTCCATCATAGGAGGTGTCTTGAGTACTGCAAGTTGCAGCATGCATTCCAGTCAAATGCTGAGAGATCATATTGACTTGTTGGATCAAGATCTTGTTCTGAGCCAGTATGGCATTCAGAGTGTCAACTTCCAAGACTCCTTTCTTCTGAGCTACCCTATTATTCATAGGGTTTCTCTTAGAAGTGTACATGAACTATTTGTTTGCAACTATTTCAATTAGTTCCTGAGCCTCTTCAGGCATTTTTTCAAGTGGAGTGATCCACCAGTAGAATGATCTAAGGACATCTTGGATATCTCAGATAGACCATCATAGAAAATACCTAGGATAGACCATTCTGAGAGCATGTCAGGAGGACATCTCCTGATTAATTGCTTGTATCTTTCCCAAGCTTCATAGAGGGATTCACGCTCTTTTTGTCTGAAGGTTTGAACTTCCACCCTGAGCTTGCTCATCTTTTGAGGTGGAAAGAACTTGGCCAAGAAAGCATTGACCAACTTTTTCCAAGAGTCTAGACTTTCCTTAGGTTGAGAATCCAACCACATCCTAGCTCTGTCTCTAACAGAAAAGGGAAAAAGCATAAGTCTGTAGACCTCAGGATCCACTCCATTGGCCTTGACAGTGTCATAGATTTGCAAGAATTCAGATAAGAATTGATGTGGATCTTCTAGTGGAAGTCCATGAAATTTGCAATTCTGTTGCATTAGAGAGACTAACTGAGGCTTAAGCTCAACGTTATTTGCTCTAATGGCAGGTATGGATATACTTCTTCCATAAAAATCAGAAGTGGGTGTAGTAAAGTCACCAAGAACCTTCTTTGCATCTCCTCCATTGTTCTGTTCGGCTACCATGCTTGTATTTTCTGTTTTTTGTTCGAAAAGTTCTATGAGATCTCTTCTAGAGTGTTGTGCTTTAACTTGTTGTAAATGCCTCCTTAGGGTCCTCTCAAGTTCAGGATCAGGATCAAAGAGAGGTTCTTTATCTCTGTTCCTGCTCATAAATAAGGAAAAGAAGACAAGAAAGAGAAAGAATGGGAGCTCTATGTCAAAGGATAGAGAACTCCCTGTAAGATGTGAAAAAGAAAGAAGAATGAAGATAGAGGAATGAGATGAAGAATTCGAATGAAAAGAGTGGAGGAATTCGAAAATTTAAGAATTAAAAAGAAAAATTAGATTTAAAATATTTTTATTTTTATTTTATTTATTAATTATATTTGAAAATAAGAAGGAGATTAAAAGCTAATTAACTAAAAAGATTTGAAAATTAAAAGGTGGTTTTCGAAAAAGAAGAGAGAGAAAGAAGTGAGAAGTTTTCGAAAATAGGAGAGGAATTAGTTAGGAAGTTTTAAAAAAGAAGAAAGAGAAAACAAGTAACTAATTAAGAAATATTTGAAAATAAGATAAGATAGGAGATTTTAAAAAGATTTAATTTTAAAAGGTTTTGAAATTTTAAATTGAAAAAGAAAAAGTCAACAAGATAAGATAAAAATTGAAAAGATTTGAAAAAGACTTGATTTGGAATTTTGAAATTGAAACAAGATAAGATAAAGATTTAAAAATAAGTTGAAAAGATCAGATGTGGTGAAGATTTGAAAAAGATTTGAAAAGGTAAGATTTGGAATTTGATTTTTGAAAAAGTTTTAAATTTGACATTTGAAATTTGAAATTTGAAATTTGAAATTTGAAATTTTGAAATTGAGTTTTAAAAATTGAATTTGAAATAAGATAAGATAAAATTTTAGAATTTTAAAGAAAGATAACAAGATAAGATAAAGATTTAAAAAGGATTTTGAAATTTAAAATTAAAATAAGATAAGATAATGATTTGAAATTTAAAGAAAGATAAGAAATGATATATTTTTTATTTTTATTTTTTATTTTTTTAATTTTTTTATTTTTCCAAAATTAATGAAGAAAGAGAAAAATAACCAAAAGATACCAAACTTAAAATTTTTA
Organism: Arachis ipaensis; assembly: GCF_000816755.2. Classification (NCBI taxonomy): domain Eukaryota; kingdom Viridiplantae; phylum Streptophyta; class Magnoliopsida; order Fabales; family Fabaceae; genus Arachis; species Arachis ipaensis. The sequence goes on from NC_029794.2 coordinate 51,638,005, forward strand.
GATTAAAGACACTAATTTTTTCAAAAATTAAAAGAGAAAAACACCAAAAGACACCAAACTTAAAAATTTTAAGATCAAAACAAGAAATGAAACAAGAACAACTTGAATAACAAGAAATAACACCAAAGAAAAATTCGAAAATTCAAATAAAATAAAGAACCCACAAAATGACATGATGAGCAGATATTTTATACGCTTTTTGGCATCACTTTCATATAGTTTTTAGTAGTTTTTGTTTAGTTTTTATTAAGTTTTTATAGGTTTTAGTGTTAAACCAGATCTTTCCATAAATATATAATAGTCTATGCTTTGCTTCGGATTAGAAGGCCCAAAACTGGCGTCCAACATCAGCTACCTGCCCTCTTCCAGGCGTCTAGCGCCCAAAAGAGCAGAGACTAATGTACAACGCCCAAAGAGGACCCCCTAGCAGGCATTCCACACCCCAGAGACCTCATAGCACGTGGATCTCATCAAAGCTCAGCCCAAACACTCACCAAGTGGGCCCCAAAAGTGAATTTTAGCACTAAATAGACTGTTTTACCCTTACTAGTCATCTGTTTAGTATTTAAGGGATTATGTTTATGTAATTCGGACCCTTTAACAGTCTTTTAGACACTTTCAGTCATCATACACGTTTATCATTATTTTTACTTTCAGTATGAGTTTCTAAACCTCCTAGGTTGAGGGGAGGAGCCCTGCTAAGTCCTATGAATTAATAAAAGTATTTCTGTTTCTTCTTTGATCCGTGTTTGATCTATCTCTAAGATGTATATCCGATCTTCATCGTGGTGAATAGGATGATCTAACCAATTAGCTCTATTCATCACATTAAGACGAATGTGCACCTGACAAACACCCGCGTCTACTTGGGTTCGTGTGAATACTTGGAAGGAAAGCACGAGCCAACAGCTATGTTTATACATCTCTCAGACGGTTAATCCACAACTTCATTGGGGACTTCTCGAGACACCAGTTCAGCCGATTTCTGGGGAGATTAGGGTCTCCATGGTATAGGCTAGAATCCAAAGAAGCAGCGTTCTCTGATCCGGAAGATTTGACCTTGTCTGTGGCGTTTTGAGTAGGATCGCCAAGAGAATGACTTGCTAGAGCTTCACCCTCCATTAGATTCAACGACCACGGGCAATGGAGTTTGGCCTGTAGCAGAGGAGATCAATGACCACGGGCAATGGCTTTGATCACTTACAGCCTGCCATAGAAGAAGATCATTCACAAGCAAGGAAGACAGTAATACCAGAGTTCATTCAGAAAGACAAAGCAACTCCGACTCTCAACTCTATTCCTATCCTTATTTCAACTTAACATCCAAATGTTTGATATAACAAGTACTTATACAAAGTTCCAAGCATAAACCTTCTGATTTCGCCTGACTAAGAGCTGCAAGACAACCATTGCTTGCTTCAAATCACAATCCTCGTGGGATCGACCCTGACTCGCTCAGGTATTACTTGGACGACCCAGTGCACTTGCTGGTACTGCTGCTGTATGAAAAGTGTGAGGTTTGCGTACACGCGCACCATATTTTTGATGCCGTTGCCGGGGATTGTTGAGTTTGGACAAACTACCGGATTGTTTTGCTCCTTAGATCAGGTAAGTTTATTTTACATTATTTTAATTGAGTCTTTAATTTTTGTTTTCTTCCTTTTCTATTCTTTTCGAAAAATTTTTAAAACCTTTTCAAAAATATTTTTCTTTTCTTTGTTCAACTTATGTTCTTGTTGAGTCTCTGATTTTTGCAAGAGTATAACTTTGATTTGAGTCTTTTATTTTTATTTTCTTCTTCTTCAAATTTTCAAAAATTTCAAAACCCTTTTCAAAAATATTTTTCTTTTCCTTGTTTAATTCTTGTTCTTGGTTTGAGTCCTGCATGTTCATGCTTTTCAATTACAAAAATTTTAAAACTTTTTCAAAAACCTTTTTCATATAGTTTATTTTTGTCATCCTCAAGCATTCTCTTTGAATCCTTCTTTCAAAAAAATTTCAAAAATAATTTTTCTTTAGTTTAATCTTGTGTTAAGTCTTTAAGTTTGGTGTTTTCTTTTTATTTTTCTTGTGTTTTTCGAAAATTTATGTTTTAATTTTCTAAAAATTTTAAGTTTGGTGTTCTTTTTATGTTCTTGAGTTCTTTGAGTCTATGAATTTTGTTGTTTGTGTTCTTGTTCATCTTCAAAGTGTTCTTGAGTCTTTTATGTATTTTGATCTTAAAATTTTTAACTTTCGTGTCCCCTTGTGTTTCCCTCGAAATTTTTGAAAATAAAGGGTGCTAGATCTAAAAATTTTAAGTCTTGTGTCTTTTGTGTGCTTTTCTCTTTCATCATAAAATTCAAAAATAAAAAAATATCTTTTCTAATTTAATTTTAACTAATTTTTTGAAAATTTTAAATTTTTATCTTATCATATCTTACTTGTCAAGTTTTCAAAAATCAAAATTTTCAAAATTAAAAATTTTATCTTTTTCAAAATATCTTATCTTTTTCAAAATCATATCATATCTTTTTCAAAATTCAAAAATCTCATCTTGTCTTTTTCAAATTTCAAATTTTAAAATCATACCTTTTTCAAAATCAAATTTCAAAATCTTATCTTTTTCTAATTTCAAATTTTAATTTTAAATCTTTTCTTATCTTATCTTTTATTTTTATTTTTATCTTTTCTTAATTAATATCTTATCTTCTCTCTTATCTTTTTCAAAACTACCTAACTAACTCTTCCCTCCTTAACTTTTGAAAATAGTATATTATTCTCTCTCTCTTCTTTTTCAAAACCACCTAACTAACTCTCTTCTTTTCTTAATTTTGGAAAACATCTCTCCTTCTCCTCTCTCTCGTTTTCAAAAGTACCTAACTAACTCTCTTCTCTCTTAAATTTCAAAAATTTCTCTCTCTTCTCTCCCTTCTATTTTTCGAAAATCAACATTTAAATTTTAAATTCTTTTTAAATTAATAACCTAATTTTCGAAAATAATTAAATAAATAAAAACAAAAAATATTTTAATTCTTATTTACTTTTTCTATTTATACTTTTTCTATTCCTATCTCTATTTATTCGAACTCTATCTCTTTTTTTACCTACAATTCTTTATCTTCTTTCTTTTCTTCTTCACATCTCACTTGGAGCTTCTTGCCAATTGGCACAAACAACTTTCTCGTGATTTCTATTCCATCTTCACTTCTTCTATCTTCTTTTATTTACTCTTATCTATTATTTCCAAGGTATTTTTCTCTACATCTTTTATTTACTTTTATTTTTATTTTTTCTTCTTCTTCTTTCTCTACTTTTGACTTTAAGAAGGAGTTTCTTGTCCATTGGCATAGTCTCTCTTCTTCTTTTTCTTTTCTTCTTGTTTATGATCAGGAACAGGGATAAAGAACCTCTCTTGACTCCTGATCCGGAACCTGAGAAGACTCTAAGGAGACGTTTACAACTAGCTAAAGCACAATACTCCGGAAGAGACCTTTCAGAAAGTTTTGAACAAGAATTGGAGGACATGGCCGAACCACAAGAGGAGCTAAGAAAGGTCCTTGGTGACTTCACCATGCCTACCTCTGACTTTTATGGCAGAAGCATTGATGTACCTGCCATTGGAGCTAACAATTTTGAGCTTAAGCCTCAGTTAGTCTCTCTTCTGCAGCAGAACTGTAAATTCCATGGACTTCCAGTGGAAGATTCACATCAGTTCTTAGCAGCTCCTCAAAGGATGAGCAATATTAGAGTGGAAGTTCAAACCTTCAGACAAAGAGAAGGTGAATCCCTCTATGAAGCTTGGGAAATATACAAGCAACTAATTAGGAGATGTCCTCCTGACATGCTCTCGGAGTGGTCCCTCATAGGCATGTTCTATGATGGTTTGTCTAAGATGTCTAAAATTTCATTGGATAGCTCTGCAGGTGGATCTCTCCACTTGAAGAAAACGCCTGCAGAAGCTAGAGAACTAATTGAAATGGTTGCTAACAACCAGTTCATGTACACTTCTGAAAGAAATCCTATAAACCATGGAATCTCTCAGAAGAAAGGAATTCATGAAGTTGAGACTCTGAATGCCATCTTGGCTCAGAATAAGATCTTGACCCAACAAGTCAACATGATCTCTCAACATCTCACTGGGATGCAAACTACAGCTGGCAGTAATCAGGAAGCTTCTCTTGAAGAAGAAGCTTATGATCCTGATCAACCTACCATGGAGGAGGTGAATTACATGGGAGAACCCTATAGAAATACTTACAATCCTTCATGGAGAAACCATCCCAATCTTTCATGGAAAGATCAACAGAAACCTCAACAAGGTTTCAATAACAATCAAGGTGGTAGGAACCATAATAGGTTCAATAACAGACCACCATTTCCATCTTCTCAAGGGAATATGGAGAGCTCTAAGCTGAGCCTTTCTGAATTAGACACTCTGGTCTCCAGCCTCACTAAGACCACCCACAGTTTCATTAATTAAACAAGGTCCTCCATTAGAAATTTAGAGGTACAGGTTGGTCAACTAAGTAAGAGGATCGTTGAGATTTCTCCTGACACTCTTCCCAGTAATACCGAGGTTAATCCTAGAGAAGAGTGCAAGGCCATAAACATGGAAGACATGGCCGAATTAGGGGAGAATGGAAAGGCGTTAAACACCAGTGAAGAAGCCTTCACTGGGCGTTCAACACCCACAATGGCAACAAGCCTGGTGTTAAATGCCAGTGAAGAACCCTTCACTAGTAGTTTAACGCCCATCCTAGCAAAAAAGCTAGCATTGAACGCCAGCCAGGGAGCACTCACTGGGCGTTTAATGCCCAAACAGGCAGCCATTCTAGCATTAAACCCCAGTGAGGGTCAATGCCCACCAGCCCAGGGAAGCTAGTGTTGAACGCCAGCAAGGACATCCCTGCTGAGCGTTCAATGCCCAGGATGCTAGAGGGACTGGCGTTTAATGCCAGTTAGGGTGGACAGCAAGGGCGTTCAACACCCAATGATGACATGTCATCATGTCATATTTTTCTATGCTTTTTCACATAAAAAATTGATGATTAGTGCTTAAATATTAAATGCTTTTGTTCTTAAGTGGTATATTTCTTTGATCTTTTGATTTTATAAACTTTGTAGGATATAAGAAGAAAAAGAAGCAAAAAAGCACAAAATAAGCTAAAAAGGAGAAAAGAAAAATTCTGGGACACATTTAGAAGTTTGGGCACGCTTTGGAGTCTTAGGCCACGCTTTTAAAAGTGTGGCCCATGAATAAATGAAGAAAGCATGCTCTGTTTTCACAATCAATGTTCATTTGTAAAGAGAATGCTACGTTGCATCAATGAACGTTTTCGTGCAATTTCAAAAGTGGAATTAAAATTTTGCAACTGACGCCCACGCGCACATGACGCGCACGAGTCGATAGAGAATCTACAAGGAAGCACACGGACGTGTGGGTGGCGCTGAAGCATGGAATAAACATTTTCCCACCTACGCACAAGCGCACATGACACGTACGCGTGGGGTCGCGTTCATGTAATGAACGCTGCGTTCGTTTTGTGAACGCTGCAAGGGACGCGTACGCCATTTTGAAAGAGCAGAGGATTGATGGTTTAGAGGTTATAAAAACTCTCGTTGTGAGTATAGTTACTAAACCAAGCAATCAACCTTTCTAACAAACGTGTTGGTTGCACAAGTAACAAACCTCTTTAAAAATTGTTAACCGAGTATTCAAACCTCGGGTCGTCTTCTCAAGGAACTGCGAGGAAGTGTGTTCTTATTATTGGCTATAAAGGTTGTAATCGGGGTTTAGAAGGTGAGAAGCAAGTAATTTAAATGACGACTGAATTAAATGGCAAGTAAAAATAAATAATAACTGTAAAACAACTTTTGGCAAGATAAGGGAAATTAGAAGTCCAACTTAGTTACCCTTCTCAACAATAATGAAAGTTGTATCTTAATCCACTTGGTCAACCTTTACCGGAGCAAAGGAAAGTCAAGGGACTAATTAAATTGACCTTTGAATCCTAATTATTTCCTAAGAAAAGGTTGGGATTATTTAAGTTCAACTTAATTAGCAAGATAACGATTATCAATTATATTGAGATTAATAACT
>NC_029794.2:51644110-51651573 GCF_000816755.2 Arachis ipaensis
TGGGTCACGCGGTCGCGTCATTTGGAGCTTTTCCTTGCCACGCGGTCGCGTCAGTTATGCGACCGCGTCATGTGCGTTCTGCTTAAGGTGCACGGTCGCGTCAGGCATGCGGCCGCGTCGCTGCTGATTCGTGCTTGGCACGCGATCGCGTCATCTACGTGATCGCGTGGATACCAGTTTCTTTAAAGCTCCATTTTGCTTCCTCCTTCCATTCTAGTATGTTTCCTTTTTCCATCCTTTTAAGTCATTCTGCCTTTAGAAAATCTGAAACTACTCAACACACTAATCACGGCATCGAATGGAAATTAAGGTAATTAAAATGATTAATTTTTAAAGCTTAGAAAACATGTTTTTCATTATATGACATAATAAGGAAGGGAAAGTAAAACTATGCAATTAATGTGAATAAGTAGGTGAAGAGTTGAATAAATCACTCTAATTAAGCACAAAAGAACTCATGAAATATGGGTTTATCAACCTCCCCACACTTAAACACTAGCATGTCCTCATGCTAAATCCAAGGTAAATTATTAAGGTTAAAGTGATGGAGTGTTATAAAATGCAACCTATGCTAAATGCATCTACCTAATGAGTCATGCAATTCTAATTCATCTACTGATATATAAAGTTTACATGTAGCTAAGTTAATTCACATTCTCAAGGGGTTATGTATATATATATATATATATATATATAGCCAACCCTTAAATAATAAAGTACTTTAGCAAATGAGATGGGAAAGAAAACATTGTACAAACTTGCAAAACAATTAGTAAATTTTGAGCACAGATATATGTTGATGAGTTATTGAACCCTCACTGGATTTTGTGTTTACTCTCTAGTCACTCAGTGTTTATTGGGTTTATTCACTCTATTTTTTTTTATTCTTAATTTCTACAGCTTTGTTTTTCATCTAACCAATCAACAATTATAGAATATAGTCATACCAAAAAGTCCTGAGGTCTTAATTAAGGTTGTAATGTGGTCAAGGTAAAGGTAAGGATTTATGTATAGGGTCAAGTGAGCTAATAAGTGAATCCTTAATTAGACTAAGATCTCACCTAACATACATATTCAGAAAGATAAAACTTCTTTACCTATTTTCCCATAATTTCTTACTTATTGTTACATGCTCATGTTTCACTTTTTATCAATTTTTTCCCATGTGCATTGTTTTTATTTTGCATTGGGGAATTTCTTTTGTATCCCCTTTTATTTAAATGCTGAAAAAATTAACTTTTTTTTTTAATGCACATGATAATTGAATCATTTAGATTTTCTCATGAGCATGCTTCCCAAATTTTGTTTTATTCCTTTTAACTTCTCTACCTTTTGTTTCTATCATCCATGTTCCCAAAACTGGAGCGGGATCTCCGGATCTGCAGCCTCTATTTGGGGCATAACCTCCTGATGCGGGGCAGCCTACTCGGTGGCTGCCTGCTGATGAGTCTCCGCCTGGGAATGAGGCTCCTCCTCGTGCTCATCCTCTGATGGCTCTGAAGGGGTGTCGGGCTAGGGTTCGCGGGCTGGGGGGTATATTTTCGAATCCATGCAGCTGCGTGGGGCACGCGGTCGCTTGGTTGGGACGAGAATGGGAGTGACGCGATCGCGTGGGGTGCGCGATCGCATGCGAGGGGGAAAGAAGGGTGACGCGATCGCATGGGTCGCGCGATCGTGTCGCTGGAAGTCGTGCTACACGCACGACTCCAGCGCCGTTTTAGCGCAACTCTCTGTCTCTTTTTGGGGCGATGTACAATCCATGCGACGCGATCGCGTCGCTCACGCGGTCGCGTGGTATTGGTATTGGGTAAGTGACGCGATCGCATGGGGCATGCGATCGCGTAGGCCAATTTGTGCGAAACGTACAAGGGCCGCACGATTCCAGCCCAACTTTCTGTTCGTTGGATCCTTACGCCGATATATATATCACGCGGCCGCGTGGGTCACGCGGTCGCATGGGTGGTATTTTTCGCGATATGACGCGATCGCATGGGGCATGCGGTCGCGTCGTACAACCACTTTTTTTTTATGCATGAAAAGTGCAGAATGCAATGACTATCATGGATGCTTATGCATGATTCTAGGTTTAATAAATTAAAATGAAAAAGGAAAAATTGAAAGCAATTAACAAGAAATAAATTGAAAAAGAAGCGACCATACCATGGTGGGTTGTCTCCCACCTAGCACTTTTAGTTAAAGTCCTTAAGTTGGACATTGGAAGAGTATCCTGTTATGGTGGCTTGTGGTTAAATTCGTCCAAAAATCTCCACCAGTTCTTGGAATGCCAATAGCCTCCGGGGTCCCAAACTAGGCATGTAAAGCTTCTGCGCAGCTTTAAACAGATATCCAGCCTTCCGGGATGACGAATGTCAGAACATAATCCATGATCCCAAGCTGTGTTTTTAGATCCACCTCCGTTTTGATTTGTAAGTTTCCATTCGGGCGGGTTAAAGAGTAGAATCTCACCATGGCGACCAAACGTCCTCTGTGATCCATGCAATTGAGGACGATACCAATCTGTGTACTTCGAGGTGAAGCGTGGAACCTTATTGAACCTGGTGCACCAGCTCTGAATACGAGCCATTTCCCTCTTACTCTTAAAGCCGCAGAGAGCTCTAAGCTGGCCGTCTGTTTCAAGCAAACCATATTCAAGTGAATAAGTAAAATTATAAGTTAAGGATTGTACCCACTTGAAGCTTGTATTGGGTGGCAATGGCCTTGGGATAGGTGTTTTTGGTGGTTCTGCAAGTTCCGTTTCCTTGTGCTCTTTTGTGAATTCTTCCATTTTCTTGCAAAGATCTTCGATTGTATCTGTATTCTGGTCAAAGTCTTCTGCGTCTTCCTCATCACTTGAGTCATAGATTGGAGGTTGAGAGAAATCTACCTCCGCATCATCTTCATATTCACTTGGGGAAGATTCTTCGATCTCAGAGAATTCACTTGCGGACGCAAGTTCATCACTAGGAGCACTAGACTTGTGACTATCATCATCAAGGAAATTTGCTTCTTGGATTATTCCGTCTGATTCTTCGTAAACGACTTGCCTTGGAGATTGTACGGTATCCTCCTTAGCATCAACTGTAGTGTCTTGGACGGATTTTTCCTCAATTCTGTATTCCCAAGGAAGTTCAGCATCGCCTAGATCTTCAACCAACTCTTCTTTTTGAACAATGACAGCTTCTTCCACTTGTTCTAGTACGAATTCATTTTCTGTCTTGTCCACTAGAGTCTCTAGCATTTCTTTCATGCTACGCTCTTCATTGGGCTGTCCACATGGAGCTGTGGTTGATCCTTGTATATTTGAGCGCCTAGTGGCCCATTGAATTAGTGCTTGCTCCAGTTGTTGAATGGTTATTTGAAATTTAATCATTGTTTCTTTCAGGCGATCCTTTACTTCGCGGTTTGCCAGACTTGGACATGATACAAAGGAAAGTGATGATGATTGGGAACGATTGGATTGGTATTGGGGTAAGGAAGTATCATATGATGGCGAATGGTGAAGAGAAGCTTGTGAGTGTGGTGGTTCGAGGTTATGTTGAAAGGATGGTTCATATGCACGGGGTGGGGCTTGTTGGTAGTTACAAGGTTGTCCACCATGTCTTACAGCTGGGTATGCACGGTAGAATGGTCTTTGTCCAGGATATCTCGGAGGGTGTTGCCGCCAAAAGGGTTGATTAGATCCTCTTGGTTCCATCCTACACGTTAGCAGTTCCCCGGCAACGGCGCCATTTTGAAAGAGCAGAGGATTGATGGTTTAGAGGTTATAAAAACTCTCGTTGTGAGTATAGTTACTAAACCAAGCAATCAACCTTTCTTACAAACGTGTTGGTTGTCACAAGTAACAAACCCCTTTAAAAATTGTTAACCGAGTATTCAAACCTCGGGTCGTCTTCTCAAGGAACTGCGAGGAAGTGTGTTCTTATTATTGGCTATAAAGGTTGTAATCGGGGTTTAGAAGGTGAGAAGCAAGTAATTTAAATGACGAGTGAATTAAATGGCAAGTAAAAATAAATAATAACTGTAAAACAACTTTTGGCAAGATAAGGAAAATTAGAAGTCCAACTTAGTTACCCTTCTCAATAATAATGAAAGTTGTATCTTAATTCCACTTGGTCAACCTTTACCGGAGCAAAGGAAAGTCAAAGGACTAATTAAATTGACCTTTGAATCCTAATTATTTCCTAAGAAAAGGTTGAAATTATTTAAGTTCAACTTAATTAGCAAGATAACGATTATCAATTATATTGAGTTTAATAACTGTTGAGTTATTGAATTCTTAACCAAAACAAAAAGGGGAAAAAGTAAATTGCTGAAATAATAAAAGTGTCCTTAGATGGGAAGCAATGGCAACTTAAATCAAGAGAACATTCATAAACTGAAAATACCTCAAATTATCATTAATTCAATTAGAAATCTGTAACATGGAATAATTCTTAGATCAATTTATAATAATAATCAATTCAAATGTTGGAATAAATAAATAGAAGTAATACTAAAAGAACATTAAACCTGGATCCAGAGTTACTCTTAAAATAAGAAGAAATCCTAAATCCTAAAAGAGAGAGAGAGAAGATCTCCCTCTCAACTAAATCTAAATCATTGAAAGGTGAAAATATGCGAGCTCCCCTTGAATGGAAGCATTCCCACACTTTATAACCTCTGGTCTATGCTGTCTGTACTTGGATCTGGGCCAAAAAGGGCTTCAGAATTCGCTGGGGGTGTATTCTGTAATTTCTGGTGTGTGGCCTCTGTCACGCGTCTGCGTGGGTCACGTGGTCGCGTCAGTCGGAGCTTTTCCTTGCCACGCGGTCGCGTCAGTCATGCGACCGCGTCATGTGTATTCTGCTTGAGGTGCGCGGTCGCGTCAGGCATGCGGCCGCGTCGCTGCTGATTCGTGCTTGGCACGCGATCGCGTCATCCACGCGATCGCGTGGATACCAGTTTCTTTAAAGCTCCGTTTTGCTTCCTCCTTCCATTCTAGTATGTTTCCTTTTTCCATCCTTTTAAGTCATTCTTCCTTTAGAAAATCTGAAACTACTCAACACACTAATCACGGCATCGAATAGAAATAAAGGTAATTAAAATGATTAATTTTAAAAGCTTAGAAAACATGTTTTTCATTATATGACATAATAAGGAAGGGAAAGTAAAACTATGCAATTAATGTGAATAAGTAGGTGAAGAGTTGAATAAATCACTCTAATTAAGCACAAAAGAACTCATGAAATATGGGTTTATCAACGCTACGCTCTCCTGAAAGCATCACTTCTGCTCAATTTAGCGGATTCCAAGCCCAAGTGAAATCCAAAGCAAGCAGAGCCCATTTTCATCACTCAAAGGCACAAGGATCATCTAGAATAGGAATTTTGCATTTAATAGTAATTTGTTTTCAATTTGAATTTCATTTGTAATTTAGGAATACCTATAAAAAGGTTTTAGTTCTATTAGAAGAAAGAAGGAGATCTCGGTTAGGCTACAGTAGTAGTAGGCAGTAGTAGGAGTAGGAGTAGGAATAAAATAGAAGGCTCTCTTTGATACACTTTTATTTTTCTACACTTTCTACATTTCAGTTACATTGAATTCAGTTTATGCAATTTAAATTTCTGTAATCTTCTACTACAATTTCCTTTTCTGCAACTTTACAATTTCGTTCATGATTCTGCCTAATTTAATCTTCTTGCAATTTAAATTTCCTGTTACTTGTTCTCAAGTTCTTTTCGATTGCTTGATCTATTGCTTTCTTTAATTTCCTAGCACCCAATTCCCTTTACATTTGCTACAATTTACTTTTCTTTTCATTTAAGCTTCTGTCAATTTATTTTTTGCACTTTAAATTCACTGCAATTTACTTTCTGTTGCTCTAATTTTATTCAATCCATCACTATTAGCTTGATTAGACTAATCACCTCACTAAAGTTGCTTGATCCATCAATCCCTGTGGGATCGACCTCACTTTTGTGAGTTATTACTACTTGATGTGTGGTGCACGAAATTGTGATCCCTGGTAATGGCTTCAAAAACTTGGTGCTCTAATCTTAATTCAGAATTTGTTACAATTTCGATTCAACTAACCAGCAAGTGCACTGGGTCGTCCAAGTAATAAAACCTTACGTGAGTAAGGGTCGATCCCACAGAGATTGTTGATATGAAGCAAGCTATGGTCATCTTGTAAATCTCAGTCAGGCGGATATTAAATGGTTATGGAGATTTCGAATAATAATAATAAATAAACAGAAAATAAAGATAGAACTACTTATGTAAATCATTTGTGAGAATTTCAGATAAGCGTATAGAGATGCTTTCGTTCCTCTGAACCTCTGCTTTCCTGCTGTCTTCATCGAATCAGTCCTACTCCTTTCTATGGCAAGCTGTATGTTAGGCATCACCGTTGTCAACGGCTACATCCTGTCCTCTCAGTGAAAATGGTCCAATGCGCTGTCACTGTATGGCTAATCATCTGTCAGTTCTCGATCATACTGGAATAGGATCCATTGATCCTTTTGCGTCTGTCACTACGCCCAGCACTCGCGAGTTTGAAGCTCGTCACAACCATCCCTTCCCAGATCCTACTCCGGATACCACAGACAAGGTTTAGACTTTTCGGATCTCAGGAATGGCCATCCATGGGTTCTAACTTATACCACGAAGATTCTGATTAAGGAATCCAAGAGATACTCATTCAATCTAAGGTAGAACGGAAGTGGTTGTCAGGCACGTGTTCATAAGGAATGATGATGACTGTCACGATCATCACATTCATGTTGAAGTGCGAATGGATATCTTAGAAGTGGAATAAGTTGAATTGAATAGAAAAACAATAGTACTTTGCATTAATCTTTGAGGAACAGCAGAGCTCCACACCTTAATCTATGGTGTGTAGAAACTCTACCGTTGAAAAATACATAAGTGAAAGGTTCAGGCATGGCCGAGTGGACAGCCCTCTATGATCTAAGAACTAGACATCCCAAGATGATCCGAAGATGTAAATACAATAGTAAAAAGTCCTATTTATACTAGACTAGCTACTAGGGTTTACAGAAGTAAGTAATTGATGCAAAAATTCACTTTCGGGGCCCACTTGGTGTGTGCTTGGGCTGAGCTTGAAGTTTACACATGCAGAGGCTTCTTTTGGAGTTGAAAGCCATGTTGTAACGTGTTTTTGGCGTTCAACTCTGGTTTGTGACGTGTTTCTGGCGTTTAACTCCAGACTGCAGCGTAGAACTGGCGTTCAACGCCCTTTTGCGTCATCTACATTTTGGCAAAGTATGGACTATTATATATTTATGGAAAGCCCTGGATGTCTACTTTCCAACGCCGTTGAGAGCGCGCCATTTGGAGTTCTGTAGCTCCAGAAAATCTACTTTGAGTGCAGGGAGGTTAGAATCCAACAGCATCAGCAGTCCTTCTTCAACCTCTGAATCTGATTTTTGCTCAAGTCCCTCAATTTCAGCCAGAAAATACCT
>NC_029794.2:51651618-51670902 GCF_000816755.2 Arachis ipaensis
TGGGAATGATTGAGCGTTGAATGAACTTCAACCATTCTCTAGCTACCGGCTTAAGATCCAGTCTTCTCAGTTGAACCGGTTTGCCTTTTGAGTCAATCTTCCATTGAGCTCCTTCCACACATATGTCTATGAGGACTTGGTCCAACCTTTGATCAAAGTTGACTCTCCTTGTGTAAGGGCGTGCATTTTCTTCCATCATTGGCAAGTTGAACGCCAACCTCACATTTTCCGGACTAAAATCTAAGTATTTCCCCCGAACCATGGTGAGATAATTCTTTGGGTTCGGGTTCTTACTTTGATCATGGTTCCTAGTGATCCATGCATTAGCATAGAACTCTTGAACCATTAGAATTCTGACTTGTTGGATGGGGTTTGTTAGAACTTCCCAACCTCTTCTTTGGATCTCATGTCGGATCTCCGGATACTCATTTTTCTTGAGTTTGAAAGGGACCTCGGGGATAACCTTCTTCTTGGCTACAACATCATAGAAGTGGTCTTGATGGGCTTTGGAGATGAATCTTTCCATCTCCTATGACTCGGAGGTGGAAGCTTTTGTCTTTCCTTTCCCTTTTCTAGAGGATTCTCCGGTCTTAGGTGCCATCAATGGTAATGGAAAAACAAAAAGCTTATGCTTTTACCACACTAAACTTAGAATATTGCTCGCCCTCGAGCAAGAGAAGAAAGAAGAGATGAAGAAGAAGAAGAAATGGAGGAGAGGGAGATAGAGTTGTGTTTCGGCCAAGAAGGGGAATAGAGGGTTGTGTTGTGTGAAAATAAAGAAGAATGGAGGGGTTTATATAGTGGAGGGAGAGGGGTTAAGGTTCGGCCATATGGGATGGGTTTGGGTGGGAAAGTGATTTTGAATTTTGAAGGTAGGTGGGGTTTATGAGGTAGGTTTATGGAGAAGAGTGGATGGATGTGAGTGGTGAAGGGGTAGTAGGGATGAGAGCTTGAGGTGATAGGTGAAGGGGTAATTGGGAAGAGAGCTTGAGGTGATTGGTGACGGGTTTTGGGGAAGGGTGTTTATTGGGAAGAGAGGATGAATGAGAAGAGGGAAGAGTATGAGTGGAGGTAGGTGGGGATCCTGTGGGGTCCACAGATGCTGAGACGATCTTGTGGGGTCCATAGATCCTGAGGTGTCAAGGAGTTGCATCCCTGCACCAATTAGGCATGTAAAATGCCTTTTCATGTAATTCTGGCGTTTAAACGCCGAATTGGTGCTTGTTCTGGGCGTTCAGCGCCCAGATGCAGCATGTTTCTGGCGTTGAACGCCAGTTCTATGCTTGTTTCTGGCGTTCAGTGCCAGCTTTCCTCACTGTGCATTCCTGGCATCTGAACGCCAGGATGCTGCTTGTTTTGGGCGTTCAACGCCAGATCCATGCTCTGTTCTGGCATTGAACGCCAGCCAGATGCTCCTTACTGGTGTTTAAACGCCAGTAAGCCCTTCCTCCAGGGTGTGATTTTTCTTCTGCTGTTTTTGATTCTATTTTTAATTTTTGTATTTATTTTGTGACTCCACATGATCATGAACCTAATAAAACATGAAAGAACAATAAAATAAAAATAAAATTAGATAAATAAAAATTGGATTGCCTCCCAACAAGCGCTTCTTTAATGTCAATAGCTTGATAGTGGGCTCTCATGGAGCCACACAGGTGATCAAGTCAATTTTATAGACTCCCAACACCAAACTTAGAGTTTGGATATGGGAGTTCAACACCAAACTTAGAGTTTGGCTGAGGCCTCCCAACACCAAACTTAGAGTTTGACTGTGGGGGCTTTGGTTGACTCTGTACTGAGAGAAGCTTTCTACGCTTCCTCTCCATTGTTATAGAAGGAGATTCTTGAGTTTTAAACACAAGGTTGTCCTCATTCAGTTGTAGGATTAATTCTCCTCTGTCTACATCAATCATAGCTCTTGCTATGGCTAGGAAGGGTCTTCCAAGAATGATGGATTCATCCTCATCCTCCTAGTATCCAGGATTATGAAATTAGCAGGGATGTAAAGGCCTTCAACCTTTACTAACACGTCCTCTACTTGTCCATAAGCCTGTTTTTTGGAATTGTCTGCCATCTCTAATGATATTCTAGCAGCTTGTACCTTAAAGATTCTCAGTTTCTCCATTACAGAGAGTGGCATGAGGTTTATTCCTGACCCAAGGTCACATAGAGTCTTCTCAAAGGTCATGGTGCCTATGGTACAAGGTATTAGGAACTTTTCAGGATCCTGTTTCTTCTGAGGCAATCTCAGTTGATCCAATGCATTTAGTTCATTGGTGAACAGGGGAGGTTCATCTCCCCAAGTCTCATTACCAAATAAATTGGCATTCAGCTTCATGATTGCACCAAGGAACTTGGCAACTTGCTCTTCAGTAACATCCTCATTCTCTTCAAAAGAGGAATACTCATCAGAGCTCATGAAGGGCGTAAGGAGGTTTAATGGAATCTCTATGGTCTCTAGAAGAGCCTCAGATTCTTTTGGTTCCTCAAAGGGAAACTCCTTGTTGATCACTGGACGTCCCAGGAGGTCTTCCTCCTTGGAATTCACGTCCTCCCCTTTCTCCTTGGATTCGGCCATGATGGTTATATCTATGGCCTTGCAATCTCTCTTTGGATTCTCTTCTGTATTGCTTGGGAGAGTATTAGGAGGGGTTTCAGTGATCTTCTTACTAAGCTGGCCCACTTGTGCCTCCAAATTTCTAATGGAAGACCTTATTTCATTCATGAAACTCACAGTGGCCTTAGATAGATCAGAGACTAAATTTGCTAAGCTAGATGGATTCTGCTCAGAATTCTCTATCTGTTGCTGAGTGGATGATGGAAAAGGTTTACTATTGTTAAACCTGTTTCTTCCACCATTATTAAAGCCTTGTTGAGGCTTTTGTTGATCCTTCCATGAGAAATTTGGGTGATTTCTCCATGAGGGGTTATAGGTGTTCCCATAGGGTTCACCCATGTAATTCACCTCTGCTATTGCAGGGTTTTCAGGATCATAAGCTTCTTCTTCAGAAGATGCCTCTTGAGTACTGTTGGATGCAGCTTGCATTCCATTCAGACTCTGAGAAATCATATTGACTTACTGAGTCAATATTTTATTCTGAGCCAATATAGCATTCAGAGTATCAATGTCAAGAACTCCCTTCTTCTGAGGCGTCCCATTACTCACAGGATTCCTCTCAGAAGTATACATAAACTGGTTGTTAGCAACCATGTCAATAAGTTCTTGAGCTTCTGCAGGTGTTTTCTTTAGGTGAATGGATCCACCTGCAGAAGTATCCAATGACATCTTAGCTAATTCAGATAGACCATCATAGAATATATCCATAATGGTCCATTCTGAAAGCATGTCAGAAGGACACTTTTTGGTCAGTTGCTTGTATCTCTCCCAAGCTTCATAGAGGGATTCACCTTCCTTCTGTCTGAAGGTTTGAACATCCACTCTAAGCTTACTGAGCTTTTGAGGAGGAAAAAACTTGGCTAAGAAATCCATGACCAGCTTATCCCAAGAGTTCAGGTTATCTTTAGGTTGAGAATCCAACCATATTCTAGCTCTGTCTCTCACAGCAAATGGGAAAAGCATGAGCCTATAGACTTCAGGATCTACTCCATTAGTCTTAACAATATCACATATCTGCAAGAATTCAGTTAAGAACTGAAAAGGATCTTCAGATGGAAGTCCATAAAACTTGCAGTTTTGTTGCATCAGAGAAACTAGTTGAGGCTTAAGCTCAAAATTGTTTGCTCCAATGGTAGGGATCTTCCATGGAAATTGGAATTTGGTGCAGTAAAGTCACCAAGCATCTTCCTTGCATTATTATTATTTTCGGCTGCCATCTCTTCTTCCTTTTCGAAAATTTCTGTAAGGTTATCTCTGGATTGTTGTAATTTAGCTTTTCTTAGTTTCCTCTTTAGAGTCCTTTCAGGTTCAGGGTCTGCTTCAACAAGAATGTTCTTGTCCTTGCTCCTGCTCATATGAAAAAGAGGGAAACAGAAAATAATAATAGGGATCCTTTTTACCACAGTATAGAGGTTCCCTTATTGTTAGTAGAAGAAGAAAGGGAATAAGAGTGAAGAAGAATGGATAATCCAAACACAAGGGTGAGGATAGGAGCAGTGAATTGAGAAGAAGAGAAGTGTTAGTAAATGAATAAATAAATAGAATGAGATGGAAGAGAGGGAATTTCGAAAAATAAATTTTGAAAAATAGTTAATGATTTTCGAAAATTAAGATAAAATTTAAATTTAAATTTAAATTTAAACAATTAATTAATTAAAAAGAATTTTTGAAAAAGAGGGAGTTATTTTCGAAAATTAGAGAGGGATAGTTAGTTAGGTAGTTTTGAAAGAGATAAGAAACAAACAAAAAGTTAATTAGTTAGTTGAAACAAATTTTGAAAATCAATTTTTAAAAGATAAGAAGATAAGAAGTTAGAAAAGATATTTGAAAAAGATATGATATGAAAAGGTAGGATTAAAAAGTTATGATTTTGAAAAAAAAATAAGATAAAAGATATTTTTGAAAAGATATGATTCAAATTAGTTTTGAAAAAGATTTGATTTTTAAAATCACAATTAATGATTTGACCCACAAGAAATCACAAGATATGATTCTAGAACTTAAAGTTTGAATCTTTCTTAACAAGTAAGTAACAAACTTGAAATTTTTGAATCAAAACATTAATTGTTGATGATATTTTCGAAAATATGGTGTAAAATTAAGAAAAAGATTTTTTAAAAAAAATATTTTTAAAATTTTTGAAAATAAATAAGAAAAATGAAAAAGATATGATTTTTGAAAAAGATTTTGAAAAAGATAAGATTTTTAAATTGAAAATTTGATTTGACTCATAAGAAACAACTAAATTTTAAAAAGTTTTGAAAAAGTCAACTCAAATTTTCGAAAATTTATGAGTGAAAAAGGGAAAGATATTTTTTTGATTTTTGAATTTTTAATGATGAAAGAGAAAAACATGAAAAATGACTCACAACATGAAAATTATGAATCAAAACACATGATGCATGCAAAAACACTATGAATGTCAAGATGAACACCAAGAACACTTTGAAGATCATGATGAACATCAAGAACATATTTTGGAAAATTTTTTATGCAAAGAAAACATGCAAGACACCAAACTTAGAAATCTTTAATGCTTGGACTCTAACAAACGAAAAATGCATATGAAAAACAAGAAAAGACACAAAACAAGAAAATTTAAAGATCAAACAAGATGACTTACCAAGAACAACTTGAAGATCATGAAGAACATTATGAATGCATGAATTTTCGAAAAATGCATAAATTTTTAGAAAAAATGCAATTGACACCAAACTTGAAATTAACTCAAGACTCAAACAAGAAACACAAAATATTTTTGATTTTATGATTTTATGATTTTTTTGAATTTTCTTTTAAATTTTTTTCGAAAAACATATAGGAAAAAGAAAATAAGAAATTCAAATTTTTAATAAGAATCCCAGGAATCTTTCAATGTTGGCCTAAAGCTCCAATCCAAGGGTTGGGCATGGCTTAATAGCCAGCCAGCTTTAGGATATAAATCAGGCATGCAACAACTGATATTCCGATTAACTTGCCTCTATGCTGATGGTTGGAAGCCACAGTCCGAAAGAATTAGACATGGCTTTACAGCCAGCCAGGCTTCAACATGATTCATGAAACACTAGAATTCATTCTTAAAAATTTAGAATAATTTTTGAAAACAGATGAGAAATTTTTGAAAGATTTTTTGAAAAATTTTTGAAAATAAAACAAAAAGAAAATTACCTAATCTGAGCAACAAGATGAACCGTCAGTTGTCCAAACTCGAACAATCCCCGGCAACGGCGCCAAAAACTTGGTGCACGAAATTGTGATCCCTGGTAATGGCTCCAAAAACTTGGTGCTCTAATCTTAATTCAGAATTTGTCACAATTTCGATACAACTAACCCGTCACTACGCCCAGCACTCGTGAGTTTGAAGCTCGTCACAGCCATCCCTTCCCAGATCCTACTCGGAATACCACAGACAAGGTTTAGACTTTCCGAATCTCAGGAATGGCCATCCATGGGTTCTAACATATACCACGAAGATTCTGATTAAGGAATCCAAGAGATACTCATTCAATCTAAGGTAAAACGGAAGTGGTTGTCAGGCACGTGTTCATAGGGAATGATGATGACTGTCACGATCATCACATTCATGTTGAAGTGCGAATGGATATCTTAGAAGCGGAATAAGTTGAATTGAATAGAAAAACAGTAGTACTTTGCATTAATCTTTGAGGAACAGCAGAACTCCACACCTTAATCTATGGTGTGTAGAAACTCTACCGTTGAAAAATACATAAGTGAAAAGTTCAGGCATGGCCGAGTGGCCAACCCTCTATGATCTAAGAACTAGACGTCCCAAGATGATCCGAAGATGTAAATACAATAGTAAAAAGTCCTATTTATACTAGACTAGCTACTAGGGTTTACAGAAGTAAGTAATTGATGTAGAAATTCACTTCCGGGGCCCACTTGGTGTGTGCTTAGGCTGAGCTTGAAGTTTACACGTGCTGAGGCTTCTTTTGGAGTTGAACGCCAAGTTGTAACGTGTTTTTGGCGTTCAACTCTGGTTTGTGACGTGTTTCTGGCGTTTAACTCCAGACTGCAGCGTAGAACTGGCGTTCAACGCCCTTTTGCGTCGTCTACATTTGGGCAAAGTATGAACTATTATATATTGCTGGAAAGCCCTAGATGTCTACTTTCCAACTCCGTTAAGAGCGCACCATTTGGAGTTCTGTAGCTCCAAAAAATCCACTTTGAGTGTAGGAAGGTCAGAATCCAACAGCATCAGCAGTCCTTCTTCAACCTCTGAATCTGATTTTTGCTCAAGTCCCTAAATTTCAGCCAGAAAATACCTGAAATCATAGAAAAACATACAAACTCATAGTAAAGTCCAGAAATGTGAATTTAACATAAAAACTAATAAAAACATCCCTAAAAGTAACTAGATCCTACTAAAAAATACTAAAAACAATGCCAAAAAGCGTATAAATTATCCGCTCATCAATGTGACCCGGTACACTTGCCGGTGAGTTTTGTGTGGAATCGTTTTTCCCTCATCAAGTTTTTGGCACCGTTGCCGTGGATTGATATAGATCGACAATGATTAAGTGGGTGAGAAGTCTAGATTAAGCATTTTCTTTGTTTTTGTCCTTTTAATTTCCTGTTTTCTGCTGAAACCAAGGTGTTTGTGTTATTGCCTAACTAAGAAATTCTTCTCTGAGACATGAATTTCAATTTTCATTGGTGATGTATTTTACAAAATTTAAATGGAGTTCAACTCATCTTGTGATCAAACAAATTTTATGGGATATTACCCACCATCACCAATTGACTATTGTAATGGTGGCTAGGAGTCTCACCAAGAGATCATAGATTCTGAGCACTCAAATCAATGAAGATATGCTTCAGAGCCACAAGATGAGCAAGACAAATTCATAGGATATTACCCAACACCACAAAATAATTCATATCAGTATCCTAATGGTTGCTGGGAGTATCACCAAGAATTAAC
This sequence comes from Arachis ipaensis, assembly GCF_000816755.2. Taxonomy (NCBI): domain Eukaryota; kingdom Viridiplantae; phylum Streptophyta; class Magnoliopsida; order Fabales; family Fabaceae; genus Arachis; species Arachis ipaensis. The sequence continues at coordinate 51,659,181 of NC_029794.2, forward strand.
AGATTCTGAGCAACCCAATCAATGGGGGTATGCTTCAGAAAATGATCAAGACAATATCATGAGATATTGCCCACCACCACAATATGATTTAGATCATTATCCTCATGGTGACTGAGAATATCAACAAGGAATGAGGGAGTATGAACAATCAAGTGAAATGAACTATTTCCCAGAGCCACAAAGTGACTCATATTGTTATGACACTGACATAAATTATGGCTGGGAAGGGAATTACAATGATTCACATTCTAATCATTCAAAGACATTATCACTTAACTATGTTGTCAATACATACATGGAAGATTGCTCCTCCATGCCACAAAATAATCCACACTCTGATGAATTCTACAATGATTCACATTGTGGATGGGAGGATCAAAACCAGAAAGTATTTGACAGTTCATACTCCACTCCTCAAGAGCTATCATCACTTGAGCAAACCTTCAATTCATTCATGGAAAGCTGTCAAACCTCACCTCCCAGTTTTTCATCTGAAAATTCTTCATCACTTAACTATCCCTAATTGACAGAAAATCTCTTCCAAAACTCACAGTCCACACAAACTTCCATGAAACAAAGCATCTCAAAGCTTGAGACCATGCTTGAAAGATATGAGGGGGGAGGCACAGATATCCTGGAACGAACAAGAAAACTCCTTCAAAAACATGGAAGTGCTGGTAAACCAATTGTTAAGTGCAAAGGAGGAAGTGGAAGAGCAAGAAGAAGAGGCATCTGTGTCAAGAAAGATTTCGATGAAGAATGATGTGATGGAGGTACTTGAACCTGAAACTGCATATCCATATAAGCCACTTGAGATAACAAAGGAACATGAAAACTCACAACCTCCACAAACTCCCCTGAACCAAAAACTTTCAACACTTGAATCTGTGATTAAAAGATATGAAGAGGAGATGAAGAAATCTTGGGAAGAACAACAAACCTCCTCCATGAAAGTACTATTAAATCAAATGTTGAGTGCAAAGGAGGAAATGGAGGAACAAGAAAGTGAGGAAGACAATCAAGGAAGTCCAAACTCAAGTGAAGCAGCAAGTTGCATAGAAGAAGGGCTCATTGAACCACCAATTCAAAAGGCTTTTGATGAGGATAATTCTCCAACCATTACACAACCACCAAGTATTGATATCAAAGAAGTGAAGGCAACTAACAAGAGCACCAATCCTACCCCTGATCCAGCAAGCAAGCTCAATCAAGCAAATAACAAAAGGAAGCTTGCTGAGGAGAGACCAAGACAAGGGACAATAGCTGAATCGTTTCCCCCCTTGAGGTCATTCCTCTTAACAAACTGGAAGTAGAGGAAGAAAGTAAAGAACAACATGTCAAGCTAATGACACTAAAGGAGCGCTTATTGGGAGGCAACCCAACCTTAGGTAACATTTCATTTCTCTGCTTTGTTTATTTTCTTCCCTTGCTTTGTTTATTTTCAATAAGTTGGCATATGATTACATTCTAAGTTTGGTGTTGCCCTGCAACAATTTATTTTCAATCCCTCTTGATGATTGCATCAATTCTAATTGAAAGTGTCACACTAAGTTTCTAAGTTTGGTGTGCCACTTAATTTTCTATTGCAATAAATCCAGCAACACCACTTGTCTGCATAATCATAATGCCTTTACAGCATTACCTTTCTTTTATTTTTCCACTTTATTAGTCTTTTTGTTTTTAGTCATTTATTTGTTTTTCATGTTTTCTTTTATTCTGCTCTCTAACTGTTTTTGTTAAGACCTCACCAAGAAATCCCTATTCATGATAGATTCTTCGCTTGGTGATTGTATTTAACATATAACCGTTTCTTTTGTTTAGATTTAGTTCAAATAAATTGACATATAGTTGCATTATAAGTTTGGTGTTGTTATGCAACAAAATTTGTTTCATATCTATACTGGATACTTGCATCAATTCCAAGTGAAAGTGTCACACTAAGTTTAGTATGCCACTTATCTTTTATGCAATGTATCATACACACCCTCTTATTTTTGCAATCACAATGTCTCTGTATTCTGTGCCTTCATTATTATTATTCATTTTGCTTGCTTAAACACATGTACTACTAACATTTTATTGTGTAAGACGCTCATGGTCCATTCTAGACCCCATCACCATTGTTCTAATTGTTGCTTAAGGATAAGCAAACACTCTAAGTTGGTATAGGAAGGGGAAGAATGGGAGGACAACAATAATGAAGATGAACTACAAGATGGTAAAGTTCTTTTTCCTCTTAGTTGATTCTAGTACTTTAAAGAGTATGATTGTCTTTATCTTCTCTGTATGCATGTGTGGTATGAATAAGCATAGCTTGAATTTTGATTTGTAACATCTTGCTGTAGTATTATGACTACCAACTTGAATTCTGTAAGTTCAAAAGCAATAAAGTATCATGATCATAAACAAATAAGGAATTAAAGAAGAACTTAGCATGTGCATACAAGTATTGGAAGGCTAGTATGATTAATTGTTGCTCAATCGCATTAGATTTTATTTAATTGAAGTTTTCATGTAGGACATTTTAGGAAATTGTTTGAAATCATGAAAACCTTGAAGAAGCAATTGCAAATTAAGGCAAGAAAGAAAAAGGGAAAACATGAGAAAGCTGAAGGCTCTAAGTACCAATGACAATTCAGTTGTTAAGTACTTGTGGTGTTTATGTATCAGGCAAAAAGCTTAAAAACAAAACACTTAGAGTCAAGGCTAGGCTCAAGTGCAAATGCACTCCCTCAAAGATCAAGGCTCTGAGCATCAATGATTAGAGAGTCAAGAAAAAGAAACAAATGAGCTTAATGAAGTCCTCTAATTAAATGCTTATGGTGCTTATGTATCAAGTGGTAACACTTGAAAACAAAGCATTTAGAGTCGTAGCTTTCTTATCAACTCATGGGGCAAAACACCCAAAAGGAAAAGCTAATAAAAAAATGAAAAGCTTGTTTCAAGGGAGAAATATAAGGAAAAAATTTTCATAAAATGAGCTAGATAGAAGCATTAATCATTTACATTTCTTTTGTGATTGTAACATGCATAGAAAACTAGCCAACCATGAACATTAACTTGCTATTCTTCTCACCTTGGTTTGTCAAAACTTACTGCATGATTCTTTTCTTGCTTGGGGACAAGCAAGGTTTAAGTTTGGTGTTGTGATGACATGTCATCATGTCATGTTTTTCTATGCTTTTTCACATAAGAAATTGATGATTAGTGCTTAAATATTGAATGCTTTTGTGCTTAAGTGGTATATTTCTTTGATCTTTTGATTTTATAAACTTTGTATGAAATAAGAAGAAAAAGAAGCAAAAAATTACAAAATAAGCTAAAAAGGAGAAAAGAGAAATTTTGGGGCACATTTTGGAGTTTGGGCACGCTTTGGAGACTTAGGCCACGCTTTTAAAAGCGTGGGCCATGACTAAATTAAGAAAGCGTGCTCTGTTTTCACAATTAGCGTTCATTTGCAAAGAGAACGCTACGTTGCATCAGTGAACGTTTTCGTGCAATTTCAAAATTGGAATTGGAATTTTGCAACTGACGCGCACGCGCACATGACACGCACGCGTCGATAGAGAATCTGGAAGGATCCACGCGGACGCGTGGGTGGCGTTGAAGCATGGAATCAACATTTTCCCACCCATGCACAAATGCACATTACGCGTACGCACGGGGTAGCATTCATTGTATGAACGCTGCGTTCGTTTTGTGAACGCTGCAAGGGATGCGTACGCCCAAGTGACGCATACGCTTCGATGAGCCAAAACACCAGGGAAGCGCAAGCGTATAGCACGCATACGCGTGGGTGCCCGAATGCTCCATTCTCTAAATGAATGCTACGCTCTCCTGAAAGCATCACTTCTGCTCAATTTAGCTGATTCCAAGCCCAAGTGAAATCTAAAGCAAGCAGAGCCCATTTTCATCACTCAAAGGCACAAGGATCATCTAGAATAGGAATTTTGCATTTAATTATAATTTGTTTTCAATTTGAATTTCATTTATAATTTAGGAATGCCTATAAAAAGGCTTTAGTTCTGTTAGAAGAAAGAAGGAGAGCTCAGTTAGGCTGCTGTAGTAGTAGTAGGCAACAGTAGGAGTAGGAGTAGGAATAAAATAGAAGGCTCTCTTTGATACACTTTTATTTTTCTACATTTTCTACATTTCGGTTACATTGAATTCAGTTTATGCAATTTAAATTTCTGTAATCTTCTACTACAATTTCCTTTTCTGCAACTTTACAATTCTGTTCATGATTCAGCCTGATTTAATCTTCCTGCAATTTAAATTTCCAGTTACGTGTTCTCAAATTCTTTTTGATTGCTTGATCTATTGCTTTCTTTAATTTCCCAGCTCCCAATTCCTTTTACATTTGCTGCAATTTACTTTTCTTGTCATTTAAGCTTCTGTCAATTTATTTTCTGCACTTTAAATTCACTGCAATTTACTTTTTGTTGCTCCAATTTCATTCAATCCATCATTGTTAGCTTGAATAGACTAATCACCTCACTAAAGTTGCTTGATCCATCAATCCCTATGGGATCGACCTCACTCTTGTGAGTTATTACTACTTGATGCGACCCGGTACACTTGCCAGTGAGTTTTGTGTGGAATCGTTTTTCCCTCATCACCCAATAAGCTAACAGAGTTGGTGTTGAATGCCATCCAAAGTACACCCTCTGAGTGCCTAAATCCCACTCAAGAACCCTCTAGCCCAGAAATAAAGGAATCCATAAAGACAATTGAGGTTCATTTGAATGCACTTCTGCAGTGCATGAGTTCGGATAACTACTCATCCTCAAGTGAGGATGAAGACACTAGGGAAGAGCAAGTTGACGTTTCCTAGGAGCTCTACTGAAGCTGAATACCAAGTTATTTGGTACAAATCCTCTGGAGAAAGAACCTCCACTGCTCACCAAAGAACTAAATGCTTTGGTTCAGCAAGAGCTACCTCAGAAGCTTCCAGAACCTGGATGCTTTTTGATTCCTTGCACCATAGGCACTATGACCTTTGAAAAGGCTCTATGTGACCTAGGGTCAAGCATCAACCTCATGCCATTCTCTGTAATGGAGAAGCTAGGAATCCTTGAGGTACAAGCTGCACACGTCTTTTTAGAGATGGTAGACAAGACCATGAAGAAGTCCTATGGCTTAGTGGAGGATGTCTTGGTTAAAATTGAAAACCACTACATCCCTGCAAACTTCATTGTCTTGGATATAGGAGAGGATGAGGATGACTGTGTCATCCTTGGAAGACCTTTCCTAGCCACAGCTAATGCTATCAATGATGTGGCTAAGGGAGAACTAACCTTAAAGTCAGGGAAGGATCAAATCTTATTCAAGAGGCCTCATCCTAATTCTCCCTCAAAAAGAGAGATAACAGTGCAACACCTAGTGTGCCAACCCTCTCTTTCTATGCAGAGCTTTGCAGAGGCCCAAGACATCAATTCTAAGTTTGGTGTTGGGAATCCCTCAACAAGCTCTAAGCACAAAGGTACTAAAAAGAAAGTACCTAAAGGTTGGAAGGATAAGAAGGTCCCAACTGAAGGCCTCTCACCTGGCGTGAGAGTTGTCTTCACTAAAAATCCAGTCCTACCACATACAGTGAGCCGTGTCCTATCTCTACAGCATGTAGAGCTCATTCATGAGAGGACAGGAAGAAAATTCACTGTCAGGAGCGAAAATCTGAGCCCTTACTCATCTCCTTAAGGAGCTGAAGCTCAAGCTAGTGACTTTAAAAGAGGGCTTGTTGGGAGGCAACCCAACTTTACTCAACTTTATTTATTTTATTCTCCTTTTGTTTTAGTCTTAGAGTCATGAGCATATGCATCAGTCAAGAGACAGAATTCACAGCAGTGAAAACAGAACACTCTGTGAAGAGTGTTAAAGTTGAAGGCCAGTGAGGAAGCCTTCCTGGGCGTTCAACGCCCCAAGAGAGAAGCATTGCTGGCATTGAACGCCAGCCAGGGAGCAGCCCCAGGGCATTCAAACGCCTCACTACAAGAAAATGGAACATTTGTAACAAAAAAATTGTATCAAATTTAAAATTGTTACAAAAAAATAGTATTTTGTAATAATAATATGTGATTGTTACAAAAGAATAATGTTTTGTAACAACATTACAAGTTGTTACAAAACATGATAATATTTTGTAACAACCTGTTTTATTTTGTTATAAATTATGTTAGTTTTTGTAATAAGATTGTGTTTTGTTACAAAATATTGTAGTATTTTGTAACTAAAAAGAAAACAAGTTGCAAAAATTCAAAATATTTTGTAACAAATTTTGTTTTTTGTTTCAAAAACTCCAATTGTTTTGTAACAAAAAATTAATTTGTCACAAAATTCAATATTATTTGTAACAAGTTAATTATTTGTCACAAAATATAAATATATTTTATAGCAATTTTTTTTCAAAATGTTAAACACTTTAAGAGTAAAAAAAATTGTGTATATATTTCTTTCAAAATAATTTTATTTTGTAATGTCCTGCATTTTTGAAAATCTAAATATAAATAAATTGTGATTTTATCTTATTAAGTTTAAACTTTATAATTTTAGAAATTATTTTATTAAAAATAATTAAATCAAGTTTTGATAATTAAATTAAAAATTTTACTTATCTTATTTTATAAACTAATTTATTAAGAGTAATTAAATTAGTTTTATTAATATTTGGAGTTAAATTAATTAATATTCTTGTGCAAATTTTATAATTGGTTATTTGAAAGTAAAATTCAATAATAGAAGTATTATACAATTTAATTTAAGAAATTTGTATTATTATTGAATTACGATTTGTTTTATTAAATTGAGCTCTTAGAGATTAATTTGTTAGAAATGATTAGATTGATTTTTATAAATACTTTATGTTTAAGATAATTAATAGTTATGCACAATTTCTATTTTAATTAGTTATTTTATATAAATTGAAATTAAAGTTGTGATAGAAAAATAATGAAAGGTCATATAATTAAATTTAAAAATAATTGATATTTCGAATTTTAACCATATTTTATAAAACGTGATTAGTATGTTCATTTTGTAATTTAAATTAAAAATAATTATTTGAGCTTATCAACAGATTGATATATAGAATCTTATGCATTTTAAAAATAATCTTCATAGTATTATATTTGAATCTCAAATTGTTATTTTATCTCAAATATTTTATAAAATTATTATATTACTCATATAAATTTTATCCTAATTTTAAATTACCAAATAAAAACCTAATTCTAACCTAATTTCACAAATCAACATTGTTCATATACTCAGAAAAGGGAAAAACAGAAGGAAAAAAGGGGGAAAATGGGAAGAGGAGAAATCCAGAGGGGAAGATGGAGAGCTCGAGAGTCAGGGAATAAGGGAAGGGGAGGAAGACACCGCGATGATTAAGGAGGCTTTGAGTTCTTCACCCTCATGCATCTGTCGCTGCCACCATCATCAACCAAAGCTGCTGCGCGTAGAGAGAAGGGGAGACCGCGCCCAGTCGTCACTACCGCACCGTGTCCTGCTGCTGTCGCCATCACGCCTGGGTGTTGCCGTCAAGCTCGCAGCTACCGTCACCATGGAGACTGCTGATGAGTATTTTGGTGAAAAATTAAATTTCTCCCAAAACACACAAATCTAACCGGCAAGTGTACCGGGTCGTATCAAGTAATAAAAACTCACGGGAGTGAGGTCGATCCCACAGGGATTGAAGGATTGAGCAATTTTAGCTTAGTGGTTAATTTAGTCAAGCGAATCAAGATTTGGTTGAGTGTTTTGTGATTTGCAGAAATTAAATTGCATGGAAGTAAAGAGAACAGGGAATTAAAATGCTGAATCTTAAGGAACAAGAAATTAAATAGCAAAAACTTAGAATGCAAGAAAAGTAAATTGCGGAATCTTAAAGTGCGAGAAATGTAAACGGCTGGAATTATAAAGGGAATTGGGGATTGGATTTGCAGAATTTAAACAAGGAAAAGTAAATTGCATCAAGCAGAGAAGTAGAAGGGAATTGGGATTGAATTGGATCTGAAACAGAAAAGTAAATGAACATATAAAGCAATAAACAGAGAATTGAAAATGGGAAATCAGATCTCAGGACCCAAAGACTAGAAAACCAAGTCTAGATCTCAATACCTTCCTAGATCCAATAAGAACAATTGCAAGGGAGTTGTAAATTGTAAGGAAAGTATATGAGAAGCAAGTAACAGAAATGGAAATTAAATTGCAGTAAATAAAGCAGAGAGATCCAAGGATGAGATTGAAACAGAATTTCTTCAATTCTCCAACCCAAGATCCAAGACAATTGTAATTGAAATTGAAAATAATAAAACTGAGAGGAAGAGAAGTGAATTCTCCTTCCCCAAGACAAAGAAATTAAAGTTCACTCAATATCAAAAGCTCTCCGAAAACTATTATGAAAATTCCAAAAGAAAGCTCTCCGAAGAACTTGAATTCTATCCTATTTATACACTTTCTTCCAATGATCTTCAAGCCTTGAGTTGGGCCTTTGCTCTTGGTGGAATTGGGTTGAAAGAGGCCTTGTTTGATTGCTCTTGAAGTTTGGAGAAGAACCAAAGTGAACCAATTGAACCGGGTTTGAGTTTTGCAAAAGTTGGACCAAAAGTTTGAGCAAAAGTTAGGGGTCTAACTTTTGCTCCAACTTTTCATATCAGCTAACACCACTTTGCTGATATGAACGTTGGTGCCAACGTTAGGGGTCTAACTTTGGCCCTAACGTTGGCCTTGCCTTGTGTACTTGTGGCGCCAACGTTAGCCACCAAGTTAGGGGGCTAACGTTGGCGCAAACTTTTGGTGCCCAGGGGTGAATTTCATGTGCCAACGTTAGCCACCAAGTTAGGGGGCTAACGTTAGCGCAAACTTTTGGTGCCCAGGGAGGTTTTCTTCATGCCAACGTTAGCCTCAAAGTTAGGGGGCTAACATTACAAAAGTTTGATGCTAACTTTAGGTCCAGCTTTTTGCTTCCTGGTTCAATTTCACTTATTCCATTGTCTTCTCTTTACTCCTAGCTATTCCTTCTTGCTTTAACCTTTCTCCAAGCTTTCTTCACCTATAATTAATCAACCAAACACCTCAAAGCTATGCTTAAAATCATGAGATATTCATTCTTTCATAATATGTGACAATTTTAGCATAAAACCTCATGAAATAGCATGAATTCATACATGGTTGATTAAATCAAAGGAAGCATGAAAATCTACCCACTTGGCTTGCTTATGGCTCGTCAGAGCCTTGGGCCATGTTCTCTTTGTTTTTGCATTTTCTTTTCTTTCTTTTGTTTTGTTTGCTGCTTCTTGGATCAATAAGTTTTTGAGAATCTCCACAATACTGCTGACCTTCATGTTCATCTTTCTCCTTTTTGATGATGTTCAAACCTCCAAAAGCTTGTATGTCATTCTGCAATGATATTGAAAGTTGCTTGTTCCCCAAGCACTTAGAAACAATGGTTAATTTTCATGATTTATTTGCGGGCTTTTTGAGCTTACTTTGGTGTGGGAACACCAAACTTAGTACCTTGCCAATGGTTAACCATTTGTGATAATTTCTTTTTCTTTTTCAAAAGTGATAGAACTGAAAACTAAAGAATAGCAAAATAGTTGACTAGTTTATCTAACTGCTTGAAGCTAGCATTATGCAGAAGGTGAGAATGTGTTTTATGATTAAATTTTGGTGGAACACCAAACATAGAATCCTTCATTCTCCCTTAGATTGTTTTGGTGTGCAACACCAAACTTAGCTTCTTGCAATATAGATAAAACTAAGTAACCTTTTTATTGAAATAGCTATGAAAAGAAAGTTACCTCAGGTTGGGTTGCCTCCCAACAAAGCGCTTCTTTATTGTCACTAGCTTGACATCCTTCATTCTTTGATCATGGAGGCTGAAAATCATAGTGCCTCAGCTTTTCTTCTCTCACTATGGACTTCCTTCCGGTCTCCTCCATTTCTTGGTGCCCTTCTTCAGAAATTCCAGAGGTGGAGAACTCTCTCCTGGTTCATGTCATACAACCAAAACAGCAAAGATGCACAGAGCATTCTGTAGCTTGAGTTCAGTGGGGGTTAGTAGAGACAAAGTCTCAAACAGTTAGTGTGCAAGTCAAAGATTGAGGAAACAGAAAAGAAAAAAAATGCTTGATCTAGATCTCCACCTCACTTAATCATTGTCAATCTATTCAATCCCCGGCAACGGCGCCAAAAACTTGATGAGTATTTTGGTGAAAAATAAATTTCTCCCAAAACACACAAATCTAACCGGCAAGTGTACCGGGTCGTATCAAGTAATAAAAACTCACAGGAGTGAGGTCGATCCCACAGGGATTGAAGGATTGAGCAATTTTAGCTTAGTGGTTAATTTAGTCAAGCGAATCAAGATTTGGTTGAGTGTTTTGTGATTTGCAGAAATTAAATTGCATGGAAGTAAATAGAACAGGGAATTAAAATGCTGAATCTTAAGGAACAAGAAATTAAATAGCAGAAACTTAGAATGCAAGAAAAGTAAATTGCGGAATCTTAAAGTGCGAGAAATGTAAACGGATGGAATTATAAAGGGAATTGGGGATTGGATTTGCAGAATTTAAACAAGGAAAAGTAAATTGCATCAAGCAGAGAAGTAGAAGGGAATTGGGATTGAATCGGATCTGAAACAGAAAAGTAAATGAACATATAAAGCAGTAAACAGAGAATTGAAAATGGGAAATCAGATCTCAGGACCCAGAGACTAGAAAACCAAGTCTAGATCTCAATACCTTCCTAGATCCAATAAGAACAATTGCAAGGGAGTTGTAAATTCTAAGGAAAGTAGATGAGAAGCAAGTAACAGAAATGGAAATTAAATTGCAGTAAATAAAGCAGAGAGATCCAAGGATGAGATTGAAACAGAATTTCTTCAATTCTCCAACCCAAGATCCAAGACAATTGTAATTGAAATTGAAAACAATAAAACTGGGAGGAAGAGAAGTGAATTCTCCTTCCCCAAGACAAAGAAATTAAAGTTCACTCAATATCAAAAGCTCTCCGAAAACTATTATCAAAATTCCAAAAGAAAGCTCTCTGAAGAACTTGAATTCTATCCTATTTATACACTTTCTTCAAATGATCTTCAAGCCTTGAGTTGGGCCTTTGCTCTTGGTGGAATTGGGTTGAAAGAGGCCTTGGTTGATTGCTCTTGAAGTTTAGAGAAGAACCAAAGTAAACTAATTGAACCGGGTTTGAGTTTTGCAAAAGTTGGACCAAAAGTTTGAGCAAAAGTTAGGGGTCTAACTTTTGCTCCAACTTTTCATATCAGCTAACACCACTTTGCTGATATGAACGTTGGTGCCAACGTTAGGGGTCTAACTTTGGCCCTAACGTTGGCCTTGCCTTGTGTACTTGTGGCGCCGACGTTAGCCACCAAGTTAGGGGGCTAACGTTGGCGCAAACTTTTGCTCCTCCTTGTGATTTTCATGTGCCAACGTTAACCACCAAGTTAGGGGGCTAACGTTGGCGCAAACTTTTGGTGCCCAGGGAGGTTTTCTTCATGCCAACGTTAGCCTCAAAGTTAGGGGCTAACTGTCATCAACTGCCACCATCATCTCTGAAGTTGCGTCGTCTGTGTTCCACTTGGTAAACCCTAATGACATTTACAGCTTCAATTCGTTCCTTGATTTGTTTGATTCTTGCTTCGTATTAGTGAAATTGTGTTATATCAAAGAGTTTAATTCTTCAATGCCTCAAATACGGGACATTG
>NC_029794.2:51670947-51691069 GCF_000816755.2 Arachis ipaensis
AGTGTGATGATGTTGATGCTGTTCATAAGTTAGTAAAAGTTGATTATTTTAGGGGTGGTGAAGATGATTCAAGTGACAAGTGTTCTGTTCTAGAGTATAAGCATGACTTAGTTAAAAATGCTAAGCCTTTGATTTCTATGGAGCCACTGAAACTGTGGATAACTTTGAAGAGGAATTTGAAGAACATAAGGTACCTTTCTTCAATGGTAGATATAAGCTTTAAGAGAAGGTATGTGTATGTTGATGTTGGAGCCAGAAGCTACGATTCTAGTATAGGATCTTGGTTTAGGAAACAATACCCGAAGCAGAACAAAACCTTTCATGTGTATGCTATATGGCTTTTTTTTTCAAGTGCTTTCTATGGCAATTTATAACCACTATAAGAGGATATTTCATGAATCTTCACGCAAGTGGTTGGTATATTATACTCAATACTTCAATGTGAATGCTAGGCCTGCAGGAGGTTACAGCAGCAATGGTGAAGCTGATGCATCTAATGATGATAGAGTTGAACTTGACAAAAGCAATATCCTTCTCATGGGGCCAACAGGATTAGGTAAACCAGTTTATTTATTTTAACCGTTACCTTCTGTTCTAGTGTTTGTACTTCATAGAACTCGTACTTTTGACCGCAAAACAAAAATAAATAACAAATTCAACGAACATGTAGCTCTTATCCGTATTTCTTCAAACCGGTATATACTGTATATACTCTTTCAGTTTCTCTAATCGCACAGCATCATCATATTTAGGTGTGTGTATGTGTTAATGATCAACTGAAATAATAAACTTGAAAGTTGAAAAATGTATCTGGTAGAGAGCAAGGGAGGAGCCATACTGTGCATGCTTGTGTCACTGTTGTTCTTGGGGATATGGTCAGCTATCATGACACTTTTGGAAAGAAGAGGCCGACTTCCTTAGCACACCTATCTTGATTACACCTTCACCAATCTCTTGGCTGCTGTTATCATTGCTTTCACTTTTGGTGAGATTGGACACAGCAAACCCAATGAACCTAACTTCTTATCTCAGCTTTCTCAGGTTTATGTATATATTTTTTCAAGAATTTTTTTTAAAGAGTGCATTTTACATAATTCTTTTATTGATAAAAAATTCTTAATTCTTCGTTAAAATGCATTCTTTTGGCATATCTTTAGTTATGCATGTTTTTTCTTCTTCATTAGGAGGGTATTGGTGAACTTTAATTTACTCATCAGTACTAACTAGGATATTAGCTTATCTTCATTTGTTCAAAAAGTTAAATAGTTAATAGTCTTAGAGAGTTAGTCTCCAGTTGAAAAATAGCTATAATCTTTTAACCATAAAAGAGATTGACAGACATCTTTTGTTGCGATCTAAAAGTAACTGAGTGCATTGCTCTTAATTTTTCCACATATATCTTTTTTCTTTATATAATGATTAGAATAGTTTAGGTCCATGATCAAGGTATGAGGCAACCTTTATTGACCTTTTCCATCTTTCTTTTTACCTCATGCATAAAAAAGTGGAAAGTATGTTTTGTAATACGTGATTTTTCTTTATTATTTTGTATTAAAAATGGGAAAGTACAAGAATATAATAAAGATAAAATGTGCAAACTATTCAGAATGGATATTAGCTTTGTGATCAATGAATCCTATGATTCGGAAAATCCTCTCACTCCAAATGAAGCTTTTTTACTTGTGAAAGGTGAGAAAATTGGTGCAAGTTATGGCATAAAGGCTTCAAAATCTAAGTTAAGGATTCAAGCACAACTTCAAAAGGCAATGCAAGACCGTGAAGAGCTAACAAAGGAAATAGATGTGCTCAAAGAAAAACATGAAGAGCAACGAACACGGCAAGAGGAAGAATTAGCTCAAATGAAAGCTCAATTGGAAGCTCAACAAGCCGTTGTAAACTCTTTCATTGCGCGCTTTGACAATGAAAGAAACTAGACCCTAAAGGTACTCCTAAAATTATTTATGGTTTTAAAATATTTTCCTAGATGATTCCTATATTATTAGTATAGTTTAATTTGTATATGGATCTATTTATGACATTTTACTTGTGTCATGGTTGAGAAATGACAAATGTCCTATTATTTGGTTTGATCAATTTGGTTGTGTATTGGCTGAGAAATAAGTTGTGAATTGGTTGTTTTTGTTGGAACCGTAGACGGTGAAAATATCCAAGTTTTAGGGGAGGTTCTGCCAAAATTTTTCTAAATATTTTGGATAAAACTTAATGGAAAAAATTATAATTAGTGTTATATCTTGTTTCTAATTTTTTGTTTTGGTTTTTCTTATTTACAGGAGTGCTGAAATGGTGACCACATGCTACCTTGAGGGCTCAAGAATATTTTGATTCATAGAGACACTAATCTATGTTAGAACTTTTAACTTTTGGTTGAACTTATGCAAGACATATAACTTGTAGAACTAATCAATGTACTCACTAAGGTTATTTTGTTTTAAAACAATTTTAGCTAAATGAGAAATGTTTGAATTATGTATGTTTTTGCATATTATATAAATGTAGGCTTGTTTATTAAAATAGTTAATATATTAGTTAATTTAAAAAATAATTTTAGTAAATTATGCATGCAATTTGTATTAAAAAATTGTTACAAAATAATTATTTTGCTTTTGTAACTAAAGAAAAAAACGTTACAAAATCAAGTTACATTTTGTAACAAAATTTTATGATAGGAAAAAATAGATTGTCACCAAAAATACCTTGAAAATCAAAATTTGTTACCACTTTTGTAACGACTTCTGGTTTTTTGTATCAGAAAAATTTGTTATAAAATATCACTTTGAATTGTAATAGTTTTATTTTTCGTTACAAAAACTTTTTGTAATGGGACATACTGCAATGGCCCTTTTTTTTGTTACAAAATCCTTTTATTTCAAAATTTCAATTTTTTGTAACAATTTTTTTTGTTATAAATATTGCTTTTTCTTGTAGTGCCTGTGCAGAGAAGTAGGGAATCTGGAATTTCCTAGCCTATTAGAAATTATGGGACCCACAGAATCTTCACCCACCCTACCTACTCCACTTAACCTCACCTACTTTCACACACTTCCCCAAAAACCCTAGCCCAATCACATCCATTTCATTTCCCCAAACCATCATAACTCCCACCTACCCTACCCACTTCAAAAATCAAATTTTCCACCCAGACCCACCCTATGACCAAAGCCTAACCCTACCCACTCCTATAAATACCCCTTTCCATTCTCCTTTCATATACACACCTCTCATACCTTCTCCACCCCACAAGGTCGAGCCCTCTCTCTCCCTCTCCCTCTCTCTATTTTCTTCTTCTTCTTCTTCTTCTCCATTCTTCTATTTTTTCTCGAGGACGAGCAAAGTTTTAAGTTTGGTGTTGGAAAAGCATAGCTTTTTTTTTCTTTTCATTACCATTCATGGCACCCAAGGTTAGAGACTCCTCTAAGAAGAGAAAAGGAAAGGAAGTAGCAAATCCCTCTGAATCTTGGGAGATGGAAAGATTCATCACCAAAGCTCACCAAGACCACTTCTATGAAGTAGAGGATGAGAAGAAAGTGATCCCTGAGGTCTCTTTCAATCTCAAGAAGAATGAGTATCTGAAAATTTGAAGAGAAATCCGGAGAAGAGGTTGGGAAGTCCTAACCAACCCTATCCAAGAAGTTGGGATTCTCATGGTTCAAGAGTTCTATGTTAATGCATGGGTTACCAAAAATTATGACACTAGTGTGAACCAAATCCAAGGAATTGGATCACCATGGTCTGAGGAAGAATCATAGATTTTAGCCCAGAAAGTGTGAGGTTGGCGTTCAGCTTGCCTCTATTGCAAGGAGATCCTCGTCCTTACACTAGGAGAGTCAACCATGATCAAAGATTGGATCAAGTGCTCTCAGACATCTGTATAGAAGGCGCACAATCGAAAATGGATTCCCAAGGCAAGCCCATTTAGGTAAGAAGGGTTGACCTTAAGCCTATGGCTAGAGGATGGTTGGAGTTCATTCAAAGATCCATTATCCCTACTTGCAACCGGTCAGAAGTGACTGTTGATAGAGCTATCATGATTCATTGCATCATGATTGGAACTAAGGTGGAAGTTCATGAGGTAATTCCTCAAGAACTATATAAGGTAGCTGAGAAGCCTTACACTAATGCCAGGTTGGCATTTCCACACCTCATCTGTCATTTATGCAATTCAGCTGGAATTGTCATAAATGGAGATATCTCTATTGGGGAGGATAAGCCCATCACTAAGAAGTGAATGGAGCAAACTAGAGAGCATGCACAAGAGCCAGTGCACCCGCCTCAATGTGAGATCCCTGAGATGCCTCAAGGGATGTATTTTCCTCCCCAAAGCTATTGAGATCAATGGCAAACTTCTCTTGGAGAATTGAGCACTAACATGGAGCAATTGAGGATGGAGCATCAAGGACATGTCACCACCCTCAATGAAATAAGAGAATATCAAAGAGCCATAAGGGAAGACTAAAGGGATATGAGGGAAGAGCAACAAAGGCAAAGGGATGACATAGAAGAGATCAAGTAGCACATTGGATCCTCAAGGAGGAGCACCAAACGCCACCCTCAAAGGTGGATTCGTTCTCTTTACACCCCTTTCCTGTTATTTTTTTTTGTTTTTCTATCTGTTTATCTATCTGTTCTCTTGTCCTAGTTACATGATCATTTGTATTGATGTCTTTAAGTTGTAAAATGTTCCATATATCTCTCGCCTTGCTTAAATAAAATTTTTTTTTTTGAAAAGAATTGAGAGATACATGAATCTCAAGTTTAAAATAAGATTAGTTTAATTAGTTTGATGTGGTGTCATTTGCTTTTGTTTTCTGAATGTATGAAATAAACAGTGCATATTTGAAGTTAAAATTTTAGAATGTTGGCTCTTGAAAAAATAAGGAAAAAGGAAAAGTATTATTGATAATATGAAAAATCTGAAAATTGATTCTTGAAGCAAGAAAAAGCAGCAAAAAGCAAAAGAAAAAAGCATGTTGTAAAAGAAAAAAAATTATATGCATGCGAAAAAGAAAGAAAAAAGTGGCAAAAAGAAAAAAATAAAATGCAAAAAAATCCATTACTGCCCAAAAATGCAGAAAAAAGAGGGCATATTGAAAAATCCAATAACCCTTTAAACCAAAAGGCAAGGGTAAAAGGACCCAAGACTTTGAGCATTAATGGATAGGAGGGCCCAAAGAAATAAAATCCTAGCCTAAGCGGCTAAACCAAGCTGTCCCTAACCATGTGCTTGTAGCGTGAAGATGTCAAGTGAAAAGCTTGAGACTGAGCGGTTAAAGTCGTGGTCCAAAGCAAAAAGAGTGTGCTTAAGAACTCCAGACACCTCTATCTGGGGACTCTAGCAAAGCTGAGTCACAATCTGAAAAGGTTCACCCAGTTAAAGTGTCTGTGGCATTATTGTATCCGGTGGTAATACTGGAAAACAAGGTGCTTAGGGTCATGGCCAAGACTCTGAAAGCTGTGTTTAAGAATCAAAATAAGCTTAACTAAGAGAGTCAATAATATCATCTGGATTCTAAGTTCCCAAGGACGCCAACATCTCTGAGTTTCAATGGATAGTGAGATGCCATAACTATTCAGAAGCAAAAAGCTACTAAGTCCCGCTCATCTGATTTTAACTAAGCTTCATTTGAAACTTAGAAATTTATTGTATCTTTAATTTTCTTTTTATCCTACTGTGTTTTTAGTTGCTTGGAGACAAGCAATGGTTTAAGTTTGGTGTTGTGATGAGCGGATATTTTATACGCTTTTTGGCATCATTTTCATATAGTTTTTAGCAGTTTTTGTTTAGTTTTATTAACTTTTTATAGGTTTTAGTGTTAAAATAATATTTTTGGATTCTACTATGAGTTTTTGTGTTTTTGGACAATTTCGGGTATTTTCTGGCTGAAATTGAGGAGATGGAGCAAAAGTCTGATTCAGAGACAGAGAAAGCGCTGCAGATGTTGTCCACATCTGACCTACCTGCATTCAGAAGAGCTTTTCTGGAGCTACAGAAGTTTAAATGGAGTGCTCTCAATTGCTATGGAACGTTGACTTCCAGAGCTTTCCATAAATATATAATAGTTCATACTTTGCTTCGGATTAGAAGGCCCAAAACTGGCATCCAACGCCAGCTACCTGCCCTCTTCCAGGCGTCTAGCGCCCAAAAGAGCAGAGACCAATGTACAATGCCCAAAGAGGACCCCCTAGCTGGCGTTCCACACCTCAAAGACCTCATATCACGTGGATCTCATCAAAAGTCATCCCAAACACTCACCAAGCGGGTTCCAGAAGTGAATTTTAGCACTAAATAGATTGTTTTACCCTTACTAGTCATCTGTTTAGTATTTAAGGGATTATGTTTATGTAATTCGGACCCTTTAACAGTCTTTTACACACTTTCAGTCATCATACACGTTTATCATTGTTTTTACTTTCAGTATGAGTTTTTAAACCTCCTAGGTTGAGGGGAGGAGCCCTGCTGTGTCCAATGAATTAATAAAAGTATTTCTGTTTCTTCTTCGATCCGTGTTTGATCTATCTCTAAGATGTATATCCGATCTTCATTGTGGTGAATAGGATGATCTAACTAATTAGCTCTGTTCATCACATTAAGATGAACGTGCACCTGACAAACACCCGCGTCTACTTGGGTTCGTGTGAATACTTGGAAGGAAAGCACGAGCCAACAGCTATGTTTATACATCTTTCAGACGGTTAATCCACAACTTCATTGGGGACTTCTCGAGACACCAGTTCAGCCAATTTCTGGGGATATTAGGGTCTCCGTGGTATAGGCTAGAATCCAAAGAAGCAGTGTTTTCTGATCCGGAAGATTCGACCTTGTCTGTGGCGCTTTGAGTAGAATCGCCAAGAGAATGACTTGCTAGAGCTTCACCCTCCATCAGATTCAACGACCACAGGCAATGGAGTTTGACCTGTAGCAGCGAAGATCAATGACCACGGGCAATGGCTTTGATCACTTACAGCCTGCCATAGAAGAAGATCATTCACAAGCAAGGAAAACAGTAATACCAGAGTTCATTCAGAAAGACAAAGCAACTCCGACTCTCAACTCTATTCCTATTCTTATTTCAACTTGACATCCAAATGTTTGATATAACAAGTACTTATACAAAGTTCCAAGCATAAACCTTTTGATTCCACCTGACTAAGAACTGCAAGACAACCATTGCTTGCTTCAAGTAACAATCCTCGTGGGATCGACCCTGACTCGCTCAGGTATTACTTGGACGACCCAGTGCACTTACTGTACTATTGCTATACGAAATGTGTGGGGTTTGCGTACACACGCACCAAGACACCAAACTTAAGAACTGACACTAAACTCAAACAAAAGACACTATTTTTTGAAAGTTTTGGAAAAAGAAGCAATAAAATTCGAAACTTTTAACAAGAACAAGAACAAAAGACTCACACAAAAGACAAATATTAAGAAATGAAAGAGTTTTGAAAAATTTTTAAAAAGTAAAAAAAAAAGATACAAAACAAAAATAAAAAGTACCTAATCTAAGCAACAAGATAATCCGGTAGTTTATCAAATCCGAACAATCCCCGGTAACGGCGCCAAAAACTTGGTGCACGAAACTGACTCTGAATGTTTCGCAGAGATAGACCGGCAAGTATACCGGGTCGTCCAAGTAATACCTCAGGTGAGTAAGGGTCGATCCCACGGAGATTGTTGGTTTGTGCAAGCAATGGATACCTTGCAGATCTTAGTCAGACGGATAGAAAATATAGTTATCATGAGAAAACGCATAAAACAGATAAATAAATAAAACGTTACTAGATAGGTGTGAGATCAATGGTGTGAGAATGGTTGAGGCTTCGAAGATGCTTCTTCCTTCTGGATCAATTTTTCTCACCATCTACTCTAACTTTTGATTGATTCATTCCATGGCAGGCTGTATATGATTAACGCCGGGTCAGCGGTCATTAATCTCCTTCGCTTCAGATCAAACGCCGGGTCAATGATATCCAATTTGAACGGGAGTGAAACTCTAGCAGTCCATTCCCTTGATGATCCTACTCAAAACGCCACAGACAAGGTCGAATTTTCTAGATCAGAGAATGCTGCTCCTTGGGTTCTAGCCTATACCACAAAGGCCCTAATCGCCCCGCACCTTGACTGCATTGATGTCTCGGGAAGTACCCAAAGAAGCCGTGGATTAGCCGTCTAAGAGATGTATAATCAAGCAGGTGGTTCAATACTATCCCGTCAAGGACTCGCAAGAACCCATGTGGAGTTGCGATGACGGTCAAGTTACACTCCCAATCCATTAGGATGAAGAACGAAGATACATCTTAAAATAGAATCAAGCATAGATTGAAGTAGAATAGTGATATTATTAATTCATGAGAATAAGCACAGCTCCTAACCTTAACCTTAGAGGTTAGTGACTCATACTATACACAGAAACAATGAATACCGTGTAAAGTGGGGGGAGAAGATTGGCAGAACCCCTAAACAAGGGTGATCTTCTCCTATATATACTAATCTGGCAACTAAGGATTACAGAAATAAGATAAACTAATCCTATAGTGCGAAAATCCACTTCTGGGGCCCACTTGGTGAGTGTTTAGGCAAAGCTTTGAGTGTCTCCACGTGCTAGGACTCCTTAGGGGCATTGAACGCTAGCTTGGGACTCCCTTTTGGGCATTTGGATGCCAGCTACTCCCCTTTGGGCGTTAGATTCCAGGAATGGGGCTAGTGGCTGGCGTTGTACAGCAGTTTTGGGCCTTCATTTCCAAAGCAAAGTATCAACTGTTATATATTTCTTGAAAGCCCTGGATGTTAGCTTTCCATAGCCATTGAGATGCGCCATTTGGACTTCTCTAGCTCCAGAAATGCTCCTTCGAGTGCATGGAGGTTAGATCCTGACAGCATCTGCAGTCCTTTCTCTGTCTCTGGATCAGACTTTGCCAAAACTCCTTAGTTTTAGCCAAAAAATACCTGAAATCATCATAAAACACAACAACTCAAATTAGAATCCAAAAATATGAATTTTTCACTAAAACCTATGAAAATATAATAAAAATTAAACAAAACATATTGAAAACTATATGAAAATGATGCCAAAAAGCGTATAAAATATCTGCTCATCAGTGACCACCTTATTGAGGGCAGCTACTGCTCCCTCTTTGGAATCCAATTGAGCACTTGATGTCTTCTATGTCACGCCCCTGTCTCTGTTCTTCCCTTATAACTCTTTGATCTTCTCTTATTTCATAGAGGATGGTGGAATGCTCTTGATGTCCCATCCTTAGCTTATCCATGTTGAAGCTCAATTCTCGTAGGGAAGTATGCAATTGGTCCCAATAGCCTTGGGGAGGAAAATGCATCCCTTGAAGTATCTCAAGGATTTCTTGTTGAGGCAGCTCGACATGCTCTTTTTGAGGTGCATGTGTAGGCTCTCTTGTTTGCTCCATCCTTTTAGTGATGGACTTGTCTTCCTCAATAGGAATGTCTCCTTCTATGACAATTCCTCTTGAATTGCATAGATGACAGATAAGGTAGGGAAAATCCAACCTTGCTAAGGTGGAAGGCTTTTCAGCTTTCTTGTACAATTCTTAAGGTATTACCTCATGTACCTCCACCTCACTTCCAATCATGATTCAATGAATCATGATGGCTCTGTCTATGGTAATGGCCTCATCTTCGACAGGCTCCTCCGTTTTTTTTTTTATGTTGTGCTGACCCTCATTCTTTAAATGACGCTATCCCGAGGAAAGCCGTAATAGCCTCATCTTCGGCAGGCTACTCCGGTTTTTTTTTTCCGATTTTTTTTATGTTGTGCTGACCCTCGTTCTTTAAATGACGCTATCCTGAGGAGGACACCTAAAGACGAGCCGTAATTGCCTCATCTTCGGCAGGATCCTCCATTTTTTTCTGTTATTTTTTTTCTTTTTTTTTTACGTTGTGCTGACCCTCGTTCTTTAAATGACGCTATCATAAGGAGGATGATGACATGTCATCATGTCATGTTTTTCTATGCTTTTTCATACAAGAAATTGATGAATTATGCTTAAATATTGAATGTTTTTATACTTAATTGGTATATTTCTTTGATCTTTTAATTTTATAAATCTTGTAGGAAATAAGAAGAAAAAGAAGCAAAGAAGCACAAAATAAGCTAAAAAGGAGGAAAAAAGAGCTTTGGGGCACACTTTAAAGTTGGAGCACACTTTGGAGCCTTAGGCCACGCTTTTAAAAGCGTGGCCCATGACCAAATCAAGGAAGATTGACAATCAGCACACAAAGCTCGGTTCATGCCAAGAGCCTAGCTTTATCGTGATGCAATTTCAACTTGGAAGCAAGAATTTTCACTAAGTTAAGCTTGGGCGCTCACAGCATAACCATGCCTCCTTCAAAGGGCTATAACTTGAGCTACAAATGTCCGATTGATGTGCTTCTAGTTGCGTTGGAAAGCTGACATTCAGAGCTTTCCAACGATATATGGAAATCCATATTTGGCATGAAATTGTGACACGAGTGAAAGGCATCTTTAAAGACCAAAAACAAGCAAAAATAAACCAAAGTGCAACCACCAAGATTCAAAGGGGGAGACACAAGGAAACCAAGGAAGTAGCGCTCTTGTGGAGAGCTTAGAGCTCTTGATAAGAGCTTTGTCGTGCTTTCTCCCAAAGAAAATGCAAGGAAAAAAGCCAATATGGCTTCACTAGGATTTGAACTTGAGGCCTTCCACTCAAGGCAAGGTGCTACCTCTTTTTGCTTCATAAAGAAATTGCTCCCCAAATGCTTTCACCAAGGCTTGAACCTGGAGCCTCACCAAGGAAGCAAGGAGCGCTACCACAAGTGCCAAGAAAACAAGCACCAAGGCTCAGCTCTTGCCATGAACCGAGCCTTGTCCTCGGAGTGTCACCCATGGCCAAATTTTTGATCCAAAAATCAAATTTAATTCAATCATTCACCAATTTAAAAAGCCCATAGATATCACTTAGAGGCACAAGACACAGAGAAGCTAGATTAGGAATTTCTTTTAAATTGTAATTTGTTTTTAATTTCAATTTTATTTTATTTTTATTTTGTAAAAAGCCTATATAAAGGCATCATCCTCATTACATAGGAAAGGCTGGCTCCAAGAGGGAGCTTTGTACTCTCTAGTTTTCATTAGAATTTCTGATTCCTATTTGGAATTTTGGATTGAGATTGAAGGAATTCTATTTCAATCTTTGATCTGAAATTCATCTTTGTTCTTCTTCTACATAATTCTGAAAATCAAGCAATTGAATCCAACTTTCACTTGCTGCTTCACTTACGTTTCTTCTATAATTTATTTTCTATTTGATAAAGAGAGAATTGAGATCCAGATCTGCTTCTTGAGCTCATTGCTTTTCTTGGATCTTCAATTTCTCTTTTAGATTTTACAATTGAGCTAAGTTTCTTCCTGTTTTGTCATCAAGCAATTTTACCTTGCTGTTTAGATATTTTGCAGATTCACTTCATCTTACACTTCTCTGATTGATTACTCTCTACATTTTCTTGTTGAATTTTAATTCTCAGCACCCAATTCCTTTTACTTTTCATGCAATTTAACTCTTAGGCAATTGTTCTAAGTTCTGTTTACTACTTTCATTTAAATTTCCAGTTGCTTAATCTATTGATTTCTTTAATTTCCAGCACCCAGCCCCATTTACATTTGATGCAATTTATATTTCTTGTCATTTAAGATTTTGCCAATTTACATTTCTTGCTCTTTAAGTTTCAGTCACTTTACTTTCTGCACTTTAAATTTTCCTTGCTATTTACTTTCTGTTGGCTACATTTCATCCTATTTCACTTCAATATTAGCTTGACTAAACTAATCATCCACTAAAGTTGCTTGATCCATCAATCCCTGTGGGATCGACCTCACTCATGTGAGTTATTATTACTTGATGCGACCCGGTCCACTTGCCGGTGAGTTTTTGGTGTTGGAATTTGTTTTCCACCCATCAAGTTTTTGGCGCCATTGCCGGGGATTGATTTAGATCAACAATGATTAAGTGGGTGAGAAGTCTAGATCAAGCATTTTCTTTGTTTTTGTTCTCTGATTTAAGTTAAAAGCAAGGTGTTTGAATTATTGCCTCACTAAGAAGTTATTCTCTGTGAGATGAATTTCAAATTTCATTGGTGTTGCGTTTTACAAAATTCAAAATGGAGTTCAACTCATTTTATTATCAAACAAATTTTATGGGATATTACCCACCATCACCAATCTCTAATGGTGGCTGGAAATATCACCAAGAAAATACAAATTCTGAGCACTCCAATCCATGGAGATTTGCTTCAAAAACACAAGATAAGCAAGAGAATCATATGGGATACTTTCCTCCACCACAAAATGATTCAAGTCATTATTCCAATGGTGGTTGGGAGTATTACCAAGAATTAAAAGAATAAGAACATTTCCCAGAGCCACAAAGTGACTCATACTGTAATGACAGTTACCCAAACCGTGGCTGGGAAGGGAATTTCAATGATTCATACTCCACTTATCAAGAGCTATCATCACTTAAGCAAACCTTCAATTCATTCATGGAAAGCTGTCAAACCTCACCTTCCAGTTTTTCATCTGAAAATTCTTCATCACTGGACTTTGTCTCCACACAAAATCCTTGCCAAAACTCACCATCCACACAAATTTCCATGAACCAAGGCCTCTCAAAGCTTGAGACCATGTTTGAAAAATATAAGGAGGAGGCACAGAGATTTAAAAACTCCTTCACAAACATGGAAGGGCTGTTAGTTCAATTGTTGAGTGCAAAGAAGAAAGAGGAAGGGCAAGATGAAGAGGCTACTGTATCAAGTAAACTTTCAATAAAGAATGAGGTGGTTGAAAATGAATCTGCATTTGAGGTGAAAAAAGAACATGAACATTCACAACCCTCACAAACTCCCCTGGACCAAAAAGTCTCAACAACTGAATCTGTGATTAAAAGATATGAAGAGGAGATGAAGAGATGTTGGGAAGATTAACAAACCTCCTCCATGAAAGAGCTATTAAGTCAAATGTTGAGTGCAAAGAAAGAAGTGGAGGAGCAAGAAAGTGAGGAAGTCATTCAAGAAAATTCACACTCAAGTGAGGCAGAGAAGTACATGAAGGAAGAGCTCATTGAGCAACCAATTCAAAAAGCTCAGGATGAAGACAAAACTCCAATAATCACACAGCAACCAAACCTTGAATCCAAAGAAGTGAAGGTAACTAACAAGAGCACCAATTCTGTCCCTAATCCAGCAAGCAAGTTCAATCAAGCTATTTACAAAAGGAAGCTTGCTGAGGAAAGGCCAAGACAAGGGACACTAGCTGAATCTTCTCCCCCCTTGAGGTCATTCCTCTTAACAAGCTGGAAGAAGAGGAAGAAAGTGAACAACATGTCAACCGTAGGTATAATTTCTCTCCTCTGCTTTGTTTTCGTTCTTTGCTTTGTTTAAATTCAATAAATTGGCATATGGTTACATTATAAGTTTGGTGTTGCCTTGCAACAAATTGTTTTCAATCTTTTTGGATGATTGCATCAAATAAAAAATGAAAGTGACACACCAAGATTCTAAGTTTGGTGTGCCACTTATTTTCTATGCAATTCATTCAAGCAACACTACTTGTCTGCATAATCATAATGCCTCTGCAGTTTTATTTTTCTCTTTTAATTTGACACTTTTTCATTCTACTTGCTTTAGTCATTTCTCTTTTTTTAAATGCTTTTATTTAGTTTGCTTATTAACTATTTTTGTTAATACATTACCAAGAGATCCTTATTCATGACAGATTCTTTGCTTGGTGGTTGTATTTAACATACAACAGTTTCATTTAGTCTTGTTTCAAATAAAATTGACATATGATTGCATTCTAAGTTTGGTGTTGCTATGCAACAAAAATTTGGTTCCAATATCTACTAGATACTTGCATCAATTCCAAGTGAAAGTGTCTCACTAAGCTTGGTGTGCCACTTATTCTTTATGCAACATATTGTGCACACCTTCTTATGCTTACAATCACAATGTTTCTGTTTCTCTGTGCCTTGATGGTTAATCTTTAATTTTTCTTGCTTAAAACACATTTATTACTAACATTTCATTGTGTAAGACATTCATGATCTATCTTAGTCCCATAACCATTGTTCTAATTGTTGCTTGAGGATGAGCAAGCATTTTGAGTTTGGCAAGGGAAAGGGAAGAATAAGAGGAAAATGACAACAATAGAGAAGATGGACTACAAGGTTGTAAAGATCCTTTTCCTCTCCTTTGTTTCCAGCACTTTAAATTGCATGATTGTCTTTATATTCTTTGTATGTATGTTTGGTATGAATAAAGCATAGCTTGAATCTTGATTTGTAACATGTTGATGTGGCATTATGACTACCAACTTGAGTTTTGTGAGTTCAAAAGCAATAAAGCATCATGATCATAAACAAACAAGGAATTAAGGAAGAGTTTAGCATGTGCATACAAGTATTGGAAAGCTAGTATGATTAATTGTTGCTCAATTGCATTGGATTTTATTTAATTGAAGTTTTCATCTAGGAAATTTTGTGAAATCTTTGGAAATCATGAAAACCTTAAAAAAGCAATTGTAAATTAAAGCAAGAAAAGAAAAAGGGAAAGAATGAGAAAGCTGAAGGCTCTGAGTACCAATGACAATTTAATTGTTAAGTACTTGTGGTGTTTATGTATCAAGCAAAAAACTTGAAAACAAAACACTTAGAGTCAAGGTTAGGCTCAAAGTGCAAATGCACTCCCTCAAAGCTCAAGGCTCTGAGCATTAATGATTAGAGAGTTAAGAAAAGAAAAAAATAAGCTTAATGAAGTCCTCTAATTCAAATGCTTGTGGTGCTTATATATCAAGTGGTAATACCTGAAAACAAAGCATTTAGAGTCGTAGCTTTGTTATTAACTCATGGGAAAAAACACCCAAAAGGAGAAGCTAATAAGAAAATCAAAAGCTTGTTTCAAGGAAGAAATATAAGAAAAATATTTCAAAAATTGAGCTAGATAGAAGCATCAATCATTTATATTTCTTTTGTGATTGTGGCATGCATAGAAAACTAGCTAACCATGAACATTGAGTTGCTATTCTTCTTACCTTGGATTGTCAATCTTTATTACATGATTCTTTTCTTGCTTGGGGACAAGCAAGGTTTAAGTTTGGTGTTGTGATGACATGTCATCATGTCATGTTTTTCTATGCTTTTTCATACAAGAAATTGATGAATTGTGCTTAAATATTGAATGTTTTTTAACTTAATTGGTATATTTCTTTGATCTTTTAATTTTATAAATCTTGTAGAAAATAAGAAGAAAAAGAAGCAAAGAAACACAAAATCTTCAAGAAAGATTGACAATTAGCACACAAAGCTTGGTTCATGCCAAGAGCCTAGCTTTATCGTGATGCAATTTCAACTTAGAAGCAAGAATTTTCACTAAGTTAAGCTTGGGCGCTCATAGCATGACCATGCCTCCCTCAAAGGGCTATAACTTGAGCTACAGATGTTCGATTGATGTGCTTCCAGTTGCGTTGGAAAGCTGATATTCAGAGCTTTCCAACGATATATGGCAATCCATATTTGGCATGAAATTGTGGTATGAGTAAAAGGCATCTTTATGAACCAAAAACAAGCAAAAATAAACCAAAGTGCAACCACCAAGATTCGAAGGGGGAGACAGAAGGAAACCAAGGAAGTAGCGCTCTTGTGGAGAGCTTAGAGCTCTTGGTAAGAGCTTTGTTGTGCTCTCTCCCAAAGAAAATGCAAGGAAAAAAAAGCCAATATGGCTTCGCTAGGATTTGAACTTGAGGCCTTCCACTCAAGGCAAGGTGCTACCTCTTTACGCTTCATAAAGAAATTGCTCCCCAAATGCTTTCACCAAGGCTTGAACCTGGAGCCTCACCAAGGAAGCAAGGAGCGCTCAGCTCTTGCCAAAAGCTTAGAGCTCTCACAAGGAGCGCTACCACAAATGCCAAGAAAACAAGCACCAAGGCTCAGCTCTTGCCATGAACCGAGCCTTGTCCTGGGAGTGTCACCCATGGCCAAATTTTTTATCCAAAAATCAAATTTAATTCAATCATTCGCCAATTTAAAAATCCCATGGATATCACTTAGAGGCACAAGACACAGAGAAGCTAGATTAAGAATTTCTTTTAAATTGTAATTTATTTTTAATTTCAATTTCATTTTATTTTTATTTTGTAAAAAGCCTATATAAAGGCATCATCCTCATTTCATAGGAAAGGCTGGCTCCAAGAGGGAGCTTTGTACTCTCTAGTTTTCATTAGAATTTCTAATTTCTGTTTGGAATTTTGGATTGAGATTGAAGGAATTCTATTTCAATCTTTGATCTGAAATCCATCTTTGTTCTTCTTCTGCATAATTCTGAAAATCAAGGAATTGAATCCAACTTTCACTTGCTGCTTCACTTACATTTCTTCTGCAATTTATTTTCTATTTGATCAAGAGAGAATTGAGATCCAGATCTGCTTCTTGAGCTCATTGCTTTTCTTGGATCTTCAATTTCTCTTTTAGATTTTACAATTGAGCTAAGTTTCTTCCTGTTTTGTCATCAAGCAATTTTACCTTGCTGTTTAGATATTTTACAGATTCACTTCATCTTACACTTCTCTGATTGATTACTCTCTACATTTTCTTGTTGAATTTTAATTCTCAGCACCCAATTCCTTTTATATTTCATGCAATTTAACTCTTAGGCAATTGTTCTAAGTTCTGTTTACTGCTTTCATTTAAATTTCCAGTTGCTTGATCTATTGCTTTCTTTAATTTCCAGCACCCAGCCCCCTTTACATTTCATGAAATTTACATTTCTTGTCATTTAAGATTTTGCCAATTTACATTTCTTTCTCTTTAAGTTTCAGTCACTTTACTTTTTCCACTTTAAATTTTCCTTGCTATTTGATGACAAGTCATCTTATGCTAACTTTTCAAGCATTTTTCACTTGTTTCATTAGTTTTTATGCACCTTCTTGCATTGTAAGTAAGTAATTTGGAGTGGAATTGCATGGTTTCTTTGAATCAATCAACCACCCTTTAATTGGCACAAAATCATGGGGTTTAAGCTTAAATTCATTGATTTTTGAATGGATTTTAAACCTTGTGAATTTGGTGATACTTTGATTGGTTGTTTTGATTATTTGTAGGTGAAGAAATGGTGGAAAAGGGAATTTTGGGCACGCTTTGGAACTTTAGGCCGCGCTTTTGAAAGCGTGGCCCATGACCATGAAGCCATGACATGCATTAATGCCTTATGCATGAATTTGTTATTGATAAATCAAAGCATGCATGCATGGGAAATTCAAGCTTTACGGCATTAATGAAAGCATGCCATGCATTTGATTAATTGATATCATCATTGACATTAAAGAATGAATGAAATGCATGCATTGTTAAAGCCAATGAAAGAATGCATTATTAAAACAAATGGCTTTAACGTGAATGCATTGGCATTAATTAATTAAGCCAATGAATGCCATGGCCAATGAAAGCATGCAAACTTTAATTACTAATGCAATGAACAAATAAAGCTTATGGCTAATGCATTGGCATTATGAATTAAAGTAAAGAAAAGCATGCAAAAGCCAATTGGCCAATGCATTAGCAATTAAGAAGAACCCTGGGAGGAGCTAACGTTTGCGCCAACGTTTGGCTCAAAGGTGAGGTCAAACGTTGGCTTAAGAAGAACCCTGGAGGAAGCTCAACGTTTGCGCCAACGTTTGCCTCAAACGTGAGGTCAAACGTTGGCTTAAAAGAATACCCTAGAGGACTCAACGTTTGTGCCAATGTTTGCCTCAAACTTGAGGTCAAACGTTGGCTTAAAGGAATACCCTGGAGGACTCAACGTTTGCGCCAACGTTTGCCTCAAACGTGAGGTCAAACGTTGGCTGAAAATTGCCTTGGGGAGGATCACATTTCAGCTCACGTTTGACCTTAAACGTGAACTCAAACGTGAGTGACAGCAATAACCGTTCTGCATGATGCCATTACTCGAAGAATTTTGAGTCAACGTTTGCCTCAAACATTGACTTAAACGTGAATGATCCCAAAGTCCATAGTGCAAACGGATTTCTTCTCAAGACCAAGAGCAATCAACATAAGCTATCTTCAACCCAATTCCATCAAGGCCAAGGGCCCAAATTCAAGGCTTAATGATCATTAGAAGGAAGTGTATAAATAGAAGCTAGTTTGATTTAGAGAAGGCCCTTTTTCTTCTTTTAGAATTTTCACTTGTAATTTTGAGAGTTTTTACTTTGATCTTAGAGAATTGGGAGGGAATTGAGTTCTCTTCCTCTGGGTTTTCTTGTTTTCTTTTCTGCAAAGCTTTACTTGAGTCTTGGGTGTTGAGAATTGAGGAAATTCTGTCTCAATCTCACCTTGAGATCTCTTTGTTCCTTTCTCTGCATAATTCAAGATTTGGTGATTTGAATTCAAGTTTATTTACTGTTTGATCTTTAATTTGTTTGCAATTGTTCTTTGAGTTGGATCAAGGAAGGCAGTGAGATCTAGACTTGGATTTCTAGTCTCTTGACTCCTGGGATCTGCATTTTCATTTTAGTTCCTCTGCTAAATGCTTCTTGAAGCTGATTCACTTCTCTGATTGAAATCTATTGCAATTTAATTCATCCTTTACTTCTCTGTTTAATGCCATTTTATTTTCTCTTGTTTAATTTCTGCAATCCCAACCCTCAAATCCTTTTATTGTTCAAGCCATTTACATTTGTTGCACTTTAAGCTTCAGCTATTTTCATTTCTTGCAATTTAAGTTTCTGCAATTTACATTACTTGCTCTTTAAGATTCAGCACTTTTACTTTCTGTTCTCTTTAATTTACTACAATTCTCCCGCTCCCTTTAAATTTCATGCAATTTAGCTTCTATTGGATACAAATCACTCAAATCAACTCTTATTCGCTTGACTAAATCAACCACTAAACTAAAGTTGCTCGATCCTTCAATCCCTGTGGGATCAACCTCACTCACGTGAGTTATTATTACTTGATGCGACCCGGTACACTTGCCGGTGAGTTTTGTGTTGGATCGCTTTCCACACATCACTATTTACTTTCTGTTGGCTACATTTCATCCTATATCACTTCAATGTTAGCTTTACTAAACTAATAATCCACTAAAGTTGCTTGATCCATCAATCCCTGTGGGATCGACCTCACTCATGTGAGTTATTATTACTTGATGCGACCCGGTACACTTGCCGGTGAGTTTTGTGTTGGATCGCTTTCCACACATCACTATTTACTTTCTGTTGGCTACATTTCATCCTATTTCACTTCAATGTTAGCTTTACTAAACTAATAATCCACTAAAGTTGCTTGATCCATCAATCCCTGTGGGATTGACCTCACTCATGTGAGTTATTATTACTTGATGCGACCCGATCCACTTGCCGGGGAGTTTTTGGTGTTGGAATTCGTTTTCCACCCATCAGAGGACACCTAAAGGCGAGCCGTAATGGCCTCATCTTCGGCAGGCTCCTCCATTTTTTTTATTTTTCCGGTTTTTTTCCTTTTTTTTTTTTTACGTTGTGCTCACCCTCGTTCTTTAAATGACGCTATCCCGAGGAGGGCGAGCCGTAATGGCCTCATCTTCGGCAGGTTCCTCCGATTTTTTTTCGGTATTTTTTTTTTTACGTTGTGCTGAACCTCGTTCTTTAAATGACGCTATCCCAAGGAGGACACCTAAAGGTGAGCCGTAATGGCCTCATCTTCGGCAGGCTCCTCCGTTTTTTTTCCTATTTTTTTTTTTTTTTACGTTGTGCTGACCCTCGTACTTTAAATGACGCTATCCTAAGGAGGACACCTAAAGGCAAGCCGTAATGGCCTCATCTTCGGCAGGCTCCTCCGTTTTTTTATTTTTCCGATTTTTTTTTTTACGTTGTACTGACCATCGTTCTTTAAATGACGCTATCCTGAGGAGGACAACTAAAGGCAAGCCGTAATGGCCTCATCTTCGGCAGGCTCCTCCGTTTTTTTTTTCTGGTTTTTTTTTTACGTTGTGCTGACCCTCGTTCTTTAACTGACGCTATCTCGAGGAGGACACCTAAAGGCGAGTCGTAATGGCCTCATCTTCGGCAGGCTCCTTCGGTTTTTT
>NC_029794.2:51691880-51692518 GCF_000816755.2 Arachis ipaensis
TACATTATGCTGACCCTCGTTCTTTAAATAACGCTATCCCGAGGAGGACACCTAAAGGCGAGCCGTAATCGCCTCATCCTCGGCAGGCTCCTCTAGTTTTCTTTTTCAATTTTTTTTATTTACGTTGTGCTGACCCTCGTTCTTTAAATGACGCGATCCCGAGGAGGAGACCTAAAGGCGAGCCGTAATGGCCTCATCTTCGGCAGGCTCCTCCGGTTTTTTTTTCTGTTTTTTTTCTTTGTTTTTTTTTTTTTTTTTTTTATTCCTGACCTTTGTTCTTTAAATTTTTTCGGTTTTTTTTTACGTTGTGCTGACCCTCGTTCTTTAAATGACGCTATCCAGAGGAGGATACTTAAAGGCGAGCCGTGATGGCCTCATCTTCGGCAGGCTCCTCCGGTTTTTTTTTCCCGTTTTTATTTTTATATGTTGTGCTGACCCTTGTTCTTTAAAAGTCGCTATCCCGAGGAGGACACATAAAGGCGAGCCGTAATGGTCTCATCTTCGGCAGGCTCCTCCGTTTTTTTTTTCCTTTTTTTTACGTTGTGTTGACCTTCGTTCTTTAAATGACGCTATCCCGAGGAGGATTCCTAAAGGCGAGCCGTAATGGCCTCATCTTCGGCAGGCTCCTTTGGTTTTTT
>NC_029794.2:51692687-51693629 GCF_000816755.2 Arachis ipaensis
TTTTTTATTTGTTTTCTTTTTTTTTACGTTGTGCTGACCCTCGTTCTTTAAATGACGCTATCCCGAGGAGGACACCTATAGGCGATCCGTAATGGCCTCATCTTCGGGAGGCTCCTCCGGCTTTTTTTTTTCGGTTTTTTTTATACATTGTGCTGACTCTCGTTCTTTAAATGACGCTATCCTGAGGAGGACACCTAAAGTCGACCCGTAATGGCCTCATCTTCGGCAGGCTCCCTTTTTTTTTATTTTTCTGGTTCTTTTTTCCTTTTTTTTATACGTTGTGCTGACCCTCGTTTTTAAATGACGCTATCCCGAGGGAAACACCTAAAGGCGAGCCGTAATGGCCTCATCTTCGGCAGGTTCCTCCGGTTTTTTTTCGGCCTTTCTTTTTTTAACGTTGTGCTGACCCTCGTTCCTTAAATGACGCTATCCCGAGGAGGACACCTAAACACGAGCCGTAATGACCTCATCTTTGGCAGGCGCCTCCGGTTTTTTTTCGGTTTTTTTTACGTTGTGCTGACCCTCGTTTTTAAATGACGCTATCCGGAGGAGGACACCTAAAGGCGAGCCGTAATGGCCTCATCTTCGGCAGGTTCCTCCGGTTTTTTTTCGGCGTTTCTTTTTTTAACGTTGTGCTGACCCTCGTTCCTTAAATGACGCTATCCCGAGGAGGACTTTTAAAGGCGAGCCGTAATGGCCTCATCTTCGGCAGGTTCCTCCTGTTTTTTTTTCGGCCTTTTTTTTTTTACGTTGTGCTGACCCTTGTTCTTTAAATGACGCTATCCCGAGGAGGACACCTAAAGCCGAGCCGTAATAGCCTCATCTTCTGCAGGCTACACCGGTTTTTTTTTCGGTTTTCTTTTTTTTACGTTGTGCTGCCCCTTGTTCTTTAAATGACGCTATCCCGAGGAGGACACTTAAAGGCGAGCCGTAATGGCCTCA
>NC_029794.2:51693661-51708914 GCF_000816755.2 Arachis ipaensis
TAAAGGCGAGCCGTAATGGCCTCATCTGCTGTAGGCTCCTACGGTTTTCTTTTTCGATTTTTTTACGACGTGCTGACCTTCGTTCTTTAAATGACGCTATCCTGAGGGGGACACCTAAAGGCGAGCCGTAATGGCCTCATCTTCGGCAGGCTCCCCCTTTTTCTGGTTTTTTTCCCTTTTTTTTATACGTTGTGATGAGCCTCGTTTTTAAATGACGCAATCTCGAAGAGGACACCTAAACACGAGCCGTAATGGCCTCATCTTCGACAGGCTCCTCCAATTTTTTTTTCGGGTTTTTTTCCCGGTTTTTTTTTTTTGTTTTTTTGTTTTTTTTTTCTTTTTTTTAACGTTGTGCTGACATTCGTTCTTTAAATGACGCTATCCAGAGGAGGACACCTACAGGCGAGCCGTAATGGCCTCAACTTCGGCAGGCTCTTCCATTTTTTTTTGTTTTTTTTTCCTTTTTTTTTACGTTGTACTCATCCTCGTTCTTTAAATGACGGTATCCCGAGGAGGACACCTAAAGGCGAGGCGTAATGGCCTCATCTTCGGCATGTTCCTTCGGTATTTTTTTTCCTTTTTTTTTTACGTTGTGCTGACCCTTGTTCTTTAAATGACGCTATCCCAAGGAGGACACCTAAAGGCAAGCCGTAATGGCCTCATCTTCGGCAGGCTCCTCCGTTTTTTTTCCCTTTTTTTTGTTTATACGTTGTGCTGACCCTCGTTCTTTAAAAGACGCTATCCCGAAGAGGACATATAAAGGCGAGCCGTAATGGCCTCATCTTTGGCAGGCTCCTCCGTTTTTTTTTCCTTTTTTTTATGTTGTGCTGACACTCGTTCTTTACATGACGCTATCCCGAGGAGGACACCTAAAGGCGAGCCATAATAGCCTCATCTTCGGCAGGCTCCTCCGGTTTTTTTTTGTTTTTTTTTTATTTATTTACGTTGTGCTGACCCTCGTTCTATAAATGATGCTATCCTGAGGAGGACACCTAAAGGCGAGCCGTAATGGCCTCATCTTCGACAGGCTCCTCCGTTTTTTTTTCATTTTTTTTATGTTGTGCTGTCCCTCGTTCTTTAAATGACGCTATCATGAGGAGGACACCTAAAGGCGACCCGTAATGGCCTCATCTTCGGCAGGCTCCTCCATTTTTTTTCCCATTTTTTTCCTTTTTTTCACGTTGTGCTCACCCTCGTTCTTTAAATGACGCTATCACGAGGAGGAAACCTAAAGGCGAGCCGAAATGGCCTTATCTTCAGCAGGTTCTTCCGGTTTTTTTTATGGTTTTATTTTTTTATTTATTCATTTATTTTTTTTTATATGTTGTGCTGACCCTCGTTCCTTAAATGACGCTATCCCGAGGAGGACACCTAAAGGCGAGCCGTAATGGCCTCATCTTCGGCAGGCTCTTCCGGTTTTTTTTCCCATATTTTTTTTATACGTTGTGTTGCCCCTCGTTCTTTAAATAACGCTATCTCGAGGAGGACACCTATAGGCGAGCCGAAATGGCCTCATCTTCGGCAGGTTCTTCCGGTTTTTTTTTTTTTTTTTTTTTATTTTTTTTACGTTGTGCTGACCCTCGTTCTTTAAATGACGCTATCTCAAGGAGGACACCTAAAGGCGAGCCGTAATGGCCTCATCTTGGGCAGGCTCCTCCGGTTTTTTTCTATTTTTTTTATTTATTTAGGTTGTGCTGACCCTCGTTCTTTAAATGATGCTATTCCGAGGAGGACATCTAAAGGTGAGCCGTAATGGCCTCATCTTCGACAGGCTCCTCCGGTTTTTTTTCCCGATTTTTTTTGTTTTTTGTTTTTTTTTTACGTTGTGCTGAGCCTCGTTCTTTAAATGACGCTAACCCGAGGAGGACACCTAAAGGCAAGCCGTAATAGCCTCATCTTTGGCAGGCTACTCCAGTTTGTTATTACCTTGTGCTGACCCTCATTCTTTAAATCACGCTATCCTGAGGAGGACACCTAAAGGCGAGCCGAAATGGCCTCATCTTCGGCAGGCTCCTCTGTTTTTTTTTTGTTTTTTTTCTTCTTTTTTTTTACGTTGTGCTGACCCTCGTTCTTTAAATGACGCTATCATGAGGAGGACACCTAAAGGCGAGCCGTAATGGCCTCATCTTCGGCAGGCCCCTCCGGTTTTTTTCCCTTTTTTTTGTTTTTTTGTTTTTTTTTTTGTTTTTTGTTTTTTTTTACGTTGTGCTGCCCCTCTTTCTTTAAATGACGCTATCCCGAGGAGGACCCCTATAGGCGAGCCATAATGGCCTCATCTTCGGCAGGCTCCTCTGTTTTTTTTTTTGTTTTTTTTCTTCTTTTTTTTTACGTTGTGCTGACCCTCGTTCTTTAAATGACGCTATCCGGAGGAGGACCCCTAAAGGCGAGCCATAATGGCCTCATCTTCGGCAGGCTCCTCTAATTTTTTTCTGGTTTTTTCCTTTTTTTTTTACTTTGTGCTGACTCTCGTTCTTTAAATGACGCTATCCCGAGGAAGACACCTAAAGGCGAGCCGTAATGGCCTCATCTTCGGCAGGCTCCTTCGGTTTTTTTTCCCGTTTTTTTTATACGTTGTGGTGACCCTCGTTCTTTAAATGACGCTATCCCAAGGAGGACACCTAAAGGCAAGCCGTAATGGCCTCATCTTCGGCTGGCTCCTCCGATTTTTTTTTCATTTTTTTTACGTTGTGCTGACCCTCATTTTTTAAATGACGCTATCCCGAGGTGGACACCTAAAGGTGAGCCGTAATGGCCTCATCTTCGGCAGGCTCCTCGGGTTTTTTTCTGTTTTTTTATTTATTTATGTTGTGCTGACCCTCGTTCTTTAAATGATGCTATCCCGAGGAGGACACCTAAAGGCGAGCCGTAAAGGCCTCATCTTCGGCAGGCTCCCTCGGTTTTTTTTTCGGTTTTTTTCGTTTTTTTTTTGTTTTTTTTTTTTTTTTTCGTTTTCCCTTATATACCTCGTTCTTTAAATGACGCTATCACGAGGAGGACACCTGAAGGAGAGCCGTAATGGCCTAATCTTCGGTAGGCTCCTCCGTTTTTTTTTACGTTGTGCTGACCCTCGTTCTTTAAATGACGCTAACCCGAGGAGGACACCTCAAGGAAAGCCGTAATAGCCTCATCTTTGGCAGGCTACTCCAGTTTTTTTTTTACGTTGTGCTGACCCTCGTTCTTTAAATGACGCTATCCTGAGGAAGACACCTAAAGGCGAGCCGTAATGGCCTCATGTTCGGCAGGCTCCTCCGTTTTTTTTTTCTTTTTTTTTTACGTTGTGCTGACCCTCGTTCTTTAAATGACGCTATCATGAGGAGGACACCTAAAGGCGAGCTGTAATGGCTTCATCTTCGGCAGGATCTTCTGTTTTTTTTATTTTTTTGGTTCTTTCTTTTTTTTTTTAGTTGTGCTCACACTCGTTCTTTAAATGACGCTATCCCGAGGAGGATGATGAGATGTCACCATGTCATATTTTTCTATGCTTTTTCATACAAGAAATTGATGATTTGTGCTTAAATATTGAATGCTTTTGTGCTTAAATGGTATATTTCCTTGATCTTTTGATTTTATAAATTTTGTAGGAAATGAGAAGAAAAAGAAGCAAAAGAGCAGAAAATAAGCTAAAAAGAAGAAAAGAAGAATTTTGGGGCACACTTTGAAGTTGGAGCACACTTTGGAGCCTTAGGGCACGCTTTTAAAAGCATGGAAGCAAGAATTTTCACTAAGTTAAACTTGGGCGTTCATAGCATGACCATGCCTCCTTCAAAGGGCCATAACTTGAGCTACAAACGTCCAATTGATGTGCTTCTAGTTGCGTTGGAAAGCTGACATTCAAAGCTTTCCAATGATATATGATAGTCCATATTTGGCATAAAATTGAGGAACAAGTGAGAGGCATATTTAAGGGTGAAAAACAAGCAAAAATAGACCAAAGTGGCTTCACCAAGATTCGAAGGGGGAGACACAAGGAAAATACAAAGCGCAACATAGCAAAAGGGGAGCAGCCAGATTTGAACTTGGGGCTTCTCATATCAAAAGCAAGGAGCACTACACTTCCTGCAAGGAAAATTGGCCGAAATGCTTCCTCCAGGGTTCGAACTTGATGCACTACACAAGAAAAAAGGGAAGCTCAGTTCACTTTTCTAGCTGAGCGCTACTTTCCCCCACACTCTTCACATTTTGGCATGCTAAGGAGCTTGTCATGTGCACAACTTGGCACACCAAGTGCAAATAGAGAGCTCAGTTTGGTATTTAAACTGAGCCGTGTCCTGGGAGTGTCACCCATGGGCCAAAATTCAACCAAAATTCTATTTAAATTCAATTCTTCACCAAATTGAATCAAGGCCAACCAAACCCATCTCTCTTCAAATCCAAAGCAAGCAAAGCCCACATCATCACTCAAAGGCACAAGAACAAGCTAGAATTAGGATTTTTATTCAATTTGTTTTTCATTTCAATTTCATTTTATTTTCATTTTGTGAAAAGCTTATATAAAGGCATCATTCTCATTTTCATCTTGGTATAGGAGGTCAGCTCCATTAGAGAGCTCTCTCTTAGTTTTCATTTTTGTCTTAAATTTTGGGTTGAGAATTGAAGAAATTCTGTTTCAATCTCACCTTGAGAATTCTCTCTGTTTTCTTCTTCTGCAAACTTTCAAGTGAATTGTGATTTGAATCAAAGTTCTCTTCATTACTTTCATCTTTAATTTTCCTGCATCTTGTTCTTTGTTGGATCAAGGAAGGGAGTGAGATCTAGACTTATTTTCTAGTCTCTTTGATCCCCTGAGATCTTCACTTGTCTTTTTAGATTTCACAATTGAATTGAGTTTTCTTGCTGGTTTACTTTTCTGCTACAATTTCTTTCTCTGCAATTTTTACTTTCTGTTCCTAATGCTCTCAATTTATTTTCCTGCACTTTTGTTCATCTATACTTTACATTTGAGTTGCTGTGATTTGAATTTACTTTTCCTGCACTTTAAATTTCCTGTTACTTGTTCTCAAGATATCTTCAATTGCTTGCTTTACTGCTTTCTTTAATTTCCAGCACCCCACCCCCTTTACATTTCATGCAATTTACTTTTCTTGCAATTTAAGTTTCAGTTATTTTATTTTCTTGCTCTTTAAGTTTTCTGTCCATTTACATTCTGTCATTTACAATTCTTGTCAATTTACTTTCTGTTGGCTACATTTCATCCAATTTCACTTCAATGTTAGCTTGACTAAACTAATCACCCACTAAAGTTGCTTGATCCATCAATCCCTGTGGGATTGACCTCACTCTAAGTGAGTTTTACTACTTGATGCGACCCGGTACACTTGCCGGTGAGTTTTAGGTGTTTGGAATTCGTTTTCCAAAATATATCCATCAAGTTTTTGGCGTCGTTGCCGGGGATTGATTAGATCAACAATGATTAAGTGGGTGAGAAGTCTAGATCAAGCATTTTCTTTGTTTTTGTTCTCTATTTTAAGTTGATAGCAAGGTGTTTGAGCTATTGCCTCACTAAGAAATTCTCTCTCTGTGACATGAATTTCAATTTTCATTGATGTTTATAAAATACAAATGGAGTACAACTCATCTTATGGTCAAACAAGATTTTATGGGATATCACCCATCATCACCAATCTCTAATGGTGGTTAGGAATATCACCAAGAAACTTCAAATTCTGGGCACTCCAATTCATGGAGCTATGCTTCAGAAACACAAGATGAGAAAGAAAATCATATGGGATATTTCCCTCTACCACAAGATGATTCAAGTCATTATTCCAATGGTGGTTGGGAGTATTACCAAGAAACTACAAATTCTGAGCAGTCAACTCACATGAGTGATTGTCCAACCTCACCTCCCACTTCTACATTTGAAAATTCATCATCATCTAAATATGCCTCAACACAAACTTCCACGAGCCAAAGACTCTCAAAGCTTGAGTCCATGTTCAACAGAATTGTGGAGGAACAGCAACAATCCCAGAGAGAACTAGAAATCCTTTCTCAGGAGACGGATGAGCAATTGGAGGACACAGAGAAATGCTTAGAACTACTAAGCAAGGAAAATGAAGACCAATTGATGGATGTGAAGGATAAAGTGGAAGAGCAAGATGAGGAGGCTACTGCATCAAGTGAACTTTCAATGAAGAATGAGGTGGTTGAAAATGAAACTGCACTTGAGGTGACAAAGGACCATGAACATCCACAACCCTCACAAACTTCCCTTGAATCTGTGATCGAAAAATATGAAGAGGAGATGAAGAAATCTTGGGAAGAACAACAAAACTCCTCCATAAAAGAACTATTAAGTCAAATGTTAAATGCAAAGAAAGGAGTGGAGGAACAAAAAAGTGAGGAAGTCATTCAAGAAAATTCACACTCAAATGGGGCAGAGAAGTACATGAAGGAAGAGCTCATTGAGCCACCAATTCAAAAGGCTCAGGATGAAGACAAAACTCCAATAATCACACAGCAACCAAGTCTTGAATCCAAAGGAGTGAAGGCAACTAGCAAGAGCACCAACACTTTCCTTGATCCAGCAAGCAAGATCAATCAAGCCATTTGCAAAAGGAAGCTTGCTGAGGAAAGGCCAAAACAAGGGACAGTAGCTAAATCTTCTCCTCCCTTAAAGTCATTCCTCTTAACAAACTGAAAGAAGAGGAAGAAAATGAAGAACAGGTAGACCGTAGGTACACTTCTTTCTTTGCTTTGTTTAAATTCAATAAATTGGCATAATGGATGGTTACATTCTAAGTTTGGTGTTGCCTTGCAACAAATTGTTTTCAATATTTTTGGATGATTGCATCAAATCAAAAATGAAAGAGACACACCAAGATTCTAAGTTTGGTGTGCCACTTATTTTCTATGCAATTCATTCAAGCAACACTACTTGTCTGCATAATCATAATGCCTCTGCAGTTTTATTTTTCTTTTTTTGATTTGACACTTTTTCATTCTACTTGCTTTAGTCATTTTTTTCTGTTTTTAAATGTTTTCCTCTAGTTTGCTTGTTAACTGTCGTTGTTAGTACATCACCAAGAGATCCTTATTCTGACAGATTCTTGGCTTGGTGATTGTACTTAACAAATAACAGTTTCATTTGCTTAGTTTTTATTTAAATAAAATTGACATATGATTGCATTCTAAGTTTGGTGTTGCTATGCAACAAAATTTTCTTCCAATCTTTACTAGATACTTGAATTAATTCCAAGTGAAAGTGTCACACTAAGTTTGGTGTGCCATTTATCTTTTATGCAATGTATTGTGCACACCTTCTTATCTATGCAATCAAAATGTCTCTGTCTCTTGTGCCTTGATTGTTATCTTTAATTTTGCTTGCTTAAAACACATGTGCTACTAACATTTCATTGTATAAGACATTCATGATCCATCTTAGCCCCATAGCCATTGTTCTAATTGTTGCTTAAGGATGAGCAAGCATTCTGAGTTTGGCAAGGGAAAGGGAAGAATAAGAGGAAAATAACAACAATAGAGAAGATGGACTACAAGGTTGTAAAATTCCTTTTCCTCTCCTTTGTTTCCAGCACTTTATTTTGTATGATTGTCTTTATATTCTCTGTATGCATGTGTGTTATGAATAAGCATAGCTTGAATATTGATTTGCAACATGTTGCTGTGGCATTATGACTACCAACTTGAGTTTTGTGAATTCAAAAGCAAAAAAAGCATCATGATCATAAACAAACAAGGAATTAAAGAAGAACTTAGAATGTGCATACAAGTATTGGAAGGCTAGTATGTTTGATTGTTGCTCAATTGCATTAGATTTTATTTAATTGAAATTTTCATCTAGGACATTTTGTGAAATCTTTTGAAATCATGAAAACCTTGAAAAAAGCAAAAAAAAAAAAGGCAAGAAAAGAAAAAGGGAAAGAATGAGAAAGCTGAAGGCTCTGAGTACCAATGGCAATTTATTTGTTAAGTACTTGTGGTGTTTATGTATCAAGCCAAATGCTTGAAAACAAAACACTTAGAAGTCAAGGCTAGGCTCAAGTGCAAAAGCACTCCTTCAAAGCTCAAGGTTCTGAGCATCAATGATTAGAGAGTCAAGAAAAGAAAAAAATGAGCTTAATGAAGTCCTCTAATTCAAATACTTGTGGTGCTTATGTATCAAGTGGTAATACTTGAAAACAAAGCATTTAGAATCGTAGCTTTGTTATTAACTCATGGGGCAAAGCACCCAAAAGGAGAAGCTAGAGAAGCTAATGTATCAAGTGGTAATACTTGAAAACAAAGTATTTAGAATCGTAGCTTTGTTATTAACTCATGGGGCAAAGCACCCAAAAGGAGAAGCTAATAAGAAAATCAAAATGCTTGTTTCAAGGGAAAATTATAAGGAAAAGATTTCATAAATTGAGCTAGATAGAAGCATCAATCATTTACATTTCTTTTGTGATTGTAGCATGCTTAGAAAACTAGCTTACCATGAACATTGAGTTGCTATTCTTCTTACCTTTGATTGTCAATCTTTATTGCATGATTCTTTTCTTGCTTGGGGACAAGCAAGGTTTAAGTTTGGTGTTGTGATGACATGTCACCATGTCATGTTTTTCTATGCTTTTTCATACAAGAAATTGATGATTTGTGCTTAAATATTGAATGCTTTTGTGCTTAAGTGGTATATTTCCTTGATCTTTTGATTTTATAAATTTTGTAGGAAATGAGAAGAAAAAGAAGCAAAAGAGCACAAAATAAGCTAAAAAGAAGAAAAGAAGAATTTTGGGGCACACTTTGAAGTTGGAGCACACTTTGGAGCCTTAGGCCACGCTTTTAAAAGCGTGGCCCATGACCAAATCAAGGAAGTTTCACAATCAGCGCTCACAAAGCTCACTTAGCTTTATCGTGAAAAATTCAGCATGGAAGCAAGAATTTTCGCTAAGTTAAACTTGGGCATTCACAACATGACCATGCCTCTTTCAAAGGGCCATAACTTGAGCTACGAATGTCCAATTGATGTTCTTCTAGTTGCGTTAGAAAGATGACATTCAGAACTTTCCAATGATATATGATAGTCTATATTTGGCATAAAATTGAGGCACAAGTGAGAGGCATCTTTAAGGGCCAAAAACAAGCAAAAATAGACCAAAGTGGCTTCACCAAGATTCGAAGGGGGAGACACAAGGAAAATACAAAGCGCAACATAGCAAAAGGGGAGCAGCCAGATTCGAACTTGGAGCTTCTCATATCAAAAGCAAGGAGCACTACACTTCCTGCAAGGAAAATTGGCCGAAATGATTCCTCCAGGGTTCGAACTTGAAGCACTACTTTCCCCCACACTCTTTACATTTTGGCACGCCAAGGAGCTTGTCATGCGCACAACTTGGCACACCAAGTGCAAATAGAGAGCTCAGTTTGGTATTTGAACTGAGCCGTGCCCTGGGAGTGTCACCCATTGGCCAAAATTCAACCAAAATTCCATTTAAATTCAATTCTTCACCAAATTGAATCAAGGCCAACCAAACCCATCTCTCTTCAAATCCAAAGCAAGCAAAGCCCACATCATCACTCAAAGGAAAAAGAACAAGCTAGAATTAGGATTTTCATTTAATTTGTTTTTCATTTCAATTTCATTTTATTTTCATTTTGTAAAAAGCCTATATAAAGGCATCATTCTCATTTTCATCTTGGTAGAGGAGGTCAGCTCCATTAGAGAGCTCTCTCTTAGTTTTCATTCTTGTCTTGAATCTTGTGTTGAGAATTGAAGAAATTCTGTTTCAATCTCACCTTGAGAATTCTCTCTATTTTCTTCTTCTGCAAACTTTCAAGTGAATTGTGATTTGAATCAAAGTTCTCGTCATTACTTTCATCTTTAATTTTCCTGCATCTTGTT
Organism: Arachis ipaensis; assembly: GCF_000816755.2. Classification (NCBI taxonomy): domain Eukaryota; kingdom Viridiplantae; phylum Streptophyta; class Magnoliopsida; order Fabales; family Fabaceae; genus Arachis; species Arachis ipaensis. Next base: position 51,703,500 of record NC_029794.2, read on the forward strand.
CTCTGTTGGATCAAGAAAGGGAGTGAGATCTAGACTTGTTTTCTAGTCTCTTTTATCCCCTGAGATTTTCACTTGTCTTTTTAGATTTCACAATTGAATTAAGTTTTCTTGCTGGTTTACTTTTCTGCTACAATTTCTTTCTCTGCAACTTTTACTTTCTGTTCCTAATGCTTTCAATTTATTTTCCTGCACTTTTGTTCATCTACACTTTACATTTGAGTTGCTGTGATTTGAATTTACTTTTTCTGCACTTTAAATTTCCTGTTACTTGTTCTCAAGATATCTTCAATTGCTTGCTTTACTGCTCTCTTTAATTTCCGGCACCCCAACTCCCTTTACATTTCAAGCAATTTACTTTTCTTGCAATTTAAGTTTTAGTTATTTTACTTTCTTGATCTTTAAGTTTTCTGTCCATTTACATTCTGTCATTTACAATTCTTGTCAATTTACTTTCTGTTGGCTACATTACATCCAATTTCACTTCAATGTTAGCTTGACTAAACTAATCACCCACTAAAGTTGCTTGATCCATCAATCCCTGTGGGATCGACCTCACTCTAAGTGAGTTTTACTACTTGATGCGACCCGGTACACTTGCCGGTGAGTTTTAGGTGTTTGGAATTCGTTTTACAGAATACATGATGAGATATTTTGGAGGAAAAATAAATCTCTTCCAAAACACCACAAATCCAACCGGCAAGTGTACCGGGTCGTATCAAGTAATAAAAACTCACGGGAGTGAGGTCGATCCCACAGGGATTGAAAGATTGAGCAATTTTAGCTTAGTGGTTGATTTAGTCAAGCGAATCAAGATTTGGTTGATGGTTTTGTGACTTGCAGAATTAAATTGCATTGAAGTAAAGAGAACAAGAAATAAATTGCTGAAACTTAAAGAACAAGAAATTAAATGGCAGAAACTTAAAGTGCAAGAAATGTAAATTGTGGAAACTTAAAGTGCAAGGAATGTAAATTGCTTGAAATGTAAAGGGGATTGGGATGTGGATTTGCAGAAATTAAACAAGGAAAAACTAAATTGCATCAAACAGAAGAGGGAAAGGGAATTGGGATTGAACCGGAAATAAAGCAGAAAAGTAAATGAACATAAGAAGCAGTAAACAGGGAATTGAAATGGAAATTTAGATCTCAGGACCCAGAGACTAGAGAACCAAGTCTAGATCTCAATGCCTTCCTAGATCCAACAAAAACAATTGCCAGGAAATTGTAAATTCCAAAGAGAATAGATGAAGAAGTAAGTAACAGAAACGGAAATTCAATTAAGCAGTAAATAAACAGAGAGATCCAAGATTGAGATTGAAACAAAATTTCTTCAATTCTCCAATCCAAGATCCAAGACAAAAGTAAAATGAAATTGAAAGCAAATGAAAACAAGAAATTAAAGTTCACTCCAGTTCAAAAGCTCTCCGAAAACTATTATGAAAATTCTAAAAGGAAAAGCTCCCCTAATAACTTGAATTCTATCCTATTTATACACTTTCCAAAAATGATCTTCAAGCCTTGAGTTGGGCCTTTGTTCTTGGTGGAATTGGGTTGAAAGAGGCCTTGGTTGATTGCTCTTGAAGTTTGAAGAGGAACCAAAGTGAACCAATTGAACCGGGTTTGAGGTTAGCCAAAGTTGGACCTAAAGTTTGAGCCAAAGTTAGGGGTCTAACTTTGGCTCCAACTTTTCACAGCAGCAAGCAAAATTTACTGGTATGCACGTTGGTGCCAACGTTAGGGGTCTAACTTTGACCCTAACGTTGGCCTTGCTTATATGCTAGTGGCGCCAACGTTAGCCTCCAAGTTAGGGGGCTAACGTTGGCGCAAACGTTGGCCCTTCCCCCTTTGTAATTTATGTGCCAACGTTAGTGCCCAGGGGAGAAACTCTCAAGTTCCAACGTTAGCCTCCAAGTTAGGGGGCTAACGTTGGGGCTAACTTTTGCCTCTTCCTTGAATGTTCATGTGCCAACGTTAAACGTTAAGTTAGGTAGCTCAAGAAAGTGCATAATTCTAATGAAAACTAAAGAAAAAGACTAGCTAAAATAGGCTAGGATGACTTGTCATCAATACACCATCAGAGGACACCTAAAGGCGAGCCGTAATTGCCTCATCTTCGGCAGGTTCCTCAGGTTTTTTTTTCGGTTTTTTTTATACGTTGTGCTGACCCTCGTTGTTTAAATGACGCTATCCCGAGGAGGACACCTAAAGACGAGCTGTAATGGCCTCATCTTCGGCAGGCTCCTCCGGTTTTTTTTCCTTTTTTTTTACGTTGTGTTGACCCTCGTTCCTTAAATGACGCTATCCCGAGGAGGACCCCTAAAGACGAGCCGTAATGGCCTCATCTTCGGCAGGCTCCTCCGGTTTTTTTTTTTTCAGTTTTTTTTATACGTTGTGCTGACCCTCGTTGTTTAAATGACGCTATCCCGAAGAGGACACCTAAAGACGAGCCGTAATGGCCTCATCTTCGGCAGGCTCCTCCGTTTTTTTTTTTCCTTTTTTTTTACGTTGTGTTGACCCTCGTTCCTTAAATGACGCTATCCCGAGGAGGACACCTAAAGGCGAGCCCTAATAGCCTCATCTTCGGCAGGCTACTCCGGTTTTTTTTTCCAATTTTTTTTTACGTTGTGCTGACCCTCGTTCTTTAAATGACGCTATCCCAAGGAGGACACCTTAAGGCGAGCCGTAATGGCCTCATCTTTGGCAGGCTCCTCCATTTTTTTTTCTATTTTTTTTGCTTTTTTTTTACGTTGTGCTGACCCTCGTTCTTTAAATGACGCTATCTCGAGGAGGACACCTAAAGGCGAGCCGTAATGGCCTCATCTTCGGCAGGCTCCTCCGGTTTTTTTTTTCCGTTTTCTATACGTTGTGCTGACCCTCGTTTTTAAATGACGCTATCCTGAGGAGGAGACCTAAAGGCGAACCGTAATGGCCTCATCTTCAGCAGGCTCCTCCGGTTTTTTTCCTTTTTTTTTTACGTTGTGCTGACCCTCGTTCTTTAAATGACGCTATCTCGAGGAGGACACCTAAAGGCGAGCCGTAATGGCCTCATCTTCGGCAGGCTCCTCCGGTTTTTTTTTTCCGTTTTCTATACGTTGTGCTGACCCTCGTTTTTAAATGACGCTATCCTGAGGAGGAGACCTAAAGGCGAACCGTAATGGCCTCATCTTCAGCAGGCTCCTCCGGTTTTTTTCCTTTTTTTTTTACGTTGTGCTGACCCTCGTTCTTTAAATGACGCTATCTCGAGGAGGACACCTAAAGGCGAGCCGTAATGGCCTCATCTTCGGCAGGCTCCTCCGGTTTTTTTTTTCCGTTTTCTATACGTTGTGCTGACCCTCGTTTTTAAATGACGCTATCCTGAGGAGGAGACCTAAAGGCGAACCGTAATGGCCTCATCTTCAGCAGGCTCCTCCGGTTTTTTTCCTTTTTTTTTTACGTTGTGCTGACCCTCGTTCTTTAAATGACGCTATCTCGAGGAGGACACCTAAAGGCGAGCCGTAATGGCCTCATCTTCGGCAGGCTCCTCCGGTTTTTTTTTTCCGTTTTCTATACGTTGTGCTGACCCTCGTTTTTAAATGACGCTATCCTGAGGAGGAGACCTAAAGGCGAACCGTAATGGCCTCATCTTCAGCAGGCTCCTCCGGTTTTTTTCCTTTTTTTTTTACGTTGTGCTGACCCTCGTTCTTTAAATGACGCTATCTCGAGGAGGACACCTAAAGGCGAGCCGTAATGGCCTCATCTTCGGCAGGCTCCTCCGGTTTTTTTTTTCCGTTTTCTATACGTTGTGCTGACCCTCGTTTTTAAATGACGCTATCCTGAGGAGGAGACCTAAAGGCGAACCGTAATGGCCTCATCTTCAGCAGGCTCCTCCGGTTTTTTTCCTTTTTTTTTTACGTTGTGCTGACCCTCGTTCTTTAAATGACGCTATCTCGAGGAGGACACCTAAAGGCGAGCCGTAATGGCCTCATCTTCGGCAGGCTCCTCCGGTTTTTTTTTTCCGTTTTCTATACGTTGTGCTGACCCTCGTTTTTAAATGACGCTATCCTGAGGAGGAGACCTAAAGGCGAACCGTAATGGCCTCATCTTCAGCAGGCTCCTCCGGTTTTTTTCCTTTTTTTTTTACGTTGTGCTGACCCTCGTTCTTTAAATGACGCTATCTCGAGGAGGACACCTAAAGGCGAGCCGTAATGGCCTCATCTTCGGCAGGCTCCTCCGGTTTTTTTTTTCCGTTTTCTATACGTTGTGCTGACCCTCGTTTTTAAATGACGCTATCCTGAGGAGGAGACCTAAAGGCGAACCGTAATGGCCTCATCTTCAGCAGGCTCCTCCGGTTTTTTTCCTTTTTTTTTTACGTTGTGCTGACCCTCGTTCTTTAAATGACGCTATCTCGAGGAGGACACCTAAAGGCGAGCCGTAATGGCCTCATCTTCGGCAGGCTCCTCCGGTTTTTTTTTTCCGTTTTCTATACGTTGTGCTGACCCTCGTTTTTAAATGACGCTATCCTGAGGAGGAGACCTAAAGGCGAGCCGTAATGGCCTCATCTTCGGCAGGCTCCTCCGGTTTTTTTTTTCCGTTTTCTATACGTTGTGCTGACCCTCGTTTTTAAATGACGCTATCCTGAGGAGGAGACCTAAAGGCGAGCCGTAATGGCCTCATCTTCAGCAGGCTCCTCCGGTTTTTTTCCTTTTTTTTTTACGTTGTGCTGACCCTCGTTCTTTAAATGACGCTATCTCGAGGAGGACACCTAAAGGCGAGCCGTAATGGCCTCATCTTCGGCAGGCTCCTCCGGTTTTGTTTTTCCCATTTTTTTTTATACGTTGTGCTGACCCTCGTTCTTTAAATGACGCTATCCTGAGGAGGACACCTAAAAGCGAGCCGTAATGGCCTCATCTTCGGCAGGCTCCTCCGGTTTTTTTTTCCGTTTTTTATACGTTGTGCTGACCCGCGTTTTTAAATGACGCTATCCCGAGGAAGACACCTAAAGGCGAGCCGTAATGGCCTTATCTTCGGCAGGCTCCTCCGGTTTTGTTTTTCCCATTTTTTTTATACGTTGTGCTGACCCTCGTTCTTTAAATGACGCTATCCTGAGGAGGAGACCTAAAGGCGAGCCGTAATGGCCTCATCTTCGGCAGGCTCCTCCGGTTTTTTTTTTCCGTTTTTTATACGTTGTGCTGACCCTCGTTTTTAAATGACGCTATCCCGGGGAGGACACCTAAAGGCGAGCCGTAATGGCCTCATCTTCGGCAGGCTCCTCCGGTTTTTCTTTCCCATTTTTTTTTACATTGTGCTGACCCTCGTTCTTTAAATGACGCTATCCTGAGGAGGAGACCTAAAGGCGACCCGTAATGGCCTCATCTTCAGCAGGCTCCTCCGGTTTTTTTTCCTTTTTTTTTTTACGTTGTGCTGACCCTCGTTCTTTAA
>NC_029794.2:51708920-51711745 GCF_000816755.2 Arachis ipaensis
TTGTTTTTCCCATTTTTTTTATACGTTGTGCTGACCCTCGTTCTTTAAATGACGCTATCCCGAGGAGGACACCTAAAGGCGAGACGTAATGGCCTCATCTTCGGCAGGCTCCTTCGGTTTTTATTCCCATTTTTTTTATACGTTGTGCTGACCCTCGTTCTTTAAATGACGCTATCCTGAGGAGGACACCTAAAGGCGAGCCGTAATGGCCTCATCTTCGGCAGGCGCCTCCGATTTTTTTTCCCATTTTTTTATACGTTGTGCTGACCCTCGTTCTTTAACTGACGCTATCCCGAGGAGGACACTTAAAGGCGAGACGTAATGGCCTCATCTTCGGCAGGCTCCTCCGGTTTTTTTCCTTTTTTTTTTACGTTGTGCTGACCCTCGTTCTTTAAATGACGCTATCCCGAGGAGGACACCTAAAGGCGAGCCGTAATGGCCTCATCTTCGGCAGGCACCTCCGATTTTTATTCCCATTTTTTTATACGTTGTGCTGACCCTCGTTCTTTAAATGACGCTATCCTGAGGAGGACACCTAAAAGCGAGCCGTAATGGCCTCATCTTCAGCAGGCACCTCCGGTTTTTTTTTCCATTTTTATTATACGTTGTGCTGACCCTCGTTTTTAAATGACGCTATCCTGAGGAGGAGACCTAAAGGCGAGCCGTAATGGCCTCCTCTTCAGCAGGCTCCTCCGGCTTTTTTTTGACGTTGTGCTGACCCTCATTCTTAAAATGACGCTATCTTGAGGAGGACACCTAAACTTTTTTTCCTATTTTTTTTTACGTTGTGCTGACCCTCGTTCTTTAAATGACGCTATCCTGAGGAGGACACCTAAAGGCGAGCCGTAATGGCCTCATCTTCGGCAGGCTCCTCCGGTTTTTTTTTCCCATTTTTTTTACGTTGTGCTGACCCTCGTTCTTTAAATGACACTATCCTGAGGAGGACACCTAAAGGCGAGCCGTAATGGCCTCATCTTCGGCAGGCTCCTCCGGTTTTTTTTTCCCATTTTTTTTACGTTGTGCTGACCCTCGTTCTTTAAATGACACTATCCTGAGGAGGACACCTAAAGGCGAGCCGTAATGGCCTCATCTTCGGCAGGCTCCTCCGGTTTTTTTTTCCCATTTTTTTTACGTTGTGCTGACCCTCGTTCTTTAAATGACACTATCCTGAGGAGGACACCTAAAGGCGAGCCGTAATGGCCTCATCTTCGGCAGGCTCCTCCGGTTTTTTTTTCCCATTTTTTTTACGTTGTGCTGACCCTCGTTCTTTAAATGACACTATCCTGAGGAGGACACCTAAAGGCGAGCCGTAATGGCCTCATCTTCGGCAGGCTCCTCCGGTTTTTTTTTCCCATTTTTTTTACGTTGTGCTGACCCTCGTTCTTTAAATGACACTATCCTGAGGAGGACACCTAAAGGCGAGCCGTAATGGCCTCATCTTCGGCAGGCTCCTCCGGTTTTTTTTTCCCATTTTTTTTACGTTGTGCTGACCCTCGTTCTTTAAATGACACTATCCTGAGGAGGACACCTAAAGGCGAGCCGTAATGGCCTCATCTTCGGCAGGCTCCTCCGGTTTTTTTTTCCCATTTTTTTTACGTTGTGCTGACCCTCGTTCTTTAAATGACACTATCCTGAGGAGGACACCTAAAGGCGAGCCGTAATGGCCTCATCTTCGGCAGGCTCCTCCGGTTTTTTTTTCCCATTTTTTTTACGTTGTGCTGACCCTCGTTCTTTAAATGACACTATCCTGAGGAGGACACCTAAAGGCGAGCCGTAATGGCCTCATCTTCGGCAGGCTCCTCCGGTTTTTTTTTCCCATTTTTTTTACGTTGTGCTGACCCTCGTTCTTTAAATGACACTATCCTGAGGAGGACACCTAAAGGCGAGCCGTAATGGCCTCATCTTCGGCAGGCTCCTCCGGTTTTTTTTTCCCATTTTTTTTACGTTGTGCTGACCCTCGTTCTTTAAATGACACTATCCTGAGGAGGACACCTAAAGGCGAGCCGTAATGGCCTCATCTTCGGCAGGCTCCTCCGGTTTTTTTTTCCCATTTTTTTTACGTTGTGCTGACCCTCGTTCTTTAAATGACACTATCCTGAGGAGGACACCTAAAGGCGAGCCGTAATGGCCTCATCTTCGGCAGGCTCCTCCGGTTTTTTTTTCCCATTTTTTTTACGTTGTGCTGACCCTCGTTCTTTAAATGACACTATCCTGAGGAGGACACCTAAAGGCGAGCCGTAATGGCCTCATCTTCGGCAGGCTCCTCCGGTTTTTTTTTCCCATTTTTTTTACGTTGTGCTGACCCTCGTTCTTTAAATGACGCTATCCCGAGGAGGACACCTAAAGGCGAGCCGTAATGGCCTCATCTTCGGCAGGCTCCTCCGGTTTTTTTTTCCCATTTTTTTTACGTTGTGCTGACCCTCGTTCTTTAAATGACACTATCCTGAGGAGGACACCTAAAGGCGAGCCATAATGGCCGAATCTTCAGCAGGCTCCTGCGGTTTTTTTTTCCTTTTTTTTTTATGTTGTGCTGACCCTCGTTCTTTAAATGAAGCTATCCCGAGGAGGAGACCTAAAGGAGAGCCGTAATGGCCTCATCTTCAGCAGGCACCTCTGGTTTTTTTTCCGTTTTTTTTATACGTTGTGCTAACCCTCATTTTTAAATGACGCTATCCCGAGGAGGACACCTAAAGGCGAGCCGTAATGGCCTCATCTTCGGCAGGCTCCTCCGATTTTTTTTCCCATTTTTTTTTACGTTGTGCTGACCTTCGTTCTTTAAATGACGCTATCCCGAGGAGGACACCTAAAGGCGAGCCGTAATGGCC
>NC_029794.2:51721745-51722399 GCF_000816755.2 Arachis ipaensis
GTGGGAGCACGTTTAAGCTTCAGTTTAAGGTTAAACGGAAGCTTAAACGTGGAAATGGAAGAAGGCAGCCCTGGAGGGTAATATAGTCGAACACGTTTAAGCTTCAGTTTAAGGTTAAACTAAAGCTTAAACGTGGAGATAGAAAAGGCAGCCCTGGAGGTCGAACACGTTTAAGCTCCAGTTTAAGGTTAAACTGGAGCTTAAACGTGGAAATAGAGAAAGCCATCCTGGAGGTCGAACACGTTTAAGCTCCAGTTTAAGGTTAAACTGGAGCTTAAACGTGGAAATGGAGGAAGCAACCCTGGAGGTCGAACACGTTTAAGCTCCAGTTTAAGGTTAAACTGGAGCTTAAACGTGGAAGCTGAGAAAGGTAGCCCTGGAGGTGTCGAACACGTTTAAGCTCCAGTTTAAGGTTAAACTGGAGCTTAAACGTGGAAATGGAGAAAGCAACCCTGGAGGAGAAACTTGGTCGAACACGTTTAAGCTCCAGTTTAAGGTCAAACTGGAGCTTAAACGTGGAAATGGCTCCCTGGTGCTTTTCCCCTTTCTGGCGTTTAACCTCCAGTTTAAGGTTAAACTGGAGGTTAAACGTGGAACTGCCCCCCTTGGTGCCCTTCTCACTTCTGGCGTTTAACCTCCAGTTTAAGGTTAAAC
>NC_029794.2:51722442-51736961 GCF_000816755.2 Arachis ipaensis
TTCTTACCAATTTACTTATTGTTTCGTTACTTGGTAGGTTTGTCATACTAAAATTACGTTTTAGGTACTCAAAATCAATATAATGAACTTACGATACTTACCTTCTAAAGAGTACTTTAAAACGTTCTGAAACTACGTTAACAAACCTACTAAAGTCCCGGTTACTTTAAGCTCAAGAAAATGCATAAAACAACTAAAACTAACAGAAAAATACTAGTGAAACTAGCCTAAGATGCCTTGGCATCAACGCACACGTCTTGTTTTCCTCTTTGTTCGTAGTACTCGCATACCTTGTGTGAGTGCACACATCCCCTGTTTTACCTTTTCGTGCGTACGCACACGTACTTGTGCATGTGCACAGGTGCTATTTTGGGCAACATTCTTATTCCACTTTAAATAAGCCTTAACGCACTTCCCACCTGTTCATACCTTGGGTCAAGCTGTCCGACCCGGGATGTTTAGCAACAAAACGACCGACCTCTTCAGGTCAGACTATCCGATCTCTTCTCAAAGAGCTCGGCCAAATCGACAGGAAAGCCCAAAGAAGGGCCCAACTAAAGGAACACGACCCAAATTCAAAGGCAGTCCAAGCCTATAGAGATAAGGGAGGTTCCCTTGAAGATAAGCTGACCTCAACTCAAAGATAAAGATAAGATAAGATAACTAACTTATCTTATCTAAAAAGGTCACTCACCATTATAAATACATTGGAGCACCCAGGTATAACTCATACTCTGATTCTACAATAAACCTGCTTAATACCCGTGCTAACTTAAGCATTGGAGTCTCTTGCAGGTACTCCCACCCTCCGGTGACCAAGGATCAGAAGTGCAGCCAGTCTAACAAGTCGGACACAATAGCTCCGGCCGCCACCAGCCAACCGGACATGTCATCTCCGACCAGTACAGAAGATCTCATCCGAGATTGATGCATGGAAACTTGTCTCTCAACAATTTCCCTCGGCAAGTATACCGAATTGTCGTCAAGTAAAAACTCAAAATAGAGTGAGGTCGAATCCCACAAGTATTGATTGGTCAATCAACTTTAATTAGAGGAATGTTCTAGTTGAGCTAAGCAGAATTTGATGTGAGAATTGCAAGAAATTAAATGGCAGAAAGTAAATAACAGAAAATGTAAATACTGGAAATAAAGAGCTGAATGTAAATGGCAGAAGGTAAATTGCAGAATCTTAAATGGGGAATGGGGAATTCAGCATGAAAGTAAAATGAAGAAATTAAAGAGAATGGGTAACTTCAGAAATGGGGGATTCATTGGGCTTAGGAGATGTTGCATTCTCCAGATCAAGTTCATTTTCATCTCTTCCTCAATCAATGCATTCATTGTTCTCCTTGGCAATCTTAAGTGATTGAACTCCAATTCCTTGGTAATTCAATCTCTCAAATCTTGATCAACAGCCAATTCCTTGGTCTAATTGCTCATGATAAGAGATGAAGTATGGTCACTGATTATACCACATGTATTTCCAAATCAAAGTGTTGGTAGGATTATATGTCACTATATCCATCCAAACCCCAATTTGGTCCAACAGGAGAAAGCATTTCAAGCATGATCTCTTCATTCCTCTTCCAAGGTTCTAAAGAGATCCAAGTATGAATAGCTTCTTTTCCAAGACAACTACCCAATTGGATGAAGATTGAAAGCTTTCTAGTAAAATCAAGAGAAAAGAAAGAAGAAGAATAATGAAAACTATTATTGATCCATCAAATTACAACAGAGCTCCCTAACCCAATGAAAGGGTTTTAGTTGTTCATGGCTCTGGGAATGGAAAACAAAGATGGAGAATGCATTCTGAAAGTAAAACTAGAAGTTGCAGAGAAAGTAAAATTATACAGAGAGTAGTCCTCTCAATCCAAAAGCTCCTCTCTAGTTCAAAACTACTCCTATATATACTACTCTTCTGATCTTCCAGTTGGCTCTTCAAGTCTTGGATATGGGCCTTTGGATCTTGAGTTAAAGCCATTTGGAATCTTCAGTGGGCTCAGCTTTACTTGCAGAGAAAGTGTGAAGTAGGCATGGACTTTGGCTAGGATGTTAGTGGCGTTAACGTTAAGTGAAAATGTGGGTTCGAGAACGTTAGTGACGATTACCTTTTGCACTAACGTTCCTAGCCCAAGATGAGTTATGTTAACTTCAACGTCAGTGGCACTAACGTGACCACTAACATTGCCTTTTGGTCCATCGCGAGCGTTATTGGCGTTTACCTTTGCCAATAACGTTGCCCTTAGCCCCTTTTTCTCACGTTAGAGTCCACGTTAGTATAACTAATGTGGCTCTTAACATGGGCATGCCTTAGCCTCGAGAGCATTAGTGACACTTACCTTTGTCACTAACACTCCAAACGCCCCTTTTCACGTTAGTTCCCCACGTTAATTGTCTTAACATGGCGACTAACGTGGTGGTGATTGCCATCTCCTACGTTACTGACAAAGGTGAGTGTCACTAACGTTGGCTCATTAATTCTTTCCTCCACGTTAGCTTCCACGTTAATGCACTTAACGTGGTAACTAACGTGGCTCATAGTGGCTTAGTCCAACGTTAGTGACAAAAGTGAGTGTCACTAACGTTGGCGATTCCTTGCTCCTTCCACGTTAGAGTTCACGTTAACCAAGTTAACGTGGCTCTTAACGTAGCCAATATGGGCTTAGTCCAACGTTAGTGATAAAGGTGAGTGTCACTAACGTTGGCATTATCTTCCTCTTCCACGTTAGAGTTCACGTTAACTGAGTTAACGTGACTCTTAACGTGGCCAATTGCCCTTTTGGAGCGTTAGTGGGACTTACTTTTACCACTAACGCTTGGAGCTCCTTTTCTTCCACGTTAACTACCACGTTACTGTAGTTAACGTGGTAATTAACGTGGGCTATAATGGCTTCGAAGACGTTATTGGCGATTACTTTTCTTATTAACGTTGCAAGCTAGCTCCCATTCCACGTTAATGATCACGTTAGTTAGACTAACGTGGCTTTTCCTTGCTTCCTTTGTCCTGAAATCAAGCAAATAAAGTGCATCAAAGCTCTAATCCAAGTTATGAGTCATGCATCATCCAATTTGTCATTAAATTCATGCATAATTCTCATGAAATCATATAAAATTCACAATGTTTGCTTGAATCAAGATGTAAGTGAAATTCTACCCAAAACTTGCTTATTTCCTAAGAAAATGCATGAAACTACCCTAAAACAGTAAAGAAAAGGTCAGTAAAACTGGCCAAAATTCCATGGCATCACAACACCAAACTTAAAGCTTGTTTGTCCCTAAGCAAGTACTGAAACAAGAGAATGATGAATGAAATGACAAGAGAAATGAATCATTATTGTGGAAGTCATGTCCTTGGTTTTATGGGGTTTCATGCATAGCAACTTAGGTTCATTCCTTTGCTGGCTTTCAGACCTTTATCATGCCCTGGAGTACTCACTTGATTGCACCCTTTTAGACTTTTATTTGTTGAGCCCTTTGTCTTTTCAAGGTTTATTGCATCCTTAGGCTAAGTGCTCTGTGAGGGGGCGACTCTTTAAAATAAGCTTTCAGCCAACACTCTCGAACCAGTTGGTTCAAGGTGCTAGGTGTTGAGACACCCCTAAGGACTTACTCCCTCAAGTCTCTCTCCCCCAGACATGCACACCACAGGCACATGGTTTGTTATTTTCTTTCCTTGAGGCCTTGGTGTCCAGCACCTCTTTGGGTTACTAAATGTTCTGTAGCAAGGTTGCTCTTGATAGTGGATTTTCAGTTGATAATCCCGGGTTAGTTAACCCAAGTTACCAAGTGATGAAGCACTCCTAAGAACTTATTCATCCAAGCAGATCCTTGGTACAAGAGCACCACAGACACATTCCTCAAGATTCAAGCCCTTGGTGCCTAGCCTTATTCTTTATTACTTTTCTTTCTTTTTCAACTCTTATTGTTCTTTTCCTTTTTCTTATTAGGATCTTGTTATTTAGCTAGTCTCATGGGGTGTGTTTCAAGCATATGACTTCAGGACAGATAGTTGCCTTCCTACCTTGTTGGTGAACCAACTTAGCTAAGTGATTACTACACCACAGGCTTAAGAACCTACTCCACAATTGATCATCACTCTGGTCTTTCATAACATCTCTTTTTATTTGTCTCAAGGGACAAGCATACAAGTAAGCAAGGTGAAAATGAAGACAGGTAACTTGAACCAGCACACATATGACAAAGGCAATGAAAGCAAATATTAAATTCTAGTGATTTAAGCTAAAGAGTAACTATTAATCAGGGGCACATTCAGACTTCCAAATTTTTTTTTTAACATCTCCAAGCATATAGGATCAAGTAGCAATACAACCTTTTGGTGTTGCCTTCTGGTTATCTCTTTGTTGTCATCATCCATAGCTTCTGCGTCCTTCTTCGCCTCCTTGGATGGTGGTCGAATCCTCCTTCTTCAATTGTCCCATCAATTCTCCTACAAATAAAGGGATGTGATTAATGAATTTGTGGAAAGTGGTGGCAAAATTTAAAAGAAAAGAAAGAGTAACTACTTTTTTAAAATTTTTGTTGTTAACTGATGTGCAGAAAACGATCCGACACAAAACTCACCGGCAAGTGTACAGGGTCGCATCAAGTAATAAAACTCACGGGAGTGAGGTCGATCCCACAAAGATTGAAGGATTGAGCAACTTTAGTTTAGTGGTTGAATTAGTCAAGAAAACAAGTGTTGATTGTGTGAAATTGTGTTGACAGGAATTAAATTGCATAGAATGTAAAGGGGAGTGGGTGATTTGCAGGAAATTAAAGGGAACAAAAAGAAAAAAAACTGAATCTTAAAGTGCAAGTAATGTAAATTGCAGAAACTTAAAGTGCAAGAAACATATATGACTTGAAAAATAAAAGGGGAATGGGAATTGGATCTGCAGGAATTAAACAGGGAAAAGAAAAACTTAACAGAATGAAGAGTAGTTGATGTAATTAGTTGAACCGGATCTAAAAACTAAAAGGAAAACAAACTTGGTGTAGTAATTAAACAAGGAAATTAAAATGGAAACCAATAGATCTCAGGACCCAAGAGACTAGATAACTAAGTCTAGATCTCAATGCCTTCTTAGATCCAAATTTAGAGAGTAAATGCCAAATTAAAGAAGAGAGCAATGTAGAAATGTAAATTCAAGTTCAATTTTCCAGAGGCTGCAGTAAGAAAAACAGAGAGATCTCAAGGTGAGATTGAGACAGAATTTCCTCAATTTTTCAACACCCAAGACTCAAGACAAGTGTAGATGAAATTGAAAAACAAGAAAACTAAGAGGAAGAGAATTCAATTCTCCTTCCCCAAGACTCAGAATCTCCAAATAGCTCAAAACCCAAAAGCTCTCTACTATGAATACTATGAAAATTCTTAAAGAAAACTCTAAAAAGAAAAACTCCTTTAAAACTTTAAATCCTAAGCTATTTATACACTTTCTTCAAATGATCATTAAGCCTTGAATTGGGCCTTTAGTCTTGATGGAATTGGGTTGATAATAGCCTCCGTTGATTGCTCTTGGTGTTGGGAAGAAATCCATTTGTGAACCGGGCCATGAACCATTCACGTTTGAGTCAACGTTGACTCAAACATCCCTTGTGTGAGGCATTATGCAGATACCCTTCTTGCTGTCATCCACGTTTGAGCCAACGTTTGAGGTCAAACGTGAGCTCAAACGTGGTTCTTCCCAGGCTCCCTTTTTGGCCAACGTTTGGCCCAACATTTGAGGTAAACGTTGGCGCAAACGTGGCTCATCTAAACCATCAATCAGGGGTGCTTTGCCATGCTCTTCCTTGCCAAAATGTAGCCAATGTTTGACCTCACGTTTGAGGCAAACGTTGGCTCAAACGTTGCCGTGCCCAGTAGTGCTCTTTTTCATTCTTTTTGGCACCAACGTGTGACCTCACGTTTGAGGCAAACGTTGGCGCAAACGTTGCCTTCCCCTGCTTCTTCTTCAGCCAATGTTTGCCTCAACGTTTCATGCCTTCTTAGAATATTGATGCCCAGCACCTCTTTGGGTTACTAAATGTCTTGTAACCAGGTTGCTCTTGATAGTGGACTTTCAGTTGATAGTCCCGGGTTAGTTAACCCAAGTTACCAAGTGTTGATGCACTCCAAAGAACTTAATAATCCAAGCAGATCCTAGTACAAAGACACCACAGGCATATATTCTAAGGTTCGAGCTATTGGTGTCTGGCTTTGTTTTTTTTTTCTCTTTTTGTTTTTCTTTTCACCCAAGGACTTTTATTTTGTTGAGATCCATAGACAGTGAACTACTTTCTTCTTAAAAAGAGAACAGTCTATTCCTTTTATTCACTAATAGTGAGTTACCACACAATCACACATACATGCCACCACTTACTATTATTTGACTTCTAGCTAGCAGTGAACCATCTTACTTCATGTTTCAAACATTTCTTTTATTGAATTGAAAAGACTTAGGGGACAAAGCATGCATTAGTTAAGTGAAAGTAAACACACAAGTACACTTAGACTAGTATTCTTATCGACAATAATATTCAAGATGCATAACTACTGAACTAACAGTTACTGCTAAGATGGGCATATTCAAACTTCAAATTTAGAAAGATTGCATGCTGATGGAGTTAAGTGACAATACAACCTTTTGGTGGCTTCTTCTTCTTACTCTCAACTGATGGTGTGAAGCCCTCCCGAGAAAGTGTTTGAATCCCTGCAGAGTTAATGGAAGTTGCTTGTTTCTCAAGTCCTTAGATAACTAGTTAGTGTGCGGGACCTTCTTGTAGGCTTTTGAACTTATTTTGGTGTGTGAACACCAAACTTAGTCCCTTGCCACTACCTTTGATGCATCGAGTTGATCATATGTGAACTCCTAGTGTCTTAGCTAAAAGTAATAAAACTACAAAGTAGAAGCAGACAATGATTAAATGATTCATCTGATTGCTTGAAGCTAGCAACCCTTTATGCAGAAGGTGAGAATGTGTTTTTTAAATTAGATTTTTGGTGGAACACCAAACTTAAAATCCTTCATTCTCCTTTAAATTGTTTTGGTGTGTGACACCAAACTTAGCTCCTTGCACTGCAGGTGAATCCACTTAATCTTTTTATTGAACTAGCATTGAAAGAAAAGGACTACCTCAGGTTGGGTTGCCTCCCAACAAGCGCTCTTTTAATGTCACTAGCTTGGCATTGGGGCTTTCTTTTATGGTGGTTGATGATTGTAGTGCCTCAACTTGTTCCCTCTGACTGTGAGCTTCTTCTTTGTCCCTTGGTGCTCTATTTCAACATGTTCTAGTGAGAGTATTTTGTTCACGGTGTAGTAATCATCAGTCTGTTGGCCTGCTCCTAGCTGTTGATAGACCAATTGCACTTTGTCACCTTTGAAAAGCCCTTCTGTTGGAATTTTCTTGCTCTTCCAACCCTTTTTGATTCTGTTTTTGTTTTTCTTCCCTCCTTTTGTTGACCCTTCTCCTTTGACAACAGGCTTCCTCTTGAGATTTCTTTTCTTAGTTGCCAATACTATAATGTCCTCTTGAATTTCTTCATTATTTTGCACAGTCTCTTTCTCTTTTTGACCTGCTGTATCATCTATCTCTTGCTTGGGAAGGCAGCTGTTGTTTGTCTTGTTGATTCCCTCCTTCCATTACAGATTCTCTTTGTCAGTTTCTGTACTATCCTTCTTTTCATTACTGAACTGCGTTTCTGGCAGTATACTCAGAGTGACACTTTCATCATGCATCCAGAGGGTTAATTCTCCTTGCTCTATGTCTATGATGGTCCTAGCAGTGGCCAAGAATGGTCTTCCCAGTATAATGGAGTCACCCTCATCCTGATCTGAATCTAAGATCACAAAATCTGCAGGGAAGATGAATCTGTCTACCTTAACTAGAAGGTTCTCAACCATACCCGTAGGGCATATCACTGACTTGTCCACCAATTCTAGAGACATTTGTACTGGTTTCACCTCTTTTATGCTTAGCTTTTTCACTAGAGAGGCAGGCATTAGATTGATACTAGCTCCTAAGTCATACATCACCTTATTGATGGTCATGCTACCAATGGTGCAGGGTAGAAAGAAGCTTCCAGGGTCTTTGAGTTTAGGAGGAAGTCCCTTCTGGATTAGTGCTCTGCATTCCTCAGTAAGCAGTATAGTTTCATTAACTTGCCAACTCCTCTTCTTGTTGATAAGTTCTTTCAAGAACTTGGCATACAGAGGCATTTGCTCAAGTGCCTCAGCTAAGGGAATATTGATCTCTAACTTCTTGAAGACTTCAAGAAATTTTGGGAAGTATTGGTCCTTAGTCTCCTTGCTAAACCCTTGTGGATATGGCAGCGGAGGAATGAAGGCTTTCTCCTTTTTCTGTGCTTCTTCCTCTCTCTCATGTATATTGATTGGCTGGTCTTCTTTTCTTTTGGGGTTCTCTGTGTTCTTGTTTGACACCATATTTTGATCATTGGCTTCCTCTGTATCTGTTGGCTTTTTGCTGTTCTAAACTGTTGTTGAATTTGTTGTTGCATCATCTTGTTTTGAGCCAAAATGGAGTCTATTCCTTCCAGTTCTAGTACCCCCTTTCTCTGTGATGGTTGGCGGGTTCTTTGATGAGCAAAGAAATATTGATTGTTGGCCACCATGTCCACAAGATTCTGGGCTTCCTCAGTAGTTTTCATCAGTTGTAATGAATCTCCAGCAGAGTGATCTAACGCCTCTTGAGATTTCAATGTTAGGCCTTTATAGAAATTCTGCAGCACATCCCATTCATTGAACATCTCCGGAGGACACTTTCTGATTAAGGCTTTGTACCTCTCCCATGCTTCATACAAGGATTCGGCGTCTGATTGTGTGAAAGTCTGAACCTCAGTTTTCAGCCTGATGATCCTTTGGGGTGGGTAGAATTTGGCTAGAAACTTAGTCACCAAATCATCCCAACTAGTGATACTTCCTTGGGAAAAAGTTTCAAGCCATTGTGCAGCCTTGTCCCTTAATGAGAACGGGAACAACAGAAGCTTGTAAGTTTCAGGATTCACGCCATTGGATTTGACAGTGTCACAAATCCTTAAAAAGATAGATAAATGCTGGTTGGGAGCTTGCAATGGGCTGCCTCCATAGGAACAATTGTTCTGGACAAGTGTAATGAGTTGTGGTTTGAGCTCAAAATTGTTTGCATTGACATTGGGGGTTAAGATGCTGCTTCCACAGTGTCTGGGATTTGCAAAAGTGTAGGAGGCCAACACTCTCCTCTGTGGTGGATTGGGATTAGATGGATCTCCTTCCATCTCGTGATATTCTTCCTCAGATTCTTCCTCTCCAACAATACCTTTCCCTCTTTCAGCACTTCTTAATCTCCTGAGAGTCCTCTGGTCAGCTTCGGATAAGATAGGAGTAGCTCTCCCTGTACCTGACATACAAACAAAACAAGAGAAACACACAACCAGTGATACTTCAATCTATTGCTAGAATGAAGTTTTAGTTAGCTTAAGCAAAAATTTAAACAGTTAGTAGGTTAGTCAAAATTAAAGAAAAAGTGCTTGATCTAAACTATCACCTCACTTAATCATTGTCAATCTATTCAATCCCCGACAACGGCGCCAAAAACTTGATGTGCGGAAAATGATCCGACACAAAACTCACCGGCAAGTGTACCGGGTCGCATCAAGTAATAAAACTCACGGGAGTGAGGTCGATCCCACAAGGATTGAAGGATTGAGCAACTTTAGTTTAGTGGTTGAATTAGTCAAGCAAACAAGTGTTGATTGTGTGAAATTGTGTTGACAGGAATTAAATTGCATAGAATGTAAAGGGGAGTGGGTGATTTGCAGGAAATTAAAGGGAATAAAAAGAAAAAAAACTGAATCTTGAAGTGCAAGTAATGTAAATTGCAGAAATTTAAAGTGCAAGAAATATAAATGACTTGAAAAATAAAAGGGGAATGGGAATTGGATCTGCAGGAATTAAACAGGGAAAAGCAAAACTTAACAGAATGAAGAGTAGTTGACGTAAATGAATACTATGAAAATTCTTAAAGAAAACTCTAAAAAGAAAAACTCCTTTAAAACTTCAAATCCTAAGCTATTTATACACTTTCTTCAAATGATCATTAAGCCTTGAATTGGGCCTTTAGTCTTGATGGAATTGGGTTGATAATAGCCTCCGTTGATTGCTCTTGGTGTTGGGAAGAAATCCATTTGTGAACCGGGCCATGAACCATTCACGTTTGAGTCAATGTTTGAGGCAAACGTTGACTCAAATGTCCCTTACGTGAGGCATTATGCAGATACCCTTCTTGCTGTCATCCACGTTTGAGCCAACATTTGAGGTCAAACGTGAGCTCAAACGTGGTTCTTCCCAGGCTCCCTTTTTGGCCAATGTTTGGCCCAACGTTTGAGGCAAACGTTGGCGCAAACGTTGCCTTCCTCTGCTTCTTCTTCAGCCAACTTTTGCCTCAACGTTTGAGGCAAACGGTGGCGCAAACGTTGCCTTCCTCTGCTTCTTCTTCAGCCAACTTTTGCCTCAACGTTTGAGGCAAACGGTGGCGCAAACGTTGCCTTCCTCTGCTTCTTCTTCAGCCAACTTTTGCCTCAACGTTTGAGGCAAACGGTGGCGCAAACGTTGCCTTCCTCTGCTTCTTCTTCAGCCAACTTTTGCCTCAACGTTTGAGGCAAACGGTGGCGCAAACGTTGCCTTCCTCTGCTTCTTCTTCAGCCAACTTTTGCCTCAACGTTTGAGGCAAACGGTGGCGCAAACGTTGCCTTCCTCTGCTTCTTCTTCAGCCAACTTTTGCCTCAACGTTTGAGGCAAACGGTGGCGCAAACGTTGCCTTCCTCTGCTTCTTCTTCAGCCAACTTTTGCCTCAACGTTTGAGGCAAACGGTGGCGCAAACGTTGCCTTCCTCTGCTTCTTCTTCAGCCAACTTTTGCCTCAACGTTTGAGGCAAACGGTGGCGCAAACGTTGCCTTCCTCTGCTTCTTCTTCAGCCAACTTTTGCCTCAACGTTTGAGGCAAACGGTGGCGCAAACGTTGCCTTCCTCTGCTTCTTCTTCAGCCAACTTTTGCCTCAACGTTTGAGGCAAACGGTGGCGCAAACGTTGCCTTCCTCTGCTTCTTCTTCAGCCAACTTTTGCCTCAACGTTTGAGGCAAACGGTGGCGCAAACGTTGCCTTCCTCTGCTTCTTCTTCAGCCAACTTTTGCCTCAACGTTTGAGGCAAACGGTGGCGCAAACGTTGCCTTCCTCTGCTTCTTCTTCAGCCAACTTTTGCCTCAACGTTTGAGGCAAACGGTGGCGCAAACGTTGCCTTCCTCTGCTTCTTCTTCAGCCAACTTTTGCCTCAACGTTTGAGGCAAACGGTGGCGCAAACGTTGCCTTCCTCTGCTTCTTCTTCAGCCAACTTTTGCCTCAACGTTTGAGGCAAACGGTGGCGCAAACGTTGCCTTCCTCTGCTTCTTCTTCAGCCAACTTTTGCCTCAACGTTTGAGGCAAACGGTGGCGCAAACGTTGCCTTCCTCTGCTTCTTCTTCAGCCAACTTTTGCCTCAACGTTTGAGGCAAACGGTGGCGCAAACGTTGCCTTCCTCTGCTTCTTCTTCAGCCAACTTTTGCCTCAACGTTTGAGGCAAACGGTGGCGCAAACGTTGCCTTCCTCTGCTTCTTCTTCAGCCAACTTTTGCCTCAACGTTTGAGGCAAACGGTGGCGCAAACGTTGCCTTCCTCTGCTTCTTCTTCAGCCAACTTTTGCCTCAACGTTTGAGGCAAACGGTGGCGCAAACGTTGCCTTCCTCTGCTTCTTCTTCAGCCAACTTTTGCCTCAACGTTTGAGGCAAACGGTGGCGCAAACGTTGCCTTCCTCTGCTTCTTCTTCAGCCAACTTTTGCCTCAACGTTTGAGGCAAACGGTGGCGCAAACGTTGCCTTCCTCTGCTTCTTCTTCAGCCAACTTTTGCCTCAACGTTTGAGGCAAACGGTGGCGCAAACGTTGCCTTCCTCTGCTTCTTCTTCAGCCAACTTTTGCCTCAACGTTTGAGGCAAACGGTGGCGCAAACGTTGCCTTCCTCTGCTTCTTCTTCAGCCAACTTTTGCCTCAACGTTTGAGGCAAACGGTGGCGCAAACGTTGCCTTCCTCTGCTTCTTCTTCAGCCAACTTTTGCCTCAACGTTTGAGGCAAACGGTGGCGCAAACGTTGGCTCTTCTCCAGGGTGTTCTTCATCTGTTTCTCACGTTTGAGTTAACGTTTGAGGCAAACGTTGGCTCAAACGTTGCCGTGCCCAGGAGTGCTCTTTTTCATTCTTTTTGGCGCTAACGTTTGACCTCACGTTTGAGGCAAACGTTGGCGCAAACGTTGCCTTCCTCTGCTTCTTCTTCAGCCAACTTTTGCCTCAACGTTTGAGGCAAACGTTGGCGCAAACGTTGGCTCTTCTCCAGGGTGTTCTTCATCTGTTTCTCACGTTTGAGTTAACGTTTGAGGCAAACGTTGGCTCAAACGTGAATCCCTCTTTTTTCAAGCCCATTCTTGTAACCTTCCTCCAAGCTTTATTCCACCTATCATCAATCAACAATTGTATCAAAGCTATGCCACAATCATGAGAGTTATTCTTCTTCTTGTCATATGAGCAATTATGGCACAAAAACTCATGAAAATGCATCAATTTATCCATGGTTGATTGAATCAAAGGAAACATGAAATTCAACCCAATTGACTTACTTATGGCTTAAGAAAGTGCATAAAACTAAATGAAAACAAAGGAAAAAGACTAGTGAAACTAGGCTAAGATAACTTGTCATCATTAACTGACTAAGTGCTATTCATAAGTACAAACCAACTAACTAATTGATTGTCCATGTATGCAACATTGGTGACACCAAACTTAGTTTGTGGCCATGTGGAGTAAAAGGATTTGTTCAAGGTTCTAAGAGTGACATGATATGAATTTCATTCATGTTTTCTTAGTGTGCCTTGAACACCAAACTTGTTCTTCACTATATGTTGCATAAAAGGATTCATTCAAGTATATGTCAGAGTTGATTTAGACTTTATGAACCTTGCATTATTAACTACTTTTAAAAACATGTAAAACATGGGTTGCCTCCCATGAAGCGTTTTTTTAGCGTCACTAGCTTGACGTTCTGCCCTTTGTCAGGGTGGTTGGTAATGCTTTAGATCTTCCCCTCTTGTAGTAAATCTATCTCCATTGGCTTCATCAAGGATCTCTACATGTTCTAGGGAGAGAACTTTGTTGATGGTGAAAACTTTAGGTAGCTGAGATGGGATGGTGGGGAGATGAGGTGGGATATCTAGGAAGTAAGCTGAGATCACTTTATCCCCTGGAGAGAAATCCTCTGTAGGGATCTTCTTGTTCCTCCATCTCCTTGGTGCCTTCTTCTTTGTTTCTTTTGCTGTTGCCCTGCTCTTTGTGACCTCTTCTTTCAAGGAAATTTTGTTGCTGGTCTCATAAAACTCTGGTGGTTTAGGTTCCTCCTGATTTTCCTTGAGCTGTGACAGCTGCTGATTATCTTGTTCATCAACCAAAGGGATTCTCTGTGATTCAATGCTTATTTCTTCCACCCGTACTTTGTCGTGCTCTTTCCTTAGTTCCTTGCTTTCCTGATCTGCTTCTTGTGAGGGTTTGAAGACATTGAATGCGAGTTGTTCGTCATGTATCCTCAATATTAGCTCTCCTCGCTCCACATCTATGAGCGCTCTAGCTGTAGCTAGGAATGGTCTTCCCAATATGATTGGGTGAAGGTGACTCTCTTCCATTTCCAATATGACAAAGTCTGTAGGAAGGAAGTAGTTCCCAACCTTTACCAACACGTTTTCCACCACTCCTACTGCTTGTTTTTGAGTTTTGTCAGCCAGCCTGATGACTACGTCTGTGGGCATTAGCTCATTGATCTGCAACTTCTTCAAAAGGGATAAAGGCATTAAGTTGATGCTTGCTCCCAGATCACAGAGTCCTTTGTCAAACATTGTTTCTCCTATGACACAGGGGATGTGAAAACTCCCTGGGTCCTTCCTTTTTGTAGTCAACTCTGGTTGAATGAGAGTACTGCACTCCTTATTCATCACTATTGTTTGCCCTCCCTTGAGTGAGCTTTTCCTTATCAGCAACTTTTTCATATACTTAATGTATGAGGGCATTTGTTGGAGAGCCTTGATGAATGGTATGTTCACATGGAGAGATGCAAATATGTCAAGGAACTTTGAGTATATTCTCTTTTCTACACCACCCTTGAGTCTTTAGGGAAAAGGTGCATAGAGCCTCAGCAGCTCCTTCTGTGTAATTTTAGTTTCTTGGTGATCCTCTTCCTGTTTCTCTGCTGATGTGTCTCCAGGTTGTTCTAATGGTTTGTTCAGCTCTTCCTCAGTCCGTTGATCACTTGTAGTGACCATCTTGCAGTCTTCCCATCTTACTTTCTTTGCTTCACCTCTCGGGTTTTTCTCTGTGTCACTTGGGAAGCTATCAGTAGGTTTGGGAATCTTCTCAGAGAGGTATCCCACTTGAAATTCTAGCCTCTGAATGGTGTCTCCCTGGTTTTTGAGATTAGCTC
>NC_029794.2:51736979-51744135 GCF_000816755.2 Arachis ipaensis
GTTTGGGTGGTTCCTCCAACCAGGATTATATGTTTTGGAGTATGGGTCATGGTTCTACCTAGGTGAATTTCCAATGTAGTTGGCTTGCTCCTGACTACCCTCTGCCTCTTCATTCACTCCTTCTTGAGCTGCTGTTGAGGTGGTGATTACTGCTACTTGATTCCTCTCTATCTTCTTGGTAAGGTCAGCCAGCTGCTTGGTGATCATCTTGTTTTGAGCTAGCAGTGCATCCACATTGTTCACCTCCATCACTCCTCTAGTGTTGCCTCTTTCAGAAGCGTAGAAATAGTCATTCTCAGCTACAGTCTCAATGACATCTATGGCTTCTTCAATGGTCTTCTTCTTGTTCAGAGATCCCCTGGATGAGTGGTCTACTACCTTCTTTGATTCATAAGAAAGACCTTCATAGAAAATGTGTAGTTGTACCCATTCATTGAACATATCTGGCGGGCACCTTCTTGTCAGATCCTTAAACCTCTCCTATGCTTCATAGAAAGTCTCACCATCTTGTTGCCTGAAAGTTTGAACCTCAGCACTCAACCTGTTGATTCTTTGAGGAGGATAGAATCTTGCCAAGAATTTGTTCACCACATCTTCCCAGGTTATTAAGCTTTCCTTCGGGAAGGATTCCAGCCATTTAGATGCCTTGTCCTTGAGTGAGAAGGGGAATAGAAGTAGTCTGTAGGTGTCAGGATGAACACCATTAGACTTCACAGTGTCACATATCCTCAGGAAGGTGGTTAGATGCTGATTGGGATCTTCTTGAACACCTCCTCCGAATGAACAGTTGTTCTGAACAAGGGTGATGAGCTGTGGCTTTAGTTCAAAGTTGTTGGCATGTATGGTTGGCTTTTGGATGCTACTTCCACAGTTTCCTGGGTTTGGATTGATGTAGGATCCCAGAACTCTTCTCTCTTGCCCAGCATGATGCACTGGGCCTTCTCTGCCATGGTTGTGAACCTCTTCTTCATGATGGTTCTCCATATTCTCATCCATGTCTGGTTTAAAATACTCCTCTTCTTCCTCCGTACCAACTACTTTCTTTCCTCTTGCTTCCCTCCTTAATCTAAGGAAGGTCCTCTTAGGTTCAGAATCAAAGGAAGTTGAAGCACTACTTCTTCTACCTGTCATACAACCCACAAATCACAAGCAAGAAAGATAGATGCAGACAGTATTCTTTGCAGAAATGCTGTTAGTGTGAGTGATGCAATATATCAAACAGTTAGTGGGTCAGTGAACTAAATAGTAAACAACTAAGAAAGGGGTAGGGGAAAGGAAGAAAACAGCTAAACTGAAAGTGAATTACTCAAATGAAATCAAACAAAATAAAAAAAATGCTCAATCTAGTTATCCACCAATTTAATCATTGTTGATACAAAATCAATCCCCGGCAACGGCGCCATAAACATGATGCACGGAAACTTGTCTCTCAACAATTTCCCTCGGCAAGTATACCGAATTATCGTCAAGTAAAAACTCACAATAGAGTGAGGTCGAATCCAACAGGGATTGATTGGTCAATCAACTTTAATTAGAGGAATGTTCTAGTTGAGCTAAGCAGAATTTAATGTGAGAATTGCAAGAAATTAAATGGCGGAAAGTAAATAACAGAAAATGTAAATACTGGAAATAAAGAGCTGAATGTAAATGGCGGAAAGTAAATTGCAGAATCTTAAATGGGGAATGGGGAATTCAGCATGAAAGTAAAATGCAGAAATTAAAGAGAATGGGTAAGTTCAAAAATGGGGGATTCATTGGGCTTAGGAGATGTTGCATTCTCCGGATCAAGTTCATTTTCATCTCTTCCTCAATCAATGCATTCATTGATCTCCTTGGCAATCTTAAGTGATTGAACTCCAATTCCTTCGTAATTCAATCTCTCAAATCTTGATCAATAGCCAATTCCTTAGTCTAATTGCTCATGAGAAGAGATGAAGTATGGTCACTGATTATACCACATATATTTCCAAATCAAAGTGTTGGTAGGATTATATGTCACTATATCCATCCAAACCCCAATTTGGTCCAACATGAGAAAGCATTTCTAGCATGATCTCTTCATTCCTCTTCCGAGGTTCCGAAGAGATCCAAGTATGAATAGCTTCTTTTCCAAGACAACTACCCAATTGGATGAAGATTGAAAGCTTTCTAGTAAAATTAAGAGAAAAGAAAGAAGAAGAATAATGAAAACTATTATTGATCCATCAAATTACAACAGAGCTCCCTAACCCAATGAAAGGGTTTTAGTTGTTCATGGCTCTGGGAATGGAAAACAAAGATGGAGAATGCATTCTGAAAGTAAAACTAGAAGTTGCAGAGAAAGTAAAATTATACAGAGAGTAGTCCTCTCAATCCAAAAGCTCCTCTCTAGTTCAAAACTACTCCTATATATACTACTATTCTGATCTTCCAGTTGGCTCTTCAAGTCTTGGATATGGGACTTTGGATCTTGAGTTGAAGCCGTTTGGAATCTTCAGTGGGATCAGCTTGAAAGTGTGAAGTAGGCATGGACTTTGGCTAGGACGTTAGTGGCGTTAACGTTAAGTGAAAATGTGGGTTCGAGAACGTTGGTGACGATCACCTTTTGCACTAACGTTCCTAGCCCAAGATGAGTTACGTTAACTTCAACGTTAGTGGCACTAACGTGACCACTAACGTTGCCTCCTGGTCCATCGCGAGCGTTATTGGCGTTTACCTTTGCCAATAACGTTGCCCTTAGCCCCTTTTTCTCACGTTAGAGTCCACGTTAGTATACCTAACGTGGCTCTTAACGTGGGCATGCCCTAGCCTCGAGAGCGTTAGTGACACTTACCTTTGTCACTAACGCTCCAAATGCCCCTTCTCACGTTAGTGCCCCACGTTAATTGTCTTAACGTGGCCACTAACGTGGTGGTGATTGCCATCTCCAACGTTAGTGACAAAGGTGTGTGTCACTAACGTTGGCATTATCTTCCTCTTCCACGTTAGAGTTCACGTTAACTGAGTTAACGTGACTCTTAACGTGGCCAATTGCCCTTTTGGAGCGTTAATGGCACTTACTTTTACCACTAATGCTTGGAGCTTCCTTTTCTTCCACGTTAACTACCGTGTTAATGTAGTTAATGTGGTAATTAACGTGGGCTATGATGGCTTCAAAGACGTTATTGGCGATTACTTTTCTCATTAATGTTGCAAGCTAGCTCCCATTCCACGTTAGTTAGACTAACGTGGCTACTAACGTGGCTTTTCCTTACTTCCTTTGTCCTGAAATCAAGCAAATAAAGTGCATCAAAGCTCTAATCTAAGTTATGAGTCATGCATCATCCAATTTGTCATTAAATTCATGCATAATTCTCATGAAATCATATAAAATTCACAATGTTTGCTTGAATCAAGATGTAAGTAAAATTCTACCCAAAACTTTCTTTTTTCCTAAGAAAATGCATGAAACTACCCTAAAACAGTAAAGAAAAAGTCAGTGAAACTGGCCAAAATGCCCTGACATCAGAGATCGACCTACAGTTTCAGGTAACCCTCGGAACATTGGCGCTGTTGCCGGGGAACCTGGAAGTCATCCCATCCCCATGGCGGACGACCATGACAACGACCACGATTCAGATCTAGAGGACAGAACGCCGCATAAAAACGCGGACGCTACATCAAAAGATACTCCAGAATCTAACGAAGACAAAAACTCATCGAATCCAAGAGTAATAGAAGCACTTCAAAATTGTTTAAAGCAACTTGAAAAAGAAAGCCAGCATCAACGAGAAGTTGGCAAGGATCTACAAAGAGAGGTAAGGCGACGTCGAGAGTTAGAAGATAAAATCCTACAACTCGAAGCCGATCTCAAAGCAAAGGCTACCCGGACCACCCCTGAGGACAATTCATGTAAAGATCAAGATCCATTCACTAGGGACATCATGAAAACTAAAATTCCTAAGGACTTCAAACTCCCAGATATGACTCTGTATGATGGCACTACAGATCCCAACCATCACCTCAGCAACTTCAGAAGCAGAATGTACCTCACCGACGCCTCGGACGCTGTTCGCTGCAAAGCTTTTTGAATGACTCTCACGAAGACAGCAATTAGATGGTTCGACAATTTACCTCCTAAGTCCATCTCAAGCTTTGACGACCTAGCCAAAAAATTCCTAGCCAGATTCTCCATCCAAAAAGACAAGGCCAAGCACGGCCCTAGTCTACTAGGAATCATGCAAGGAGATCGGGAAAGTCTTCGCAACTACATGGAGAGATTCAACAAAACATGCCTAGACATACAAAGCTTGCCAACAGAGGCCGCCATCATGGGCCTCATCAATGGCCTACGAGAGGGACCTTTTAGCCAATTGATAAACCCATATTTTATTATGTATTTTGTGCTTAGTTTGAGTGATTTATTCAATCCTTCATCAACTTATTCATGTTAATTGCATGGTTTTACTTTCCCTTCCTTATTATGTGATGTATGTGAAAAACATGTTTCCTATGCTTTTAAATTAATTATTTTAATCACCTTTAATTCCATTCGATGCCATGATAAGTGTGTTGAGTAGTTTCAGATCTTCTAAGGCAGGAATGATTCAAAGGATGGAAAGGAAACATACAAAAATGGAAGAAAAGCACAAAACGGAGTCCTTGAAGAAACTGGCATCCACGCGATCTCATGGACGATGCGATCGCGTGCCAGGCGCGAATCAGCAGCGACACGGCCGCATGACTGACGCGACCGCACGCCTTAAGCAGAACGCATATAACGCGGCCGCATGACTGATGCGACTGCGTGGCAAGGAAAAGCTCCAAATGACGCAACCGCGTGACCCACGCGGACGCGTGACAGAGGCTACGCACCAGAAATTGTAGAAAACGCTCATAGCGAATTCTGAAGCCCTTTTTGGCCCAAATCTAAGTCCAGAAGGCATAGACCAGAGGTTATGAAGTGAGGGAATGCATCCATTCAAGGAAAGCTCGCCAATTTCCACTTCTCATGTTTTAGATCTAGTTTTGAGAGAGGTTCTCTCCTCTCTCTCTCTTAGGATTAGGATTTAGGACTTCTCTTAATTTTAGGAGTAACTCTCGATCCAGGTTTAATGTTTCTTTACTTTAGTTGATTATTTACTTTTGCAATTTGATTTATGAATTCTTCTATGTTCCAGATTAATTGAATTAATGTTATTTGAGGTATTCCAGTTTAATATTGCTTTCTCTCATTTATGCTATTATTGCTTTTACTCTGAAGACATCTTTATTCCAGTAGATTTACTTTTCTCCTTTTGGTTTTGGTTAAGAAATCATTAACTCAGGAGTTATCCAATTCGACAGCATAATTGATAATTGTTATCTTGCCAATTGAATTGAACTTCAATAATCCCAATCTTTTCTTAGAAAATAAATAGGATTCGAAGATCAAACCAATTTGTCCCTTGACCTTCCCTTGCTTTAGCAAAGGTTAACTAAGAGGAATTAAGATTCGACTTTCATTGTTGTTGATAAGAATAACTAAGCCTGGACTTCCAATTTCTCATACCTTGCCAAAAGTTTGCTTTACAGTATTTGTTTATTTATTTTAATTGCCATTTAAATCAACTGTCATATTTGTCCCTCATTCTTAAAACCCCCAATTCTACAATCTTCATAACCGATAATAAGAACATACTTCCCTGCAGTTCCTTGAGAAGACGACCCGAGGTTTGAATACTTCGGTTATCAATTTTTAAGGGGTTTGTTACTTGTGACAACCAAAACGTTTGTACGAAGGGATTTCTGTCGGTTTTGAGACTATATCTACAACGCGACTATTTTTATGAAATTCTGTATTGACAAAAATCTCGCTTGTCATAATGGCGCCGTTGCCGGGGAACTGCTAACGTGTGCCTTATTATTGGTTATTGTAAATATTTTTCTTTTGCTTGTTTATTTATTTTTGTTTTTCCTTTTTATTTTTATTTGCTACCATGAATTCTCACCCCCCTCGCTTTGAGTTTGGTTCTAACTTTGTTGAAGGAAATAGAAGTTACAGCAGGAATACCATTCTACAATGCATACCCAGCTGATAGATATGGTGGACAACCTTGTGACTACCAACAAGCCCCACCCCGTGCCTATGGACCATCCTCTCAACATAACCTCGAACCACCACACTCACAAGCTTTTTTTCACTATTCGCCACCGTATAATCCTTCCTTACCCCAGTTCCAATCCAATCACTCTCAAGCACCACCACTTTCCTATGTATCATGTCCAAATCCACCACCCCGAGAATCAGAGGTTCGCCTCAAGGCAACAGTAAATAAACTTCAAGCAACAAATCCTTGCAAGGAAGTGGAGGAATTCACAGAAGATTATCAGGGAGTAGAAATTACAGAACCACTGGAAACACCTATTCCAAGGCCATTACCACCTAATACAAGCTTCAAGTGGGTACAATCCTTAACCTTTAACTTTACTTTTTAACTTGAATACGGTTTGCTTGAAACAGATGGCCAACTTAGAGCTCTCTGTGGCTTTAAGAATAAGAGGGAAATGGCTCGTGCTCAGAACTGGTGCACAAGGTTCAATAAGGTTCCACGCTTCAACTCGAAGTGCACGGATTGGCATCAAGATCAATCGGATGGATCTCAGAAAACGTTTGGTTACCATGGTGAGAATTTACTTTTTAAACCGCCCGGATGGAAACATGGAGATCAAGATGGAGGCAAGTTTAAAAACAAGGCTTGGGATGCTGGAATCTATTCTAACATTCGTCACCCCGGGAGCCTGAAGATCTGTTTGAAGTTGCTCAGAAGCTTTACATGCCTAGTTTGGGACCCCGGAGGCTATTGGCATTCCAAGCACTGGTGGAGATTTCTGGATGAATTTTGTGCGTCAAGCACAAAATGGCCCACGCGATCGCATGCCCCATGTGATCGCGTCACATGCACACAACCAATCCCACGCGACCGCGTCGCATGGATTGCACGAACACCCCCTAGGAGACAGAGAGTTGTGCTGGAACGACGCTGGATTCGCGCGTTTAGCACAAATCCCAGTGACGCGATCGCATGCCCCATGCGATCGCGTCATTTACTCATTTTGCCCTCCGCGTGATCGCGTCATCCACGCGATCGCGTCAACCACCCATTTCGCACCAGCCACGCGACCGCGTGCCCCATGCGGCCGCATGGATCCGAATTAT
>NC_029794.2:51744542-51754365 GCF_000816755.2 Arachis ipaensis
CGTATCCGCCGCTCCCACCACCACCTGCAACCCCCAACCCTCTCCCCTATTTCCCCCATTACCCTTCCCAAAGCCCCTACCCCCTAACAGTAGCAACCGCCGCCAGTCGCCGCGCCGGACGTCACCGCCACCACCCCAGCCACCTCTGTACCCCAACCTCCTTCTTTCACCTTCCAGGTTCCGCAACACGCAATCCCTTTTATCCGTTCATAGTTTATTCTTATTTTTCCATTTTTGTTCATGTTAGGATAGTTAGATATGCATGTTGTAGTGGATTTTAGGTTGTTAGGTAGCGTAGGATGTGGTTAGTGGATTTAGGTCCGTTTATTTGCACTGTTCTTGTTTCTGTTTTATCAAATTTGCAAATCTATTGCTGCTGTGCTCTTGTTCATATGCTGTACTTTCCTGCATTTGCCGCTCTTTACATTGAACTATCATGTTTATATTCCGTATATGTAATTGCAAGCTTTAATTTGGATTCATATGAACTGCTTGTTTGCTGTTTATTTTCCGGGAAAGTTCTATTTTAGCCGGAATGCTGCCCAAATTTCTGTCAAATATTTCTGTTCATGTCTTGGTTTTGGCATTTTTAACTGTGCTTTCCTATAATTTCACCAAACCAATTCATGAATGCTTAGGCATGCATTCTTATTTTCTTTGATCTCCTAGTTCATAAACTGCAATTTTGATGTTTGATTCCTATTTTTACTTTCTTCATCTCTATTTGAATCATCATCAAATTGTTTTACTTGTTTAAATATGAGTTACCTATAACTTCTACCTGTGATTACTTGTTACTTGGCCTATTTTCCTTATGCCTCTTACTTTAAGACATTTTTCACTAACTTACTAATTTTAACTCTAACCAACATAACCTTTTCAAAACTTCTTTTTCACTTTCTTTTTGCATTCTAACCAAGGCATGATGTTAATTTTTCTATTTAACTTGTATTCCATTACATTTTGGATTGTGATTTCTTCTTTTCAGACTTTTCACTCATATACAATCCTAAATGCACATTTTACTTAACTCATATTCATTATACTATTACTCCTTTGCCACTTTGTGTTATTTGCCTATTTGCCTTCCTATTTTTTATTATATCCTGGTTTTCTGTTTTTCAGGATGTCAGATTCCCAGAGAAGGGGCAAAGGCAAGGCCACTACTGGCAAAAGGAAAAGAGGCGAAGCCTCCGTGTCTATCATCGACCTCATGCATGATGCCTCCTTGCGAGAGAAAGCCTTTACACCGCAGGAGAAGGCCGACCAGCTACTTCCTGCCACTGACCCAGTAAAGTTTGCAAACCGATACTGTGAGCTGAAGTATCCGGTGTTTGCAAACTCCAGGAACCTATACCTGGAGCGGACTTTGAAGATCCTAGAAGAACTCCAGCAATATACCTCTGATTAGATCAAACAACGAGGATGGTTCT
Organism: Arachis ipaensis; assembly: GCF_000816755.2. Lineage (NCBI taxonomy): Eukaryota > Viridiplantae > Streptophyta > Magnoliopsida > Fabales > Fabaceae > Arachis > Arachis ipaensis. The sequence continues at coordinate 51,745,976 of NC_029794.2, forward strand.
TTCTGGAGAGACCTCTGACTGAGGTTAATGCATCTTGGGTTAGGGAATTCTACTGCAACTACTTCAAAACTTCCCCAGATGCAGTAAACCTCAGAGGGAAGCAGATATTGGTTACTGAGGAGGCAATAGAAGAGGTTCTGAAACTTCTGCCTAAGACTGATTAGACAGATGGCTATCAGAAAGCTGAGGAGGATATGCGCTTCATGAAGTTTGACTGGGATGCAGTCAAGGCCCGGATTACCCTTGACCCGTCCGTTCCTTGGATCATGGGTCAGAACACCACTATGCCCAAAGGGATCAAGCGGATTTACCAGAATGATGAGACTCGGCTATGGCATCAGATCTTCAGCAACTACATTATACCGAGTACTCACGAGACTGAGATACCAGCCGCTATGATCACCCTCCTTTGGTGTGTGATGGAGGGCAAGGACCTGTACCTGCCACGCTTTATCCGATACTACATGGCCAGGGTCCACGTCCGCGGCACTCTCCCCTTTCCCTATCTGGTTACACAGCTGGGCCATCAAGCTGACGTGCCATGGGAGGATGCTGATGAAAGGCCACCTGCTGCAGAGTGCAAGAAGCTTATCCCGCACAGCAGGAACTTCCTGGCCTTGGGCTACAGACCCCCATTCCTGACTACCACTGCTGATGATATGGCTACACCATCTGCCGGTCCCTCTTCCTCCACTGCTGCACCATCTACCCCTGCCACCACCACTGCACCTCCACCTGCCACCGAGCCTGTCTATCATCTGGTGCACCGCTTGTTTCGACGACTTAACCAGATGGAGCGTCGTAACAAGCGACGCTACGAGCACCTGAAGCTGATGATACGATCCGACGACATTCCCTCCGAGCCTGATGATGACAAGTCATCTTAACCTAGTTTCACTAGTCTTTTTCTTTGTTTTTATTAGGTTTTATGCACTTTCTTGCATTCTAAGTAAGTGATTTGGATTAAAAATGCATAACTTCTTTGAATCAAACAACCACCATGTAATTGATGCTAAATTATGAGGTTTAAGCTAAATTTAATTGATTTTTAACGATTTATAAACCTTGTGAATTTGGTGATACTTTGATTGGTTGTTTTGATTACTTGTAGGTGAAGAAAGAAAAAGAAAGAATAAAAGCGTGGCCTAAGGGACGTTCCAAAAGAAGCAAAAAGCGTGCCCAAGGGAAGCAAAAGTGTGCCAATATTGAGGAAGAAGGAAGGCTAAGTTCAAATAGTTAACTGAGCACTAAAGAAAGCAAGGAAATGGCATAAAGCTCAGTTCACTAAGTGAACTTTATCGGGGACCTCTCCAAATTAATTCAAGATGAACTTCCAAGGAGTGAAGCCTCAAGGTGTCGAACTCATAACCCAAGGAAGAAAAATGAGAAGAAAATAGCCAAAGAGCTTCACCCAAGGATCGAACCAAGGACCAAAGGGGAGGAACGCCATTCAGCTTGCAAGGAAAATGAACTAAAATGCTTCCTCTAGGATTCGAACTTGGGAATCTTTTGAAACATAAGGAAGGAGTGCCACCAAGCTTGCAAGGAAAATCAAGAAGAAATAGCTAAAATGCTTGGGCCAAGGTTTGAACCAGGGAGCTCTTGGAAACACAAGGGAGGAGCGCCCACTCATCCAAGGAAATTAGCTCCAAGATTTCCCCCACCAAGTGTTGAACCTGGGACCTTGAGGGCGAAGCTAAGCGCTACACAAGGGGAGCTCAGTTGGTTTTTCCAACTGAGCACTACCTCCCCATTCTCCCCACACCATGACACGGCCAAAGCAGCAACTTGGCGCAACAAAGCAAGCATGAGCGCGCACTTGACATGGCCAGGATGCCATGGAGCGCACAACTTTGACACACATAGAGCTCAGTTCAAAATTCCAACTGAGCTCTAGTGTCACGCACTCCACAAAGGCTGGGACGTGCACCACACTTGACACGGGCAGCACACTTGAGTGCTCTGTTGGTTTTTCCAACTGAGCTTGCCCCTGGGAGGTGAAATATTGGGCTGAAAATTGAATTAAAACTCCAACTTAATTCATTTCTTCACCAAATCAAAAGCCCATCCAAATTCCAAAATCCAAGAATAGAAAGTGTATAAATAGGATCTATTTTGATGTAATTAGGACCTCTAGACTTTACTTTGAATTTTCCTTTTAATTGTCATTTTCATTTTTGAGCTTTTTACTTTTGAATTTAGATCTTAGAGAATTGGGAAGGAGAATTGATCTCTCTTCTTCCTGGTTCTTGCTTGAGCACTCTTTACTTTCCTTGCTTTGGATCTTGGGTGAAGAATTGAAGAACTTCTGTTTCAATCTCACCTTGAGATCTTGTTTTAATCTTCTGCATAATTGAATTTCAGTTTCTATTTACTGCTTCATTCTTTTACTCTTCTGTAATTTACTTTTCTTTATCTCTTTTGCAATTGTTTTTGTTGGATCAAGGAAGGATTTAAGATCTAGACTTGTTATCTAGTCTCTTCCACTCCTGAGATCTTCAACCTCTTTTAAATTGCTACAAATTAAGCATTGCTCATTCTCTGTTTTTAAATTCTCAAAGCATTTTTACTTCTCTGTTGAGATCTAGTTTAATTCAATTAATCCTCTACTCTTTTGTTTATTGCAATTTACTCTTGCTTGTTTAATTTCTGCAATTCCCATTCCCAATTCCTTTTATGATTCAAGAACTTTACATTTCTTGCACTTTAAGCTTCAGTTATTTACATTTCTTGCAATCTAAGTTTCTGCAATTTACCTTACTTGTTCTTTAAGATTCTGCTTCTTTACTTTCATGTTCTTTAATTTACTGCATTTTACCCCTCTCCCTTTACATTTCAAGCAATTTAGTTTCTGTCAATTGCAAACAACCCAACCAATACTTGATTCGCTTGACTAAATCAACCACTAAACTAAAATTGCTCAATCCTTCAATCCCTGTGGGATCGACCTCATTCATGTGAGTTATTATTACTTGATGCGACCCGGTACACTTGCCGGTGAGTTTTGTGTTGGATCGTTTTCCACACATCAAGTTTTTGGCGCCGTTGCCGGGGATTGAATTACATTGACAATGATTAAGTGAAGTGGAGATCTAGATCAAGCACTTTTTATTTTCTGTTTCTTTAATTTTTGACTAACCCACTAACTGTTTGAATTTTTGCTTGAACTAACTGAAACTTCACTTTAGCAATAAAGTGAAGTTTTCTTGATTTTTCTGGCTTTGTATGCTTCTCATGCTTTAGCTTGTTGAATATATGAGAGAAGCAATTTTCTTCCATTAATCTTTTAAGCTTATCAACTGTTGGACACATTGTGTCAACTAATTCTCTAATCATATTCTGGCATGAATATACTCTATCCTCATTTGGATCGTTTGTGATTGTGCAGATCATGGAGGGGAACTCAACGAATTCCAGTAATCATGGGAGTAATGTCCCCACCTTAGATGATAATGCAACCCATAACTTGAAGCACCCACTCATCACCATGAACGACGTTGCTTAATGGTTTGAAGCTTTCCCACAAGGAAGCATCATCAGATGGGAAGAACTAATGAGTGAACTCCTAGCCAAGCTGAAACCACCCCAGAAAATTGGTGAGTCAGAGACAGAAGTGCAACCATCCACACAAGAGAAAGGAGTGATGGAAATTGAAGGTGTAAGTGTCATTATGGCCCAAAACAAATAGATACACCAACAACTTCAGCAACAATTGGAGCTGATAGTCAGAAAAATTGATTGGCTACAAGTTGCTGCAATAAATACTCACAACTTACTTAAAAAGTCACATAATGGGAATCAACCTGAAAGAGGTTTTGGAGCAATCAACTATGAGCAACAAAGTCATGAGCGATCACACTCTCCAGATAGCTCCTCAAGCATGTTCCAACACAGGTTTCAGAATGATGTGTACAACCCACCCTGGAGGACTCATTCCAACTAGAGGGGGGTCGAACACCAAAATCAAAAACCAAGGGACTTCAACTGCAACAACCCCAACTTCAAAACCCAACATAAAAACCACCCTCACAACAACAACCATCACGCACCACGCCAATGCACACACTACCAACCCCCAACACCCCACAACCAACTAATCTCACAAGAATCTCAGAGGATCACCAACCTAGAGATCTTAATAGAGAGAATGATAAAGCACCAAGAGGTGACAATGAAGGATCAGGAAGCCTCAATAAGAAGAATTGAGAAGCAAATGCAACAATTAGCTAAGCACCTTATTGAAACGAGTGAGAAGAAGACAAATATCATCTCCAAAACCATTGAAGATGACCCAAAAGACAACAAAAAAGCTGCTAGGTTGGAGAAATGGAAAGCAATTCTGAAGGAAAGTGAGAGGACTATGGGAAAAGAATTACTCATCCAAGAAAAGCATCACAGAGAAATTTCACAAGAAGAAACAGAGGAAAGGAAGCTCAGGATGAGAGGAGAAAATCAAAGGCAACAAGATTTTGAACTTCCATGAGCACAGAATGAAGGATGTCAAGCTAATGACAATAAAGAAGCGCTTGTTGGGAGGCAACCCAACCTGAGGTAGTTTTCCTTTCATAGCTATTTTAATAAAAAGGTTAATTAACTTCATCTATATTGCAAGAAGCTAAGTTTGGTGTTACACACCAAAACAACATAAGGGAGAATGAAAGATTCTAAGTTTGGTGTTCCACCAAAATCCCATCATAAAACATGTTTTCACCTTCTACATAATGCTAGCTTCAAGCATACTAGGTGAACTAGTTAACTATTTTGCTGTTTCCTAGTTTTCAGTTTTATTGCTTTTAAAAAAAAAAGAATTTCACCTATGGTTAATTTTATGCATGAGAACCACTGGCAAGGTACTAAGTTTGGTGTTCCCACACCAAAGTAAGTTCAAAAGCCCACTAATAATTAATGCATGCTAACCATTTTTCAAGTGCTTGGGGAACAAGCAACTTTTAATATCACTGCAGAGCATCACACAAGCTTTTGGAAAAATTAAGCATCATCAATCAGGGAGATAAAAGAGGAATGTGAAGACCAGCAATGATGATGATGAGAAGGAGGAAAGCAAGTAAACTCCAAAAGGTTGTATTGTTAAGTGATTATTTTACATTAGACACTGTTATGATTGAAAGTGATATAGTACCCTTATCTATCTGCATAGTATAGTTTTTCTGTAATTCAATAATTGAGATGCTTGAATAGTCACAACCCTATACTCTCCAAACTTGCTTGCACTCAATATCTCAAGAAGGCATCACATGACAGTTCTTTGAAAAGAAGGATTGAGGAATTAAACAATTTTGAGGCAAGCAAAAGATTAGGAGAAGTGGTGGTTCTAGTTGTATGATTATGCATTGAGGTTGCATGCTTATGAAAACTTGCATGGGAGCTCATAGGCAGGACATGGAGTTCAAAGAAGTATTGTGGAGATTCTCAAACATTTACTGATCCAAGAAGCAGCAAACAAAAGAAAGAAAACACAAAAAAAAATGAAAGAACATGGCCCAAGGCTCTGAGCATCAATTACTAGGCATAAAAGAAGGAAGAAACAAAAACTCAAAGAGTTGTTACCCTAGTAAATGCTTGTGGTCGAATTGTGTCAAAGAAAGAGGCTTGTGCAAGTAAATCCTTAGGGGTGCTTTAACACCTAATACCTTAAAACCAACTGGTTTAGGAGTATTGATTGAAAGCTTATCTAAAGAGCCACTTTGAGACATGACACTTAGAGTCAAGGCGAAAGCACAGAAACTATAAGCTGCTTCAAGGTGATTACCTATAGAGAGATCTCCATGATACCATTTGGATGAAAGTCCTAAGACCTAAGACTTCCAAGATGTAGGGACTAGTAAGCACTGAAACCCTTGCATGAGCATATAATTTAGAGTTCACCCCACTGTCACTTAATCACTTCACTCACAGGATAATACATGTAATCCTTCAAATCTATTCTAATTGAAAGAACCTTTGAGCATAATTCTTTTCTTGCTTGGGGACAAGCAAGTTTTAAGTTTGGTGTTGTGATGACAAGTCATCTTAACCTAGTTTCACTAGTCTTTTTCTTTGTTTTTATTAGGTTTTATGCACTTTCTTGCATTCTAAGTAAGTGATTTGGATTAAAAATGCATAAATTCTTTGAATCAAACAACCACCATGTAATTGATGCTAAATCATGAGGTTTAAGCTAAATTTAATTGATTTTTAACGATTTATAAACCTTGTGAATTTGGTGATACTTTGATTGGTTGTTTTGATTACTTGTAGGTGAAGAAAGAAAAAAAAAAAGAAGAAAAGCGTGGCCTAATGGACGTTCCAAAAGAAGCAAAAAGCGTGCCCAAGGGAAGCAAAAGTGTGCCAACATTGGGGAAGAAGGAAGGCTAAGTTCAAATAGTTAACTGAGCACTAAAGAAAGCAAGGAAATGGCATAAAGCTCAGTTCACTAAGTGAACTTTATCGGGGACCTCTCCAAATTAATTCAAGATGAACTTCCAAGGCAAAATGGACCATCCTGGATATATTCTATGATGGTTTATCTGAGCTATCAAAGATGTCACTGGACACTTCTGCAGGTGGATCCATTCATCTAAAGAAAACGCCTGCAGAAGCTCAAGAACTCATTGACATGGTTGCTAAAACCAGTTCATGTACACTTCTGAAAGGAATCCTGTGAGTAATGGGACGCCTATGAAGAAGGGAGTTCTTGAAGTTGATACTTTTACCCAAGGATCGAACCAAGGACTGAAGGGGAGGAATGCCATTCAGCTTGCAAGGAAAATGAACTAAAATGCTTCCTCTAGGATTCGAACTTGGGAATCTTTTGAAACATAAGGAAGGAGTGCCACCAAGCTTGCAAGGAAAATCAAGAAGAAATAGCTAAAATTCTTGGGCCAAGGTTCGAACCAGGGAGCTCTTGGAAACACAAGGGAGGAGCGCCCACTCATCCAAGGAAATTAGCTCCAAGATTTCCCCCACCAAGTGTTGAACCTGGGACCTTGAGGGCGAAGCTAAGCGCTACAAAAGGGGAGCTCAGTTGGTTTTTCCAACTGAGCACTACCTCCCCATTCTCCCCACACTATGACACGGCCAAAGCAGCAACTTGGTGCAACAAAGCAAGCATGAGCGCGCACTTGACACGGCCAGGATGCCATGGAGCGCACAACTTTGACACACATAGAGCTCAGTTCAAAATTCCAACTGAGCTCTAGTGTCACTGATGAGCGGATAATTTATACGCTTTTTGACATTGTTTTTAGTATGTTTTTAGTAGGATCTAGCTACTTTTAGGGATGTTTTCATTAGTTTTTATGTTAAATTCACATTTCTGGACTTTACTATGAGTTTGTGTGTTTTTCTGTGATTTCAGGTATTTTCTGGCTGAAATTGAGGGACTTGAGCAAAAATCAGATTCAGAGGTTGAAAAAAGACTGCTGATGCTGTTGGATTCTGACCTCCCTGCACTCAAAGTGGATTCTCTGGAGGTACAGAACTCGAAATGGCGCGCTTCCAATTGCGTTGGAAAGGAGACATCCAGGGCTTTTCAGCAATATATAATAGTCTATACTTTGACCAAGAATTGACGACGTAAACTGGCATTCAACGCCAGCCTTCTGCCCAAATCTGGCGTCCAGCGCCAGAAAAGAATCCAAAACCAGAGTTGAACGCCCAAACTGGCACAAAAACTGGCGTTCAACTCCAAGAAAGAAACAGGTTTAGCAATAGCAAGCCTTTTCCATCATCAACTCAGCAACAGACAGAGAACTCTGAACAAAATACTTCTAATTTAGCAACCTTAGTCTCTGATCTGTCCAAGGCCACTGTAAGTTTCATGAATGAAACGAAGGTCTTCCATTAGAAATTTGGAAGCACAAGTGGGCCAGCTGAGTAAAAGGATCACTGAAATCCCTCCTAGTACTCTCCCAAGCAATACAAAAGAGAATCCAAAAAGAGAATGCAAGGCCATTGACATAAGCGCCATGGCCGAACCTGTGAGGAGAGGAGAGGACGTGAATCCCAAGGAGGAAGACCTCCTGGGACGTCCAGTGATCAATAAGGAGCTTCCCTCTGAGGAACCAAAGGACTCTGAGGCTTATCTAGAGACCATAGAGATCCCATTGAACCTCCTTATGCCCTTCATGAGCTCTGATGAATATTTCTCTTCTGAAGAGAATGAGGATGTTACTGAAGAGCAAACTGCCAAGTTTCTTGGTGCAATCATGAAGCTGAATGCCCCTGCACTCAAAGTGGATTCTCTGGAGGTACAGAACTCGAAATGGCGCGCTTCCAATTGCGTTGGAAAGGAGACATCCAGGGCTTTTCAGCAATATATAATAGTCTATACTTTGACCAAGAATTGACGACGTAAACTGGCGTTCAACGCCAGCCTTCTGCCCAAATCT
>NC_029794.2:51754501-51754834 GCF_000816755.2 Arachis ipaensis
TGGAATAAACCTCATGCCCCTCTCTGTAATAGAGAAACTGGGAATCTATGGGGTGCAAGCTGCTAAAATCTCACTAGAGATGGCAGACAGCTCAAGAAGACAGGCTTATGGACAAGTAGAAGATGTATTAGTAAAGGTTGAGGGCCTTTACATACCTACTGATTTCATAGTCTTGGACACTGGAAAGGAAGAGGATGAATCCATCATCCTAGGAAGACCTTTTCTGGCCACAGTAAGAGCTGTGATTGATGTTGACAGAGGTGAAATATTCCTTCAATGGAATGAGAACTCCCTTGTGTTTAAAACTCAAGGATCTCCCTCTGCAACCATGGA
>NC_029794.2:51754875-51756488 GCF_000816755.2 Arachis ipaensis
CCCAGAATGGGAGCATCCTGGCGCTGAACGCCCAGAACAAGCATGGTTCTGGTGTTCAACGCCAGAAATGGCAGCAAAGGGGCGTTGAACGCCCAAAATGGGCACCAACCTGGCGCTGAACGCCCAGAGTTGTGTGCAAGGGTATTTTACATGCCTAAATTAGTGTAGGGATGTAAATGCCTTGACACCTCAGGAACTGTGGACCCCACAGGATCATCTCAGGATCTGTGGACCCCACAGGATCCCCACCTACCTCATCATCTCTCTTTCCATTTACCACTCACATCCATACACCCACTACCTTCAAAATTCAACATCTCTCTCCCACCCAATCCCACCCATATGGCCGAATACACACTCCAATCCATCTCCTCCATCTCTTCTTATTCTTCTATTCTTTCTTCTTTTGCTCGAGGGCGAGCAACATTCTAAGTTTGGTGTGGTAAAAGCATAGCTTTTTTTGTTTTTCCATAACCATTGATGGCACCTAAGGCCTCTTGTTGCTCAGATTAGGTAATTTTCTTTTTTGTTTTGTTTTCAAAAATTTTTCAAAAAGCTTTCAAAAATTTTTCTTTTGTTTTCGAAAAAAAAAAATATAAAATAAAATAAAATAATAAAAATGTTTTCAGAAATTTATTCAAAATTTTTAAGAATGAATTCTAGTGTTTCATGAAGCATGTTGAAGCCTGGCTGGCTGTAAAGTCATGTCTAAATTTATTTTGACTGAGGCTTGCAATTTGTTATCAAAGAGCAATATACTCTCGTGTTAAAGACTGAAGCTTGGCTGGCCATTGGCCATGTCTAGTGTTTTGGACTGAAGCTTTCATTGAAAGCTTGGCTGGCTAGTGAGCCATGTCTAATTCCTGGACTGAAGCTTTAGACTAACATGGCAAGATTCCTGGAATTCATGTTAAAAATTTTGGAATCCTTAATTTTTCTTCTTCATATAATTTTCGAAAAAAATCCAAAAAAATTAGAAAATCATAAAATCAAAAATATTTTTGTGTTCTTGTTTGAGTCTTGAGTCATATCATAAGTTTGGTGTCAATTGCATATGCATCTTGCATTTTTCGAAAATTCTCATGCATTCATGGTGTTCTTCATGATCTTCAAGTTGTTCTTGGTAAGTCTTCTTGTTTGATCTTGATGATTTTTTGTTTTGTGTCTTTTCATGTTTATCATATGCATTCTTGAATTCTTAGTGTCTCAGCATTAAAGAATTCTAAGTTTGGTGTCTTGCATATTTTCTTTGCATTAAGAATTTTTCAAAATTGTGTCTTGATGTTCATCATGACATTCATAGTGTTCTTGGTATTCATCTTGACATTCATAGCATTCTTGCATGCATTCATTGTTTTGATCTAAAAATTTCATGCATTGCATCTTTTTAGTGTTTTTCTCTCTTGCATTATAAAAATTCAAAAATAAAAAAAATATCTTTCCTTTTTTATCTCATCAAATTCGAAAATTTGGATTGACTTTTTCAAAAAATTTTAAAATCAAATTGTTTCTCATGAGTCAAATCAAATTTTCAATTTGAAAATCTTATCTTTTTCAAAATCTTTTTCAAAAATCAAATCTTTTTCAAAATTCTTAGTTATTTTCGAAAATTC
>NC_029794.2:51757388-51838225 GCF_000816755.2 Arachis ipaensis
ACCTACCTCATCATCTCTCTTTCTATTCATGATCATCCCTTCTGTTTTCCATTTACCACTCACATCCATACACCCACTACCTTCAAAATTCAACATCTCTCTCCCACCCAATCCCACCCATATGGCCGAATACACACTCCAATCCATCTCCTCCATATCTTCTTATTCTTCTATTCTTTCTTCTTTTGCTCGAGGGCGAGCAACATTCTAAGTTTGGTGTGGTAAAAGCATAGCTTTTTTTGTTTTTTCCATAACCATTGATGGCACCTAAGGCCAGAGAAACCTCTAGAAAGAGGAAAGGGAAGACAAAAGCTTCCATCAAGGGTCTATAGCTCAGTGGTAGAACATTTGACTGCAAATCAAAAGATCCCTGAGATACCTCAGGGGATACATTTTCTTCCACACAATTATTGGAAGCAACTAAGGGGTGGAACATCAAGAGCACTCCATCATGCTCCATGAAATAAGAGAAGATCAAAAAGCAATGAGGGAGGAGCAACAAAGGCAAGGAAGAGACATAGAAGAGCTCAAAAACATCATTGAAACGCCATCATCACTAAGGTGGATTCATTCCTTGCTCTTATTTCTTCTGCTTTTCGTTTTCTATGTTATGTGCTTATCTATGTTTGTGTCTTCATTACATGATCATTAGTAGTTAGTAACTCTGTCTTAAAGATATGAATGTCCTATGAATCCATCACCTCTCTTAAAAGAAAAATGTTTTAATTCAAAAGAACAAGAAGTACATGAGTTTCGAATTTATCCTAGAACTTAGTTTAATTATATTGATGTGGTGACAATGCTTCTTGTTTTCTGAATGTATGCTTGAACAATGCATATGTCTTTTGAAGTTGTTGTTTAAGAATGTTAAATATGTTGGCTCTTGAAAGAATAATGACTAGGAGACATGTTATTTGATAATCTGAAAAATCATAAAAATGATTCTTGAAGCAAGAAAAAGCAGCAAAGAACAAAGCTTGCAGAAAAAAAATAGGCGAAAAAAAAAAAGAAGAAAAAAAATAGAAAGAAAAAGAAAAAGCAAGCAGAAAAAAGCCAATAACCCTTAAAACCAAAAGGCAAGGGCAAATAAAAAAGGATCCCAAGGCTTTGAGCATCAGTGGATAGGAGGCTTCAAGTTGTTCTTGGTAAGTCTTCTTGTTTGATCTTGATGATTTTTTGTTTTGTGTCTTTTCATGTTTATCATATGCATTCTTGAATTCTTAGTGTCTCAGCATTAAAGAATTCTAAGTTTGGTGTCTTGCATATTTTCTTTGCATTAAGAATTTTTCAAAATTGTGTCTTGATGTTCATCATGACATTCATAGTGTTCTTGGTATTCATCTTGACATTCATAGCATTCTTGCATGCATTCATTGTTTTGATCTAAAAATTTCATGCATTGCATCTTTTTAGTGTTTTTCTCTCTTGCATTATAAAAATTCAAAAATAAAAAAAATATCTTTCCTTTTTTATCTCATCAAATTCGAAAATTTGGGTTGACTTTTTCAAAAATTTTTAAAATCAAGTTGTTTCTTATGAGTCAAATCAAATTTTCAATTTGAAAATCTTATCTTTTTCAAAATCTTTATCAAAAATCAAATCTTTTTCAAAATTATTAGTTATTTTCGAAAATTCCAAAAATATTTTTCAAAAATCTTTTTCTTATTTTATATCATAATTTTCGAAAATAACAATAACAATTAATGTTTTGATTCAAAAACGATTCTGACCTCCCTGCACTCAAAGTGGATTCTCTGGAGCTACAGAACTCGAAATGGCGCGCTTCCAATTGCGTTGGAAAGTAGACATCCAGGGCTTTCCAGCAATATATAATAGTCCATACTTTGGCCAAGCATTGACGACGTAAACTGGCGTTTAACGCCAGCCTTCTGCCCAAATCTGGCGTCCAGCGCCAGAAAAGGATCCAAAACCAGAGTTGAACGCCCAAACTGGCACAGAAACTGGCGTTCAACTCCACAAATGACCTCTGCACGTGGAACACTTAAGCTCAGCCCAAACACACACCAAGTGGGCCCCGAAAGTGGATTTATGCATCAATTACTTACTCATGTAAACCCTAGTGACTAGTTTATTATAAATAGGACCTTTTACTAGTCTTTTTGAGGAGCTTTGAACGCATTGTTCTTAGACCATGGGGGCTGGCCACACGGCCATGCCTGGACCTTCACTTATGTATTTTCAACGGTAGAACTAACTAACTAAACTTTTTGTTTGTTTCTTAACTTTTTCAAAACTACCTAACTAACTCTCTCTCTCTAATTTTCGAAAATACCTCCCCTTTTTCAAAAATTTCTTTTTAATTAACTAATTATTTTTATTTTTTTATTTCAAAAAAATTTTCGAAAAAAAATACTAAATATTTTTCAAAAACTATTTTCAAAAATCACTAACTCCTTTTCAAAAATAATTTTCGAAAATTATACCTCCCCCATCCTATTCTATTTATTCATTCATATCCTAACATCTCATCTCACATCTCTTCCATTCGTACAGTTGTGCTTCTTCCTTTACATCACATCCTTTATCTCCCCCTTTTCTTCTACTCACAAAAGGGAACCTCTATACTGTGGTAAAGAGAATCTCTATTATTATTATTATTTTTCTGTCCATTCTTCCTTGTCATATGAGCAGGAGCAAGGATAAGAACATTCTTGTGGAAGCAGATCCAGAACTTGAAAGGACTCTGAAGAGAAAATTAAAGGAAGCTAAAATACAACAATTCAGAGATAACCTTTCAGAAATTTTCGAACAGGAAGAGGAGATGGCAGCCGAAAATAATAATAATGGAATTAAGATCAGAGCACCAAGCTCTGGAGCCATTACCAGGATTTGTTCGAGCCTGGAGATCACAATTTCGTGCACCAGTCACACACTCCAGCAAGGCTGGGACGCGCACCACACTTTACACGGGCAGCACACTTGAGTGCTCAGTTGGTTTTTCCAACTGAGCTTGCCCCTGGGAGGTGAAATATTGGGCTGAAAATTGAATTAAAACTCCAACTTAATTCATTTCTTCACCAAATCAAAAGCCCATCCAAATTCCAAAATCCAAGAATAGAAAGTGTATAAATAGAATCTAGTTTGATGTAATTAGGACCTCTAGACTTTACTTTGAATTTTCCTTTTAATTGTTGTTCCGAGGGATATCTGAAACTGTAGGTCGATCTCGGACGAGATCTTCTGTGCTGGTCGGAACCGATGTGTCCGGTTGGTGAATGGTGACCGGAGCTGGTATGTCCGACTTATTTGGACTTGAACGTATTGCTGATCCTCTATCACCGAAGGGTGGGGGGTACCTGCAAGAGACTTCGATGCTTAAGTTAGCATAGGTATTAAACAGGTGTTATGTAGAATCAGAGTTGAGGTCAGTGTATCTTTTGGATAAGATAAGTTAGTTATCCTATCTTATCTTTATCTTTGAGTTGAGGTCAGTGTATCTTCAACGGAACCGCCTTCATCTCTATAGGCTTAGGCCGCCTTAGGATTCGGGTCGTGCTCCTCTATTTGGGCCCTTAATCTGGGCTCTCCTGTCGATTTGGCCGAGCTCTTTGAGAAGAGGTCGGATAGTCTGACCTGAAGAGGTTGGTCGCTCTATCTCGAATCATCCCAGGTCGGATAGCTCGACCCAGGGTATGAACAGTGCCCCTGCTTGAGCTTGATCTTCTTTTTGAGGTCGAGTCCTTGACTTCTGTCCTTCTTAAAGTCGAACTCAAGCATTTGTCGATTCCTTTCTTTGTAAAGTCTTTTTTGAATGTAGAACGTTTTCCTCTAAAAGCGTGCGCTTTTGTATTAGCGTTTTTTTGGGAACGCAAGCGGTTTTAGTATCCGAATTTAATTGGCATTAATTTGCCCTTCATTCTCTCTTGGCTTTTATTTTGAATTTCGTGATCAAAAACGGTTTCTCTTCTTCATTTCTTCTTCGTAACTTCTCTCTTTACTCTCTCATTTTCTGTTTCTCTCATCTGCTCTCTGTCTTTCGCTTGCGCTTCTGCTTTCTTGTGTTTGCGGCGTCGCTTGGCGTTTTTCTGGGCAGCCCTTATCTTTGCGCTTCCACTCTTCCTCGAAGCTTCTTCCGTCTCCAGGTTAGTCCCATTTCGTATTTTCCTCATTGTTTTTGACTTTGCGATGGAGTTTTTCTTTTGATCTTCTTTTTGGAGAAAGTTTGGATCTTTCTATTTTTATCATTCTTGATTTGTTGCATGCTCTGGAATTTCTTCATTTTTTTTCGGTGCGAATCTTTTTCTTGTTGCTTGAATCTTTTTTCTTTTGCATGTTGCCGCCGTTTCTGTTTATGCCTTGGCTGATGATTTTTTGCTTGATTAAAAAAAAGTTTGCGCCTTTTTGGTATTTCTGATATACTGTAGAAGTAGTGCTTTTTGCTGGTAAACTGTAGGAGCAATGCTTTTCCTGATAAACTGTAGAAGGGTGGACCTTTTTGTGTTTTTGCTTCCTTTGTTTTCTTTCTGGATTTTATTTTGATGAGTGCTGGGATGTAGGCTGTAGAAATAACTTGAAGACCTTGTTTGTTTACTGCCTCCAAGGGATGCCCCGAGACTTTTTGTCTTAAGTCTTGGGGTTTTCCCTTTTTTGTTTATCCACCCGTCGAGATGTTTTGCCCCCTGTCTGAGATGTTTTTAAGTAATCCATTCTTCTTTTCTTTTTGTAGGATTTAGTTGACCTCATGTCTTCCCGAAATAACGTTGTAGAGATGCCTTCCCAGGTCCCTGCGGGTATGGCTGATTGGGTGGACTCCATGGTTCTCATGTGTGTCTCGCTGGTTGATTCTGAGTTTTGTGCTAAGCTTAGGCAGTTTCATAGTGTCTGTAGTAATTCTGGTGATGAGAAGAACTACGAGCTTGTTCCTCCTTCTTCTGACGAGAGAATCTGCTTCTCGACTTGAGTTGTTGACAACGCCCCTTTTTTTATGCTTACGATTTTTTCTTTGGTCAACTGGGTATTACCCTTCCTTTTACTCCATTTGAAACCGACCTGTTATGGTCTTGTAATGTTGCCCCTTCCCAACTTCACCCCAACTCCTGGGGTTTCATAAAAATTTTTCAATTGCTGTGCGATGGTTTTGGTATTCCTGCTTCCCAATCTCTCTCTTTCTATCTGTTTATCTTGACTAAGCCCGGTGTGGTAAAAAAAAAGTCAGCCTAGGTCTTCTTTCGTTCTACCCAGGGGAAGAAGGTTTTTTCCATGTTTGATGAGTCGTTCTGTGATTTTAAAAACTACTTTTTCAAGGTCCGAGCTGTTGAAGGAGCTCGGCCCTTTTTTCTGGATGAGAATGACGAACCTGGTTTTCCCTTGGAATGGCAAAAAGATGTGAGGGTCTCCAGGTATTCGTAGGAAATATTGGATGAGGCTGAGCGAGCTTTTGTGACTATCTTGGAAGAACGCTGGGGTCAAACTCCCCATCTTGATACAAAAAAATTTCTAACCAATCCTTCTCTTCTTCAAACTGAACTAGGTATCTTGTGTTTCTTTTATTATCTTGTTTATGTTGCTTGTAGCTGTCTTTTCCGACTTATCCGACTTGTAGCTGAATTTTCTATTTTGTTTGCAGAGGCCATGAAGAATAATGAGGCTATGAAAGCTTTTAAGAGGGCACAGAGGGCGACTGCTACCAGAAAGGTTGCTGCCAGGGCAGCTGGAGAGGGATCCTCCCAAGTGCGCGAGAAGCCCTCAGTACAGAGTTCCACCGGGGTGAAGAAAGTGATCCCTACACCCCGAGTTCGTTTGGTAGATCCTCACGTCGCTGATGCTGCTCCTTCTGTTGCTCCTCCCAATAAAAAACAAAAGACTGCTGAGCCCTTCGACCTCGATGCTCCTGATTTTAATGCTATTGAATTCGTGGATCAACAAATCGGTCCCTACGGTGCTCTCTCCATGAACGATGTGTCCATCCTTCATCACTTGGAATTCATGGCCCGAAATCATGTGAAGATGGCGTATATGTCGGCTGCCATAAATCGGACTGCTCAGAATCTCCCTCTCCACGCCACTAAAGCGTTTATGGAGGAGGCGAAACAAGAGTTTGATCGGATGAAGGAGTTAAAGGACGAGCTTGAGACAAAGGTGGCCAAGCTGGAGAAGGACTTGAAGAATGAGGAGGCGAGTTCTCAGTCATTGGTAGCTTCTTTGAGGTTGGCTGAGGACGCAGTCCTGATGCACAAGGAGAGTTACCTTTCATCTTATCGGGAGGTGATGCGCCTGAGGGGGGAGCTTGACAGTGTTCAGGAAGATTATGCTGAGCTCCAAAGTCATCTTGTTGGCAGCGTGACTGCTACTTATGAGAACTTGAAGGAGCAAGTTCGGGTTATTGCTCCTGAGGCCGACCTGACTCTTTTCAGCTTAGATAACGTTGTCAGGGATAGCAAGATTGTTCCTGATGACGAGGATGATAATGTTGTTGATCCTCCTTCCGTATCCTCTACCAAGGTGTCGACTTCTGCTGTTCCTGCCGAGGTCGAGCCTCCCGCTTCTGATCCCGATTGCCAGATCTTAAACCGGGATGGCGGTACTGCAGATGCTGTTTCTCTCCAGACTCGCCCTCCGTCTCCTCGGACTGATGCTGCCAAAAAGCCTTCTGACCCTTAGTTTTACTTTATTCTGGATATGTAGTTGGCCCGTCTTGTGGGATTTTTTAAACTCTTTATGTTTTATTTAACTGTTGACACTTTCTCGTTGCTTGCCTAGCAACTTTTTGTTTTTGAAAAACAAAAGGTAGCTCGCTTTCCTTTTAAGGTAGGTTTTGGTGACCTCCGAGGTCTTATAACTTTTGTAGATTTGAAAAAGGTAGTTCTTGACTTGGCATCTCCTCTGTTTTCTGAGAATGTTTGAGACCTTGCAGCTCGACCTCTTTAGATTGCTTTGCACTTTTTGTTTGTTGCATGGATCTTTTGAGTTTGTGGGTCCGACTTGTTTTTCGGTTTTCTCGCTCTTGCTTGTATTTCTGACGATTTATAACCGATTCTTCAAGTTGGTCCTCCAAATTATTTTTGTAATCCTCTTTCTTGGATCTTTGTCAGATCTCTTTCAGGGATTACTTTTATAACTTGTTAGTAGTAGGAGTCCTACTTCGTTATATCGGTCTCTTTTAAGTTATTTTTGTAATTCTCTTTCTTGGACCTTTGTCAGGTCTCTTTCAGGGATTACTTTTATAACTTGTTAGTAGTAGGAGTCCGACTCTGTTATATCGGTCTCCTTTAAGTTATTTTTGTAATCCTCTTTCTTGGACCTTTGTCAGGTCTCTTTCAGGGATTACTTTTATAACTTGTTGGTAGTAGGAGTCCGACTTCGTTATATCGGTCTCCTTTAAGTTATTTTTGTAATCCTCTCTTTTTTCGGATTTTATAACTTTTCATTTTGGGCTGACTTTGTCATGTCGAGCCCTTCTAAGTTAAAGTAATCCTCTTTAATAGGGTTGACCAGACCTCTTTCCAGGGTTTACTTATAACTTGGGTTGACTTGGTCCGACTTCTCAATGTCGGCCAGTCTTTAAGTTATTATTTTAGCAATCCGTAAGACCTCATCAGGTTCTTTTTTTAGATCACTTTCGATAACTTCTTACATTATTCTGTGTTCATCTTTGCCGATTTGTAGAAAGTGGTTGTCATCTCTAGATCATCCTTTGGGTGAATCGCGTTTTCACCTTTATCGGACGGTTGTCTTTATCGTGATCGTGCAGTGAAATTGTTTTTCACTTTCTGCCGATCTGTTGCTTTATAATCGGACGATGAATGGTTCAGATTAATGCGTCTTGAAATCTTTGTAGAATATCTAAAATATATTTTATTTAAAGGAAAAGTGCAAAATATATACATATGGGATTGTCTGAGTCTCAACTTGGTGCCTCATTAAAAAACCTTTTCAGGAAAAATAGTGCGTCTAATGATGAGATCTTTTATTTTTTCTAACTGTAGTACCTTCTGAGGTTGCAGGCGTGCCATGACCTGGGAAGCTCTCGTCCATCGAGTTCAGACAGTCTGTAGTAGCCCTTTCCAAGTACTTCTACAACTCGGTAGGGTCCTTTCCAGTTTGCTGCCAGCTTTCCCTCTCCTGGTCGAGTTGTTCCAATATCATTACGGATTAGGATGAGATCATTCTCTGCAAAACTTCTCGGCACTACCTTTTGATTATATCTGGAAGCCATTCGGCGTTTTAGAGCTTCTTCCCTGATCCGAGCTCTTTCTTAGATTTCGGGTAACAAGTCGAGCTCTTCTCTCTGAAGTTGGGAGTTTGCTCCCTCATTGTAGTGAACTACTCTAGGCGACCCTTCCTCAATCTCTACTGGAATCATCGCCTCTATTCCGTATTACTGTGCCTCTCTTTTTAGCCTTTTTGCGTCCTTTTCTTCTGTGGGGAGCATTCCTGTTCTGAGGTAGTTGGCTATAGGGATCATCCATCCTTGGTCCTGACTTGTTATAGTCAGGACTTTTTCCTCTTCCGAGATTGACAGGTTCTGCAACATTTCCTGGATGAGGCTTCTATTGTTGCCCCCTGGTTTGGTGCTGGCTAGTTTTGAGAGTGCGTCAGCTCGGGCATTTTGTTCGCGGGGTATGTGGCAGATCTTATACTCCCCTATTTGTTCGAGTTGTTCCTTGGTTTTATCCAAATACTTTTTCATCGTGGGATCTTTGGCTTGGTAGCTCCCCATTATTTGTGATGTGACCACTTGTGAATCGCTGTAAATGTTGAGTTTTTGAGCTCCAACTTCTTTAGCCAGCTTTAAACCATCTAATAATGCTTCATATTCTGCCTGGTTGTTTGAGGCCGGGAACCCGAACTTGAGGGATAGCTCAACTTGGGTTCCTTGGTTGCTTTTTATTATCACGCCCGCACCACTTCCAGTTTTATTTGAAGAACCGTCTACGTAAAGATTCCATTCTGTGGGGGTTTCTAGAGCATCTGTGAATTCTGCAATAAAATCGGCCAGATACTGTGATTTGATGGCCGTCCGAGCTTCATATTGGAGGTCAAACTCTGACAACTCGACTGCCCATTGTAGGATTCTGCCTGCTAGATCTGTTTTCTGCAATATTCCTTTTATGGGCTGGTTAGTTCGAACCATAATGGTGTGAGCCTGGAAGTACGGGCGAAGTCGTCGAGATGTTAGGATAAGAGTATAGGCAAATTTTTCTATTTTCTGGTAGTTCAGCTCGGATCCCTGTAGTGCCTTGCTAATGAAGTAGACGGGTTGTTGTCCATTTTCGTCTTCTCTGACTAGTGCTGATGCTACTGCCTTGCTTCCCACCGCGAGGTATAATATGAGTGGTTCTCCAACTCGCGGTCGGAATAGGATAGGTGGCTATCCTAAGAACTTCTTTTGGTCTTGGAAGGCTTGTTCGCACTTTATTGTCCATTCGAATTGTTTTCCCTTTCTTAAAGTAGCATAGAAGGGAAGAGATCTTATCGCGGCTCCTGCTAAGAATCGGGATAGGGCGGCCAGTCTCCCGTTGAGTTGCTGTACTTCTTTAACACAGGTTGGGCTCTTCATGTTGAGTATGGCCTGACATTTGTCTGGATTTGCTTCAATTCCTCTTTGAGTGAGCATGAAGCCTAAGAATTTGCCTGCTTCTACTGCGAAGGTGCATTTCGCGGGATTGAGTCGCATGTCATGCTTCCTAATGGTGTCAAATACTTGAGACAAGTCGGACAATAGTGTCTCTTCGCTTTGTGTTTTTATTAGCATGTCGTCCACATAGACCTCCATGATGTTTCCAATGTGATCCGAAAAAACTTTATTCATTAGTCTTTGATAAGTAGCTCCTGCGTTCTTGAGATCGAAGGGCATCACGATGTAACAGTAGTTTGCCTTTGGTGCTAAAAACGAGGTCTTTTCTTGATCTGGTGGATACATGGGAATTTGGTTGTATCCTGAATATGCGTCCATAAACGAGAGATATTTATATCCAGAGGAAGCATCTACCAGGGCGTCAATACTTGGGAGTGGGTATGGATCTTTTGGACAAGCTTTATTGAGATCGGTGTAATCGGTGCACATTCGCCACTTCCCATTCGATTTTTTCACCAAGACAACGTTGGCTAGCCATAGCGGGTATTTAACTTCTCTTATAAATCCGGCTTCTAGTAGTGCCTGTACTTGCTCTTCCACAGCCTGGGATCGCTCTGGCCCAAGCTTTCTTCGTCTCTGCTGTACCAGTCGAGATCCTGGGTAGACCGCCAACTTGTGGCACATTAGCTTAGGGTCTATGCCTGGCATGTCCACGGATTTCCATGCAAAGAGGTCGACATTATCTCGTAAGAATTATATTAGCAATTCTTTTAAATCTCCTTTAAGGATTGGTCCGATATTAGTTGTTTTTTCCGAGGTGTCCCCGATCTGAATTTTTTCTATCTCGCCCTCTGGTTGGGGGCGAAGATCTTCTCGTTGTTGAACTCCGCCCAACTCGATTGCGTAGAACTCTTCTCCTTTGCCTCTGAGGTTTAGGCTTTCGTTATAACAGCGACGTGCCATCTTTTGGTCAGCTTTTATCGTGGCTATCCCTTTTGGAGTTGGGAACTTCATACATAGGTGTGGGGTCGAGACTATTGCACCGAGTTGGTTGAGTGTTGTCTGACCTATGAGAGCATTATAAGCTGAACTTACATTGACTACGATGTAGTCTATTGTGAGGGTCCTGGATTGGTCTCCTTTTCCGAAGGTTGTATGTAGTGATATATATCCTAGTGGTCGAACCGGAGTATCTCCTAACCCGAACAGACTGTTTGGATATGCCTTAAGTTCTTTTTCTTCTAAGCCGAGTTTGTCAAAGGCTGTCTTGAATAAGATGTCGGCAGAACTCCCTTGGTCTATTAAGGTGCGGTGTAGGTTGGCGTTTGCCAATATGATGGTGATGACCATGGGATCGTCGTGTCCTGTGATGATGCCGGACGTATCCTCCTTAGTGAATATTATCGCTGGGATGTTGAGTGCTTCCTCCTCTCCTTCGACATGATATACTTCTTTGAGATACCTTTTGCGGGAAGATTTTGAGATCCCTCCTGCTGCGAATCCGCCATGTATCATGTGGACATGTCTTTCTGGTGTCCGAGGTGATCGTTCTGTTCGCTCGGTATCTTCATCCCTTCGTCTTTTTCTTTGATCATCATCTCGGGTGGCCAGGAATCGGTCTAATTTTCCTTCCCTTACCAATTTTTCTATGATATTTTTTAAGTCGAAGCATTCGTTGGTGGCGTGTCCTCTGACCCGATGATATTCACAATATTCCTTCCGATTTCCTCCTCCCCTTTTTCCTTTGAGGGGCCGTGCTGGGGGGATTTTTTCTGTATGGCAGACCTCTTTGTATATTTCGACTAGGGATGCTCTGAGGGGAGTATAATTATGGTATTTTTTAATTTTCTCCTCTTGTCGGTCTTCTTTTCTTTTGGATTCCTTGTCTCTATCGCGGTAGGAGGCCCCCGGTTTTGAAGTCTCTCCTAACCGAGCGTTTTCTTCCATGTTGATGTATTTTTCTGCCCGTTCCTGCACTTCGTCTAAGGAGGTCGGGTACTTTTTTGATATAGACTAGCTGAAAGGTCCCTCTCGTAGGCCGTTGATAAGTCCAATGATGGCGGCCTCTGTGGGTAAGCTTTGTATGTCCATGCATGTTTTGTTGAATCTTTCCATGTAGTTGCGGAGGCTCTCCTGATCTCCTTGTTTGATCCCTAGTAGACTGGAGGCGTGTTTAGCTTTATCTTTCTGGATGGAGAATCTGGCAAGGAACTTTTCGGCTAGGTCGTCGAAGTTTGAGATGGACTTGGGAAGTAAGCTGTCGAACCATCTGATCGCCGTCTTCGTGAGGGTTGTCGGGAAGGCTTTGCAGCGAACGGCATCTGAGGCATCGGTAAGGTACATTCTGCTTTTGATTTTGCTGAGATGATGGTTGGGATTGGTGGTGCCGTCGTACAAAATCATATCCGGGAGTTTGAAGTCTTTTGGAATTTTGGTTTTCATGATTTCCCTGGTGAACGGATCCTGTTCTTTGCGTGAGCCTTCCTCAGGAGTGACCCGAGGGGTTTTTAATTTGAGATCGGCTTCTAATTGCTGTAACTTGTCTTCCAATTCTCGATGTCGCCGTACTTCTTTTTGTAGATCTTTTCTGATTTCTCGTTGTTGTTGGGTTTCTTCGTCAAGTTGTTTCAAGCGATCTTGAAGGGCTTCTATTGCTCCCGGTTTAGATGAATTTTTGTCTCCATTGGATTCCAGAGTGTCTTTTGGTGGGGTGTCCGCATTTTTATACGGTGTTCTTGATGCCATGGCATTTTGGCCAGTTTCGCTGACCCTTTCTTTATTGTTTTTAGGGTAGTTTCATGCATTTCCTTAGGAAATAAGCTAGTTTTGGGTAGATATTCACTTACATCTTGATTCAAGCATACATTGTAACATTCAAATTACCACTAACGTTGGCCAAGTCACTCTAGGCCACGTTAACTCCCACGTTAACCTAGTTAACGTGGAAGCTAACGTGAGGAAGGGAGGTGACGCCAACGTTAGTGACACCCAACATTGTCACTAACGTTGGAAGGAGCCCACACATGCCACCATGAGCCACGTTAACTCCCACGTTAACTTTGTTAACGTGGAAGCTAACGTGGATAAGGGAATGTTGAACCAACGTTAGTGACACTCAACTTGTCACTAACGTTGGAGATGGCTAGCATAAGCCACGTTAGAAGCCACGTTAACCTAGTTAACGTGGACTCTAACGTGGGAGCTAAGGGGCACATTGGAACGTTAGTGACAATGTTAAGTGTCACTAACGTTCTCGAACCCATATTTTCACTGAACGTTAACACCACTAACGTCCTGAGCAAAAGTCTCTGCCCACTTCACAATTTCTCTCTGCAAGTAAAGCCAAGCCCAATGAAGAAGATAACTGCTTCAAACTCAAGATCCAAAGGCCCAGACCCAAGACTTGAAGAACCAACTAGAAGAGTAGAAGAGTAGTATATATAGGAGTAGCTTTGAATTAATCGGGAGTTGGAACATATAGGGAGCCTCTGGGCATAGAATTACTCTTTGTATTTACTTTCTCTGCACTTCTAGTTTCATTATGTATTCTCCATCTTTGTTTTCATATTCCAGAGCTATGAACAACTAAACCCCTTTCATTGGGTTAGGGAGCTCTGTTGTAATTTGATGGATCAATACTAGTTTTCATTATTCTTCTTCTATCTTTTCTCTTGATTTTACTTGAAAGCTTTTGATCTTTATCCAATTGGGTAGTTATCTTGGAAAAGAAGCTATTCATACTTGGATCTCTTCTGAACCTTGAAAGAGGAATGAAGAGATCAAGCTAGAAATGCTTTCTCATGCTGGACCAAATTGGGTTTGGATGGATATGTGACTATAATTCTCTCAACACTTGATTTGGGAAATGCATGTGGTATAATCAGTGACCATACTTCATCTCTTCTCATGAGCAATTGACCAAGGAATTGGCTATTGATCAAGATTTGAGAGATTGAATTACAAGAAATTGTAATTCAATCACTTAAGATTGCCAAGGAGATCAATGAGTGCATTGATTGAGGAAGAGATGAAAATGAAATTGATCCGGAGAATGCAACATCTCCTGAGCCCAATGAACTCCCCATTTCTGATCTTACCCATTCTCTTTATTTTCTGTCACTTACTTTTATGAGCAATTCCCCCATTCCCATTTACAATTCTGCAATTTACTTCAGTCATTTACTTTCAGTTCTTTAATTTTAGCATTTACTTTTTCTGTCATTTATCTTCCCGCCATTTTATTTTCTGCAATTCTAAACTCAAATCCTGGATTCGCTCAACTAGAACATTCCTCTAATTAAAGTTGCTTGATCAATCAATCCTTGTAGGATTCGACCTCACTCTATTGTGAGTTTTTACTTGACGACAAATTCGGTACACTTACCGAAGGAAATTTGTTGCGAGACAAGTTTTCCATGCATTAGTTCTATTCTCTAGATCTGAGTCGTGGTCGTTGTCATGGTTGTCCGCCATGGTGATGGGATGACTTCCAGGTCCCCGGCAACGACGTCAATGTTCCGAGGGTTATCTGAAACTGTAGGTCGATCTCGGACGAGATCTTCTATGCTGGTCGGAACCGATGTGTCCGGTTGGTGAATGGTGACCGGAGCTGGTACGTCCGACTTGTTTGGACTTGAACGTGCTGCTGATCCTCTATCACCGAAGGGTAGGGGGTACCTACAAGAGACTCCGATGCTTAAGTTAGCATAGGTATTAAACAGGTGTTATGTAGAATCAGAGTATGAGTTATACCTGGGTGCTCCAGTGTATTTATAATGGTGAGATGTGACCTTTTGGATAAGATAAGTTAGTTATCTTATCTTATCTTTATCTTTGAGTTGAGGTCAGCGTATCTTCAACGAAACCGCCTTCATCTCTATAGGCTTAGGCCGCCTTAGGATTCGGGTCGTGCTCCTCTATTTGGGCCCTTAATCTGGGCTCTGCTGTCTATTTGGCCGAGCTCTTTGAGAAGAGGTCGGATAGTCTGACCTGAAGAGGTTGGTCGCTCTATCTCGAATCATCCTAGGTCGGATAGCTCGACCCAGGGTATGAACAATTGTCATTTTCATTTTTGAGCTTTTTACTTTTGAATTTAGATCTTAGAGAATTGGGAAGGAGAATTGATCTCTCTTCTTCCTGGTTCTTGCTTGAGCACTCTTTACTTTCCTTGCTTTGGATCTTGGGTGAAGAATTGAAGAACTTCTGTTTCAATCTCACCTTGAGATCTTGTTTTAATCTTCTGCATAATTGAATTTCAGTTTCTATTTACTGCTTCATTCTTCTACTCTTCTGCAATTTACTTTTCTTTATCTCCTTTGCAATTGTTCTTGTTGGATCAAGGAAGGATTTGAGATCTAGACTTGTTATCTAGTCTCTTCCACTCCTGAGATCTTCAACCTCTTTTAAATTGCTGCAAATTAAGCATTGCTCATTCTCTATTTTTAAATTCTCAAAGCATTTTTACTTCTCTGTTGAGATCTAGTTTAATTGAATTAATCCTCTACTCTTTTGTTTATTGTAATTTACTCTTGCTTGTTTAATTTCTGCAATTCCCATTCCGAATTCCTTTTATGATTCAAGAAATTTACATTTCTTGCACTTTAAGGTTCAGTTATTTACATTTCTTGCAATCTAAGTTTCTGCAATTTACCTTACTTGTTCTTTAAGATTCTGCTTCTTTACTTTCCTGTTCTTTAATTTACTGCATTTTACCCCTCTCCCTTTACATTTCAAGCAATTTAGTTTCTGTTAATTGCAAACAACCCAACCAATACTTGATTCGCTTGACTAAATCAACCACTAAACTAAAATTGCTCAATCCTTCAATCCCTGTGGGATCGACCTCACTCATGTGAGTTATTATTACTTGATGCGACCTGGTACACTTGCCGGTGAGTTTTGTGTTGGATCGTTTTCCACACATCACCTGACACACCTTCTGAGGCATCTGAGGAGGAGGCGGATGCGCCAGAGGTAGAGACCCATCCCCAGGGAGAGGCGGAGCAGGCTGACACCCAGCAGGCAGCACCCCAGCAGATCCAGGCTGTAGATCCTGAGAGCCCCATTCAGACAGTCCCTCCTCTCCAGCAGCCGGACATTCAGCCAGCCACCATAGAGACACCAGCTACCATCCCTTCCAGTGATGACACCCCTTCACACCCTACTTGAGTGAGCATCAGGGACGATACTACATTTTAAGTGTGGGGAGGTCGCCATCTCTGGCGTATTATTTTGGTGAACCATTATAGACTCTTTTTCTTTTATTTTGGATATTTTTCTGTATTTTTCTCTTTATTTTTATTTTTTTTATTTTTTGAGTACTTATACATTGCTTATTTTATGTATTTTTACTCTATTTCTACATGCTGCACTTTAGTTCATATTTTTAGTTATTTAGTTTAGTTGCAGTTCTAATTTATTAGTTATAGAAAATTGTGGATTAATTAGTATAGTTTACCCTTTTTAGCATAAGATAGCTTAGTTTAATTGAGCCTTTAAACCCCTTTTATTCTATTTAGCCACACTACTAGCCTTAAGCAGAAAAACAAAATAAAATCCCAAGTTGAATCCTTGGTTAGCTTAAGATAGCAAATTATGAATAGTTTAAATATGGGAAGCCTATTGGGAACATGGATGATAAAAACAAAAGGTAGAAAAGTTGAAAAAAATAAAGCAACTCAAAATAAGAAATTTTAGGAAGCATGCTCATGAGAAATCAAAGTGATTAAATTACCATGTGCATTAAAAAAAAAAAGAGAATTTATTTTTCAGTATTTAATAAAAGGGATACAAAAGAATTCCCCAGATGCAAAAATAAAGGCAATGCACATGGGATAAAAAAATAAAAATTGAAACATGAGCATGTAACATCAAAAGTGGGAAAATATGGGAAAATAGGTAAAGTAATTTTGTTTTACTAAGTATGTATGTTAGGTGAGATCTTAGTCTAATTAAGGATTCACTTATTAGCTCACTTAGCCTTATACATATATCCTCACCTTTACCTTGGTCCCATTACAACCTTAATTAAAGACCTCATGATTTTTGGTATGACTGTATTCTATGATTGTTGATTGGTTAGATGAAGAACAAAGTTATAGAAAGGAAGAATAAAAAGAGGAATAGAGTGAGAATAGAGTGATTAACCCAATAAATACTGAGTGACTAGAGAGTAAACACAAATCCAGTGAGGGTTCAATAGCTCATTAACATTTATCTCTGTTTGAATTATCTAATTGTCTTGCAAGTTCATAAAATGCTTTTTCTCCCATCTCAATTGTAAAAGAGTTTATTGATTAAGGCTTGGCTATATATACATATATGACTCCTTGAGAATGTGAATTAATTTGACTACCTGTAAGCTTTATATATGAGTGAATAAATTAGAATTGCATGACTCATTTAGGTAGTTGCATTTAGATTAGATTGCATTGCATGACATTCTATCACTTTAACCTTACTTATTACCTTGGATTTAGCATGAGGACATGCTCTTGTTTAAGTGTGGGGAGGTTGATAAACCCATATTTTATAATGTATTTTGTGCTTAGTTTGAGTGATTTATTCAATCCTTCACCCACTTATTCATGTTAATTGCATGGTTTTACTTTCCCTTCCTTATTATGTGATGTATGTGAAAAACATGTTTCCTATGCTTTTAAATTAATTATTTTAATCACCTTTAATTCCATTCGATGCCATGATCAGTGTGTTGAGTAGTTTCAGATCTTCTAAGGCAGGAATGATTCAAAGGATGGAAAGGAAACATACAAAAATAGAAGGAAAGCACAAAATGGAGTCCTTGAATAAACTGGCATCCACGCGATCGCATGGACGACGCGATCGCGTGCCAAGCGCGAATCAGCAGCGACGCGGCCGCATGACTGACACGACCGCGCGCCTTAAGCAGAACGCATATGACGCGGCCGCATAACTGACGCGACCGCGTGGCAAGGAAAAGCTCTGAATGACACGACCGCGTGACCCACACGGACGCGTGACAGAGGCTACGCACCAGAAATTGCAGAAAATGCTCATAGCGAATTCTGAAGCCCTTTTTGGCCCAAATCCAAGTCCAGAAGGCATAGACCAGAGGTTATGAAGTGAGGGAATGCATCCATTCAAGGAGAGCTCGCCAATTTCCACTTCTCATGTTTTAGATATAGTTTTGAGAGAGGTTCTCTCCTCTCTCTCTCTTAGGATTAGGATTTAGGACTTCTCTTAGTTTTAGGAGTAACTCTCGATCCAGGTTTCATGTTTCTTTACTTTAGTTGATTATTTACTTTTGCAATTTGATTTATGAATTCTTCTATGTTCCAGATTAATTGAATTAATGTTACGTGAGGTATTCCAATTTAATATTGCTTTCTCTCATTTATGCTATTATTGCTTTTACTCTGAAGACATCTTTATTCCAGTAGATTTACTTTTCTCCTTTTGGTTTTGGTTAAGAAATCATTAACTCAGGAGTTATCCAATTTGACAGCATAATTGATAATTGTTATCTTGCCAATTGAATTGAACTTCAATAATCCCAATCTTTTCTTAGGAAATAAATAGGATTCGAAGATCAAACCAATTTGTCCCTTGACCTTCCCTTGCTTTAGCAAAGGTTAACTAAGAGGAATTAAGATTCGACTTTCATTGTTGTTGATAAAAATAACTAAGCCTGGACTTCCAATTTCTCATACCTTGCCAAAAGTGTGCTTTACAGTATTTGTTTATTTATTTTAATTGCTATTTAAATCAACTGTCATATTTGTCCCTCATTCTTAAAACCCCCAATTCTACAATCATCATAACCGATAATAAGAACATACTTCCCTGCAGTTCCTTGAGAAGACGACCCGAGGTTTGAATACTTCGGTTATCAATTTTTAAGGGGTTTGTTACTTGTGACAACCAAAACGTTTGTACGAAGGGATTTCTGTCGGTTTGGAGACTATATCTACAACGCGACTATTTTTATGAAATTCTGTACTGGAAAAAATCTTGCTCGTCACCAATCTATATCGAAGAAATATCCCACATCTTTGGATGAGGTACAGGAGCGAGCGGAAAAATATATCAACATGGAAGAAAACTCTCGGTTGGGAGAAACCTCAAAATCCGGATTGTCCTACCGAGACAAAGATAAAGAACCCAAAAAGAAGGAAGATCGACAAGGGGAGAAAATTAAAAAATATCACAATTACACTCCTCTTAGGGTATCCCTGGTAGATGTCTACAAAGAAGTCTGCCATACGAAAAAGAAACCCCAGCTCGACCACTCAAAGGCAAAAGAGGAGGAGGAAATCAGAACGAATACTGTGAATATCACCGAGTCCGAGGGCATTCCACCAACGAATGCTTCGACTTAAAAAACATCATAGAAAAATTAGTGAGAGAAGGAAAACTAGATCGGTTTCTGGCCACCCGAGATGATGAGCAAAGAAAGAGAGGAAGAGATGAAGATGTCGGACGAATCAAGCGATCACCTCGTACGCCAGAAAGACATGTCCATATGATACACGAAGGATTTGTAGGAGGAGGAATCTCCAAATCATCCCGCAAAAGATATCTCAAAGAAGTATATCATGTCGAAGGAAAGGAGGAAGCACCCGACATCCCTGCAATCATATTCACCAAAGAAGACGCATTCGGTATCATCGCAGGACACGACGACCCCATGGTCATCACCATCATACTGGCAAATGCCAATCTCCACTGTACATTAATAGACCAAGGGAGCTCCGCCGACATCTTATTCAAAACTGCCTTCGACAAGCTCGGCTTAGAAGAAAAGGAGCTTAGACCACTGGGATACGTGTCACTACATACAACCTTCAGAAAAGGGAACCAATCCAGAATACTCAAGATAGACTACATCGTGGTCGACGTGAGTTCAGCCTACAATGCCCTAATAGGTCGGACAACACTAAATCAACTCGTCTCAATAGTCTCAACTCCACATCTATGCATGAAATTCCCAACTACAGAAGGGATAGCTACGATAAAAGCAGATCAAAAGATGGCACATCGCTGTTATAACGAAAGTCTAAACCTCAGAGGCAGAGGAGAAGAGTTCCATACAATTGAGCTTGGTGGAGTTCAGAGATGAGAAGAACTCCATCCACAGCCCGAAGGAAAAATAGAGAAAGTTCAGATCGGAGACACCTCGGACAAAACAACTAATATTGGCACGATCCTGAAGGGAGACGCAAAAGAATTACTAGTACAGTTCTTACAAGATAATGTCAATCTCTTCACATGGAAAGCTGCAGACATGCCAGGCATAGACCCCAAGCTAATGTGTCACAAGTTGGCGGTCTACCCAGAATCTCGGCCGGTACAGCAGAGACGAAGAAAACTTGGGCCAGAACGATCCCAAGCTGTGGAAGAACAGGTACAAGCACTACTGGAGGCAGGATTCATAAGAGAAGTCAAGTACCCACTATGGCTAGCTAACGTCGTCTTGGTGAAAAAATCAAATGGGAAATGGCGAATGTGCACCAACTACACCGATCTCAACAAAGCCTGCCCAAAAGATCCTTACCCACTCCCAAGTATCGACGCTCTGGTAGATGCTTCATCCGGATATAGATACCTCTCGTTTATGGATGCATATTCCGGATACAACCAAATCCCCATGTATCCACCAGATCAAGAAAAGACCTCGTTTCTGACACTAAAATCAAATTACTGCTATATTGTGATGCCTTTCGATCTCAAGAATGCGGGAGCTACTTATCAAAGGCTAATGAATAAAGTCTTTTCAGATCATATCGAAAAAATCATGGAAGTCTACATGGACGACATGTTAATAAAGACACAAAGCGAAGAGACATTATTGTCTGACCTGGCTCAAGTGTTCGACACTATAAGGAAGCATGACATGCAACTCAATCCCGCAAAATGCACCTTTGCAGTAGAAGTAGGCAAATTCTTAGGTTTCATGCTCACACAAAGAGGAATTGAAGCAAATCCGGACAAATGCCAGGCCATACTCAACATGAAGAGCCCAACTTGTGTCAGAGAGGTACAACAACTCAACGGGAGATTGGCAGCCTTATCCAGATTCTTAGCGGGATTAGCGATAAGATCTCTCCCCTTCTATGCCACTTTAAGGAAAGAAAAGAAGTTCGAATGGACAATGGAATGCGAGCAAGCCTTCCAGGATTTCAAAAATTTCCTGGGACGACCACCTATCCTAACTCGACCACGAGAGAAAGAACCACTCGTGTTGTACCTTGCGGTAGGAAGTCGGGCAGTAGCCTCAGCATTGATTTGAGAGGACGACAAAGGGAAACAACTTGTATACTTCATTAGTAAAGCGCTGCAGGGATCCGAGCTGAACTACCAAAAAATAGAAAAGTTCACCTATACTCTCATACTGACATCTCGACGACTTCGCCCGTACTTCTAGGCTCACACCATTAAGGTTCGGACCGACCAGCCCATAAAAGGGATATTGCAGAAAACAGATCTAGCAGGCAGAATTTTACAATGGGCAGTCGAGTTATTCGAGTTTGACCTCCAATATGAAGCTCGGACAGCCATCAAATCACAATACTTGGCCGACTTCATTGCAGAATTCACAGATACCCTGGAAACCCCCACAGAATGGAATCTCTACGTGGACGGGTCCTTGAATAAGACTGAAAGCGGCGCAGGTGTGATAATAGAAAGCAACCAAGGAACCCAAGTTGAGCTTTCCCTCAAATTTGGGTTCCCGGCCTCAAACAACCAGGCGGAATATGAAGAATTACTAGCTGGTTTAAAGCTGGCTAAGGAGGTTGGAGCTCAAAAACTCAACATCTTCAGTGATTCACAAGTAGTCACCTCACAAATAACAGGGAGCTACCAAGCCAAAGACCCCACCATGAAAAAGTATTTGGATAAAACCAAGGAACAGCTCGAACAACTCGGAGAATATAAGATCTGTCATATACCCCGCGAACAAAACGCCCGAGCTGATGCACTCTCAAAACTAGCCAGCACCAAACCAGGGGGCAACAATAGAAGCCTCATCCAGAAAATGCTACAGAACCCGTCAATCTCGGAAGAGGAAAAAGTCCTAGCCATAACAAGTCAGGATCAAGGATAGATGACCCCCATAATTAATTACCTCAAAACAGAAACACTCCCCACAAATGAGAAGGAGGCAAAGAGGTTAAAACGGGAGGCTCAGTAATACACTATCATAAACAACACCCTATATAAAAGAGGGATTTCAATACCACTATTAAAATGTGTGCCGACCTCCAACACAAGGGAAGTTTTAGAGGAAGTACACAGTGGCATTTGTGGTAATCATCTCGGAGCACAAGCTCTCACCAAAAAAGTACTCCGGGCGGGATTTTATTGGCCAACTCTACAAAAAAAAGCTACAGAGTTTGTAAGGACATGCCCACCATGCCAGAAACATGCCTACTTTCACATCGCCCCGCCAGAAGAGTTCATCAGCGTAACCTCACCTTGGCCATTTGCAAAATAGGGACTCGATCTTCTCGGACCCTTTCCCCAGGGATCGGGACAAGTTAAATTCCTCATAGCCGGGGTAGACTATTTCACAAAGTGGATCGAGGCAGAGCCCCTAGCCAACGCCACTGCCCAAAGGAGCCAGAAATTCCTATATAGGAATATTGTCACAAGGTTTGGGGTTCAATACTCCATCACTACAGACAATGGCACCCAATTCACAGACGCGGGCTTCAGAAAGTTAGCAGCCGACTTAAACATAAAACACCAGTTCACCTTCGTCGAACATCCCCAAGCCAATGGACAAGCCGAAGCGGCCAACAAAGTCATATTGGCTGGGCTGAAACGGAGACTGCAAGATGCAAAGGGAGCTTGGGCCGAAGAACTTCCGCAAGTCCTATGGGCATATCGAACAACGCCATATTCCACCACAAACGAATCACCATTTCGATTAGCATACGGAGTGGAGGCAATGATCCCAGTAGAGGTCGAGGAAAGGTCGCCTAGAGTGGTTCATTACAATGAGGAAGCCAACTCTTAACTTGAAAGGGAAGAGCTCGACCTACTTCCTGAAATCCAAGAAAGAGCTCGAATCAGAGAAGAAGCACTAAAACGTTGAATGGCTTCCAGATATAATCAAAAGGTAGTGCCAAGAGGTTTCGCTAAGAATGATCTCATCCTAATCCGAAATGATATTGGAACAACTCGACCTGGAGAAGGAAAGCTGGCAGCAAACTGGAAAGGACCCTACCGAGTCATAGAAGTACTTGGGAAGGGCTACTACAGACTGTCCGAACTCGAGGGACGAGAGCTTCCCAGATCATGGCACGCCTGAAACCTAAGAAGGTACTATAGCTAGAGAAGGTAAAAGATCTCATCGTAGGATGCACTCTTTTTCCTGAAAAGGTTTTTTAATGAGGCACCAAGTTGAGATTCAGAAATTATCCGAATTAAAGGGATGAAAAACTCCCACATGTATATATTTGCACTTTCTTTTAAATAAAATATATTTTAGATATTCTACAAATTCTCAAGACGCATTAATCTGAAGCATTCATCGTCCGATTATAAAGCAACAGATCGGCAGAAAAGTGAAAAACAGATTCACTGCACGATCACGATAAAGACCAATAGAGATGAAAATGCGATTCATCTAAAGGTCGAACAAACAAAGATAGAAACTACCTTCTACAAATCGGCAAAGATGAACACAAAATAATGCAAGAAGTTATCGAAAGTGATCCGGAAAAAGAACCTGACGAGGTCTTATGGATTGCTAAATAATAACTTAAAGACTGGCCGACGTTAAAAAGTCGGACCAAGTCAACCCAAGTTATTAGCAAATCCCTGGAAAGAGGTCTGGCCAACCCTATAAAAGAGGAATTGCTATAACTTAGAAGAGATCAACATGACGAAGTCGGTCTCCTATGAAAAACAAGTTATAAAAGTAATCCTTGAAAGAGATCTGACAAAGGTCCAAGAAAGAGGATTACAAAATAACTTAGAAGAGATTGGCATAAAGAAGTCGGTCTCCTACAATGAAAAACAAGTTATAAAAGTAATCCCTAAAAGAGATCTGACAAAGGTCCAAGAAAGAGGATTACAAAATAACTTAGAAGAGATCGGCATAAAGAAGTCGGTCTCCTACAACGGACAAGTTATAAAAGTAATCCCTGAAAGAGACCTGACAAAGGTCCAAGAAAGATGATTACAAAATAACTTAGAAGAGATCGACATAAAGAAGTCGGTCTCCTACAACGGACCAGTTATAAAAGTAATCCCTGAAAGAAACCTGACAAAGGTCCAAGAAAGAGGACTACAAAAATAACTGGAAAGAGGACCAATGTAAAGAAATCGGTTATGGATGGCCAGAAATAAATACAAGTAAGAGCCAAAAAACCGAAATACAAGTTGGATCCACACATCCACAACCTCAAAGGATCTAAGCTACAAGCAATAAGTATAAAGCAATCCAAAGAGGCCGAGCAGCAAGGCTTCAGCATTCTCAAAACCCAGAAAGGTGCCAAGACAAGTGCAAACAAGCATGATATGAAATACAATATTATAAACAAGCTTCAGGATCAGGCCCAAAGCTTGAAAGCTACTTGTTTTTTCAAAATGAAAAGTTGCTAAACAAGCAACCAGAAAAAGTATCAATAGTCAGCAAAATATTCAAATTACAAAATAAAGAGTTTAAAAGCCCACAAGTCAAGCTATCTACACAAACATCCAAGAAAAATCAGCTAAGATCGGGAGCCTTCTTGGCAGCATCAGTATGGGGAGAAGGATGACGAGTCTGAATAGGCACAGCATCCACGGTACCATCATCCCGGTTCAAAATCTAACAGTCTGGATCAGAAACGGAATGACCGACCTCACCTGGAGGAACAATAGAAGTTGACACTTTGACAGAAGGCACAGGAGGAGGCTCGATATCGTCATCATCTTGGTAATCAGGGACAATCTTACCATCCCTCACAACATTATCCAGGCTAAAAAGACTAAGGTCAGCCTCGGGAGCAATAATTCAAACCTGCTCCATCAGGTTCTCGTAAACAGCATTCACACTGCCAACAAGATGACCCTAAAGCTCAGAATAATTAGCTCGAGCGTTCTCCAACTCCCCCTTCAAACGCATTCCCTCCCGATAGGACGTAACGTAGCTGTCTTTATGCCTCAACGCCGTGTCCTCGGCCAACTGCACAGAAGCCGCCAGAGCAAGGGAACTTACCTTCTCATTCTCCAGATCCTTCTCCAGTTTGGCCACCTTTACCTCAAGCTCCTCCTTCAAGCCCTTCATCTGATCGAACTCCTGTTTTGCATCCTCCATGAAGGATTTGGTGGCATGGAGAGGAAGATTTTGAGCCGTTCGGTACAAGGCAGCTCCCATATGTGCCATTTTTACACTACTCCGAGTTATAAAGTCCAAATGACGAAGGAGTGATACATCATCCATAGGGAGGACACCGTATGGACCAATCTACTGATCTACGAACTTGACCGCGTCAAAATCAGGGGCATCAAGGTTGAAAGGCTCAATTGTTTTTTGTTTCTTGTTGGGAGGAGCACCAGAAGTAGCAGTGGAAGACTGTGGAGGCTCGGCCAGGCAAACTCGAGGAGTGGGAATTACCTTCCTCGGCCCAGGAGAACTCGGCACGGGCGGCTTCACCAGAACTTGAGAAGATCCCTCTCCCGCCACCTTGGCCGAGATATTTTGAGCAATTGCAGCCTTCTTTGCTTTCTTGTAGGCCTTCATGGAATCGTTGTTTTTTGACATCTCTGAAAATACAGAATCGACCACAGTAATAGGTTACAATCACAAAAGGAAGAAGCAAAACTAAAAAGCAAGTATAGAAACAAGTCAGACAGTACCCAAAGCAGTTCGAACCAAAGATGGATCACTCAAAAATCTTTTCGTATCAAGATGGGGTGGTTCCCCCCATAAATCTTCAAGAGCAATTACAAAAGCCCGCTCAACCTTGTCAAGCATCTCCCATGTATAGCGAGACACTCTCACATTCTTTTGCCATTCTAGAGGAAAGGCAGGCTCATCATTTTCATCAAGAAAAAAGGGGCGGGCCCCCTCAACAGCACGGACTCGGAAGAAATAATTCTTAAAATCTTTAAAAGACTCATCGTACATGGCAAAAACTTTATGCCCCTAGGCCGACCTGAAAGAAACCCAGGAAGCTTTCTTTTTGGAAGACCCTCCAGGCTTGGCAGAAACAAAAAGATAGAGG
This sequence comes from Arachis ipaensis, assembly GCF_000816755.2. Lineage (NCBI taxonomy): Eukaryota > Viridiplantae > Streptophyta > Magnoliopsida > Fabales > Fabaceae > Arachis > Arachis ipaensis. The sequence goes on from NC_029794.2 coordinate 51,783,126, forward strand.
AAAAGAGTCTGAGAAGGTGTTATGCCTAACTCTTGGCAAAGCAGCTGAAAAATCTTGATAAAACCCCAGGAATTCGGATGAAGCTAGGATGGGGCAATGTTACACGACCACAACAAGTCGGTCTCGAAAGCAGTAAAAGGAAAAGTAATGTCCAACTGACTGAAGAAATATTCATAGGCGTAAAAAAAGGGACGCCCCCCCTCGACAGAAGTAGGAAAATAAACCCTCTCGTCAGAATCGGGTGCCACAAGCTCATAATCTCTCTCTCCTGCACCACCACCACAAACCCTATGACATTTCCTCAGCTCTACACAAAACTCAGCATCCACAACAGAGACACACATTAAGACCAGGGAGTCCAGCCAATTGGACATCCCCTTGGAAACTTTAGAAGACATCTCTACAATGTTATTGCGAGAAGATATGAGGCCAACTAATCCTACAATAAGAAAAGAAGATTGGATTACTAAAAAACGTCTCGGACGAGGGGTAAAACAACTCGACTAATATGATACAGAAGAACAAACAGAAAAGGAAAATCCCAAGACTCAAACCAAAGCCCTGGGGCATCCTTTGGAGGCAGTAACAAAGCAAGATTTCAGGAAAAATCTACAGCTCACGTCCCGACATTTCTCAAAACAAGAAAAGAAGATCTCAAATAACAAAACGTTTCAAAAATGGAAAACACGAAGTCATCAAAAGCCACTATCTTCCTACAGTCTATCAGCAAAGAGCATCGCCAACATCAAAGATGCCAAGCGGAAATCGTCAAAGATACAACCTTTTTTGTGATTCAAACAAAATCATCATTCCAAAGCTTCAAAATCAAAAGCACAAATAGAAACGGTGATAACATGCAAAACATAAAAGCATCAAACAAAGAGGAAAGGCAAAAAGGTTCATGCAAAAGACGAAGAAACACCCAGAGCACACATTACAACAACAATCAGGCACGGCAAAAGCAGAAAGATCCAAAATCAAAACTTTCTCAAAATCAGATAGGAAAATGATGAGGAAAAGAGAAAGGAAGAAAAACCAACCTGAACGAAGAAAGAAGCTTCAAAGGAGATCGAAGATGGAAAGATGGAATCACCCAGAGAATCCCCAAATGATGCTGCAGCGCAAGAAAAGGCAAAATGCAGGCAAAAACAGAAAGTGAGAGAGTGAAGGAAGAAGTTACGAAGAAAGACGAAGAAGAGAAACCGTTTTTTTATCATGAATTTCAAAAATAAAAGCCAAGGGAATGGGCAATTAAAACTAATTAATGAAGGTATTTAAAGCCTCGCATATTCCCAAAGCCAAAACGCTAAACATAAAAAGCACGCGCTTTCAGAGGAAGCGAAAGAGGAAACGCTCCACATTCAAAAAAAGAACTCTACAAAATCGACAAAATACTCGAGTTCGACTTAACCTCCGAAAGAAAGACCGAGCTCGAGTAGGGGCATTGTTCATACCTTGGGTCAAGCTGTCCGACCCGGGATGTTTAGTGACAAAACGACCGACCTCTTCAGGTCAGACTATACGACCTCTTCTCAAAGTGCTCGGCCAAATCGATAGGAAAGCCCAAAGAAGGGCCCAACTCAAGGAACACGACCCAAATCCAAAGGCAGTCCAAGCCTATAGAGATAAGGGCGGTTCCCTTGAAGATAAGCTGACCTCAACTCAAAGATAAAGATAAGATAAGATAAGTAACTTATCTTATCTAAAAAGGTCACTCTACACCATTATAAATACACTGGAGCACCCAGGTATAACTCATACTCTGATTCTACAATAAACCTGCTTAATACCCATGCTAACTTAAGCATCGGAGTCTCTTGCAGGTACCCCCACCCTCTGGTGACCAAGGATCAAAAGTGCAGCCAGTCCAACAAGTCGGACACAACAGCTCCGGCGGCCACCAGCCAGTCGGACACGTCATCTCCGACCAGTACAGAAGATCTCATCCGAGATCGACCTACAGTTTCAGGTAACCCTCGGAACCATCCACCCCTCTCTTCTATCTCTTTTGCCCTATTTTCTACTTCATCTTACTTAGTTTTTCTTACATCTCATCTTCATTTTAGTAATTATATTTGTTTTGCTTTAGTTGTTGTTAAGTAGATAAATTGCAAGTGTTTGTTGATATTGATTGGGTTGCTTGTTGCTTGAAGTTTCCACCAATGCACTTATACTTTCCCTTAATTTACTAGTACCTAGTGGGTTTATATACCCATATTTTGACTGTACCAATAGGACAATTATGTAAGTGCATATGGAATTAGGTGAATTGACTTGAAATTACTTGTTCATCATGATTTCCGTGTTAAATTTATCACATGACCGGTACTTGCTCCTTGTTAATGCTTGGCATTTGTTTTAGTGACTTTGCTTGATTGCTATCAAGTGTATCACTTTTTGTAACAAGTACCTATAGCATGTGACTCTTTCTCTGTGTTTCATGATTAATAAGTAGTTTTCTTTTCATCATTGCATTGGTTATTGCTTGTTGTACTATTTTATCAATCTTGCGCTTTCACTTGCACAATATCAATAACCAATCTCTCATAGGTTCAATTCACTTTTGTCTTACCTAGGGTTGCTTGCGCCTTAAGTTTTGCTTATTCTTTATTTGCAACCTAGGATACTTAATTGAGGAAATCATTCTTAACTATTTCTTTTGATTATGTGGTTGCCATTTTAACCGGCCAACATGTGTGTTCTAAACCGTGCACACTTAGAATACACACAATGTATTTTACTATACCACAACACTATCCAAAATTTCTCAATTAGATGCTTATTTACTCTCTCCTTTACCTTTTTTGTGCTACTTGCCCTATGATTCCTAATTATACTTTATTCATTCTTTTTGGGGATGAGACACAAGGCAAGGAGCCGGGAGAGAAGGAGGACACCTAGGATGGAGATGCCGAGCATACAGTAGACTTGGCAATTTCCATACAACCCAAGCCCCCGCATCTGCCAGTTGAAGGAGGAGGAACGTAAAGCTTCATTCTCCCCGGATTATGTTCGTGCACTGAGGACCGTGCAATGCTTAAGTGTGGGGGAGGATTCGTCATTTTGGGGCGTAAATTTTCTTTATCGAACACCTTGCACTTTATTTTTTGTTTTCTTTTATTATGTTTCTTGTAGATATTTGTTAGTATTTTTTACTATTACATCCTTACTCTAGTTAGTATATATATATATATATATATATTGCATTTGCATGGTATATATTTTATAGATAGAAGTTGTGATTGGATGTTGTGAATAGTATAGCACCTAGTTCAATTTTGGTCCTAATTATTCATGCTAGTTTTTGGTTGTTGAAAATTAGGAACAGAACTAGGAAATAATTTTGGTGAAAAACAACAAGGATTTTCCAAGAATTTTGTTTTCAGGGCATTCTATCGAATTGATTTGGAAAATTATTTTTAAACTTACTTGAATGATATTTTATGGAGTATAGAAGAGGAAAGAACAAAATACCTTGTGAGTTTTTGAGCTTTAATGAGTGGTTACACATTATAACCACATCAAAAGCCTAAGCGTAAAACCATGGAATGACCTTGAATTGCTTCTTTGATTAGCTTAGGTTGAGGAGTGTATGTCATTTAAGTGTGGGGGAAATTTTGGGAAGCATTGGTAGAAGAAACATTTTGTTTTGGGTAATTATTGAAAATTTGGGAAAAATTGGTGCACATTCATGTTTCAATTTGCTTTAACCATATGCATTTGTCATAGACAAAGAAAAAAAAAGAGAAGTAGAAAAAAAATGAAATGAAAAAAAAATAATAATATAGTAATAAGATGGGACAAATGTTATCCCAAAGAAAAAGAAAAAAATGAATAAGAAATGCATATGTGTTTTGAATAGAAACTAAGGCATGAATGTGTGTGAAAAGAAGTAATGGGTAGTTAGAATGCATTTTTTGTGTGGGTTGATTGATATAGGTTGAGTTGGATACATGAGCTAATCAAAGATTCAATCCTTTAGTCCACTTAGGCATATACTCATCCTACCCTTACCCCAACCCCATTACAACCTTCTAAAATACCTCATGATACTTGCATACATACATCAAATACTTGTTGATTGTTAGATAAAAAACAATCCCTTGAAAGCATGATTAGAGGAGACTTGAGTGAATTGACCCTAAACACCGAGTGTTTAGAGTGTATACACACCTAGTGAGGGTTCGATCACTCAACTCTATGTTTCTATACCTCTTATCATGTATTCTTGCAAGTTGCTTCATTTTTTATGAGTAAATCAATTCTTTAGATTTTTGATTGCATTGAGTTATTTCTTTGCCTAGCCCTATATATCTATACACTTTCTTGGAATTTGATTATTGTTTTCACCAAATCAATAGGACATTATAGATAGATGGATATATATATAGTATATACATACTTGCATGCATATAGAAAGTTGCATTCAATAAGTTGTTTCCCTTTGATCATTCTCCTTGTTTGGTTTAGCATGAGGACAAGCTATTGTTTAAGTGTGGGAGAATTGATGAGTCCATATTTGATGATATATTTTAGCTTGAATTGGATGAATTTCATCACATAAACTCACACTTATTCACCAAAATAGCATACTTTTGTGTTTGATCCCTAAATTGAACCTAAATGTGAAAACATGCATTTTTGTGCTTAAATTGAGCAATTTAATCCCACTTTTATTCTATTCGATGCCGTGATATGTTTGTTGAGTGATTTTAGGTCCTAGAGGAATGAATGGTTTGGTAGAAGTGGAAGAAAGCATGCAAAAAGGGAGAAAAACATGAAGAAAACAAAGGAGAAAAGCATTTCAGCCTATGCCAATGCACACCTTCTGTGCCCACGCACAGGGGTCAAAGTCAGGACCTGTGCCCACGCACAGGCTGTGCCCACGCACAGGAGGAAAATCAGCAAGTGTGCCCATGCACAGACCTGTGCGTCCGCACAGGTACCAGTGCGTGCCTCCATTAAAATTGCACGTGGACTCGCATTTTGGGGGCTTTTTGGCCCATTTTTGAAGGCTTTGGAGCATATATGAAGGGGGAAGCAACCATATATCATACCATACATTACCATACTGATGACATGTCATCATGTCATATTTTTCTATGCTTTTTCATGCAAGAAATTGATGATTAATGCTTAATTATTGAATATTTTTGTGCTTAAATAGTATACTGCTTTGATCTTTTGATTTTATAAACATTGTAGGAAATAAGTGGAAAAAGAAGCAAAAAAAGCACAAATTAATCCAAAAAGGAGGAAAGAGAAAATCTGGGGTACATTTTGGAGCTTGGGCACACCTTGGAGCCTTAGGCCACGCTTTAAAAGCATGGCCCATGATTTAAACAAGAAAAGCTCTTGGCGCAAAAACGTCACGACGCGCACGCGTGGAAGATGCACACGCATCAGGCAAGGAATTTTGAAGACCCACGCGTATGCGTGGATGTAATTAGCGTTCATTTGCAAAGAGTACGCTACATTGCATAAGTGAGCATTTTCGGGCAGAATAAAATTTGGAGGCAAAGTTTTGCAAACGACGCGCACGCGTGCTTGACGCGCACGCGTCGATGGAGAACCTGGGATGAAGTACGCGCACGCGTGGCTGGCGCTGAAGCATGGAATTGGTATTTTGCTACCCATGCGCACGCGGATATGACACACACGCGTGGGGCAGCGTTCATTAAGCAAACGTAGTGCTCATTAAGAGAACGCTACAAGGGACGCGTACGCGTGAGTAATGCGTACGCGTCAATGGGCGAAAATACAAAAGCACGCGCAAGTATGAGGGACGCGTACGTGTGGGTGAATGAATGCTGCGCTCAATTTGAAAAAGCTCTGTTCTACTGGAAGTGCAACTCTGGCTCAATTAATCTGATTCCAAGCCCATTGACACACCAAAGCAAGCAGAGCCCATTGACATCACTCAAAGACACAAGAGATAGTTAGAATAGGAATTTCATTTGATTTGTAATTTATTTGCAATTTCATTTTCATTTTGTAAAGCCTATATAAAGGCATCAGTTTCATTTCATTAGAGAGGATGCACAGTAGGAGTAGGAGTAGAATAGGAGGCTCAGGCTGGAGGATTAGAGACTCCAGATCTCTTTTGGAGGATTAGAGACTCCAGAGAGCTTAGCATAGTTGATACACTTTTATTTTTCTACACTATTACATTTCAGTATTCAATTTGGCTTATGAAATTTCAGTTTCTGATAATTCTCTTCTGCAAATTTACCTTCTACAACTTTATATTTGAATTTGCTGTGATTTGAATTTACTTTTCATGTACTTTAAATCTTCTGTAATTGTTCTGAGTTCAAATTTACTGCTTTCTTTAACTTCTCTGCACCCAATTCCCTTTACATTTGCTGCAATTTACATTTTTTGCTCTTTCAAATTCTGTCAAATTTACTTTTTGTAATTTATAATTCTTGCAATTCACTCTCTGTTAGTTTAATTTCATTCAATTCACTACTGTCCACTTGACTAGGCTGATCACTCACTAAAGTTGCTTGATCCATCAATCCCTGTGGGATCGACCTCACTCCTGTGAGTTATTACTACTTGATACGACCCGGTACACTTACCGGTGAGTTTGTGTGGAATCGTTCTTTCCCTCATCAAGTTTTTGGTGCCATTGCCGGGGATTGATTTAGATCGACAATGATTAAGTGGGTGAGAAGTCTAGATTAAGCATTTTCTTTATTTTTGTTCTTTTAATTTTTTGTTTTAAGTTGATACCAAGGTGTTTGAGTTATTGCCTCACTAAGAAATTCTTCTCTGTGACATGAATTTCAATTTTCATTGGTGATGTATTTTACAGAATTCAAATGGAGTTTAACTCATCCTTTGATCAAACAAATTTCATGAGATATTAACCACCATCACAATGTGATTCAAGTCATTATCCTAATGATGGTTGGGAGTATCACCAAGAACTAACAGATTTTAAGCAACCCAATCAATGGGGATATGCTTCAGAGCCAACAGATGAGCAAGACAACATGAGATATTGCCTACTACCATAAAATGATTCATATTATTATCCTCATGGTAGCTGGGAATATCAACAAGGAATGAGGGAGTATGAACAATCAAGTGAAATGAGCTACCTCCCAAAGCCACAAAGTGACTCATATTGTTATGACAGTTGCACAAACTATGGCTGGGAAGGGAATTTCAATGATTAATATTCTATTCATTCAGAGACATTATCACTTGACTATGCTATCAATACATACATGGAAGATTGCTCTCCAATGCCACAAAGTGGTCCACACTATGATGAATTCAACAATTACCCAAGTTGTGCTTGGGAGGATCAAAATAAAAACGCAATCAATGTGTCATACTCTATTAATCAAGAGCCATCATCACTTGAGCAAACCTTCAATTCATTCATGCAAAATTGTCCAACCTTACCTCACAGTTTTTTATCTGAAAATTCTTCATCATTTGACTATGCCTCAGCACATGAATCTGCCCATACTTCTCAAAATAACTTCACCACAATGCCCACATATCCAGAAACTCATTCTCAGCCTTTATCCCTTGAGTTAGTATTTGAACAATACTTTCAAACATCCATAGACTCTGGGAAAGAACAAAAAACCCTCTGCAATAAGATGGATGGATATTTAGAGCAAGCAAGGAAAAACAAAGAATTGCTAATCAAGGAAGATGAAGACCAATTGGTGGATGTAAAGGAGGAAGTGGGGAAGCAAGATGAAGAGGTCCCTGTGTCAAGCGAAATTTCAATGAAGAATGAGGTAGTGGAGGTATTTGAACCTAAAACTGCATATCCCCAGAAGCCACTTGAGATATAACAAAGGAACATGAAAACTCACAACCCCCATAAACTTTCCTGAACCAAAGACTCTCAACACTTGAATCCGTGATTGAAAGATACAAAGAGGAGATGAAGAAATCTTGGGAAAAACAACAAAACTCCTCCATAAAAGTGCTATTAAATCAAATGTTGAGTGTAAAAAAGGAAGTGGAAGAACAAGAAAGTGAGGAAGACAATCAAGGAAGCCCATACTCAAGTGAGGCAGAAAGTTGCATAGAAGAAGGGCTCATTGAACCACCAATTCAAAAGGCTTTTGATGAAGATAAAGCTCCAACAATCATACAGCAACCATGTCTTGATATCCAAAGAGTGAAGGCAACCAACAAGAACACCGAAGATAGGATTGTGACCAAGATACTAAGGACAACATTCAAGAAAAGGTCAACTGTAAACAATCCTACCCCTGATCCAGCAAGCAAGTTTAATCCAGCAAATAACAAAAGGAAGCTTGTTGAGGAGAGACCAAGACAGGGGACAATAGCTGAATCTTTTCCCCCCTTAAGGTCATTCCTCTTAACAAACTGGAGGAAGAGAAAGAAAGTGAAGAACAATATGTCAAGCTAATGACACTAAAAGAGCACTTGTTGGGAGGCAACCCAACCTTAGGTAACATTTTATTTCTCTGCTTTGTTTAATTCTAATAAATTGGCATATGGTTACATTCTAAGTTTGGTGTTGCCCTGCAACAATCTGTTTTTAATTCCTCTGGATGATTGCATCAATTCTAAATGGAAGTGTCACACTAAGTTTCTAAGTTTGGTGTGCCACTTAATTTTCTATGCAATAAATCCAGCAACACCACTTGTCTGCATAATCATAATGCCTTAGCAGTGTTAGCTTTCTTTTGGTTTGACATTTTTATTATTATCTTTGTTTGAGTCATTTCTTTGTTTTTAATGCTTCCATTTATTTTTCTCCTTAACTATTTTTGTTAATACCTCACAAAGAAATTCTTGTTCATGACAGATTCTTCACTTGGTGATTGTATTTAACATATAACAGTTTCCTTTGTTTAGTTTCAGTACAAATAAATTGACATGTGATTGCATTCTAAGTTTGGTGTTTCTATGCAACAAAAATTTGTTCCCAATCTTTACCGGATACTTGCATCAATTCCAAGTGAAAGTGTCACACTAAGTTTGGTGTGCCACTTATCTTTTATGCAATGTATCATGCACACCCCACTTGTTTTTGCAATCACAATGTCTCTGTTTCTTGTGCCTTCATGGTTATTTTTAATTTTGCTTGCTTAAACACATGTGCTACTGATATTTCATTATGTAAGACACTCATGATCCATCTTAGCCCCATCACCACTAATCCAATTGTTGCTTGAGGATGAGCAAGCACTCTAAGTTGGAATGGGAAGGGAAAGAATAGGAGAAAAAGGACAACAACAGTGAAGATGAATTACAAGGTGGTAAAGTTCCTTTTCCTCTCATTTGTTTCCAGCATTTTAAACTGCATGATTGTCTGCTATTTTCTCTATAGACATGTGTGCTATGAATAAGCATAGTTTGATTACTAAATTATAACATGTTGCTGTAACATTATGACTACCATCTTGAATTTTGTAAGTTCAAAGCAATAAAGTATCATGATCATAAACAAACAAGGAATTAAAGAAGAACTTAGCATGTGCATACAAGTATTGGAAGGCTAGTATGACTAACTGTTGCTCAATTGCATTAGATTTTATTTAATTGAAGTTTTCATCTAGGACATTTTATGAAATTTTTGAAATCATGAAAACCTTGAAGAAGCAATTGCAAATTAAGGCAAGAAAAGAAAAAGGGAAAGAATGAGAAAGTTGAAGGCTCTGAGTACCAATGACGATTCAATTGTTAAGTACTTGTGGTATTTATGTATCAAGCAAAAAGCTTGAAAATAAAACACTTAGAGTCAAGGCTAGGCTCAAGTGCAAATGCACTCCCTCAAAGCTCAAGGCTCTAAGCATCAATGATTAGAGAGTAAAGAAAAGAAATAAATGATGCTTAAAGAAATCCTCTAATTAAATGCTTGTGATGCTTATGTATCAAGTGGTAATACTTGAAAACAAAGCATTTAGAGTCGTAGCTTTGTTATCAACTCATGGGGCAAAGCACCCAAAAGGAGAAGCTAATAAGAAAATAAAAGGCTTGTTTCAAGGAAGGAATATAAGGGAAAGATTTCATAAAATAATCTAGAAAGAAGCATCAATCATCTACATTTTTTTGTGATTGTAGCATGCATAGAAAATTAGCCAACCATGAACGTTAACTTGCTATTCTTCCCACCTTGGTTTGTCAAAATTTACTGCATGATTCTTTTTTTGCTTGGGGATAAGCAAGGTTTAAGTTTGGTGTTGTGATGACATGTCATCATGTCATGTTTTTCTATACTTTTTATACAAGAAATTGATGATTAATGCTTAATTATTGAGTATTTTTGTGCTTAAATAGGATATTGCTTTGATCTTTTGATTTTATAAACTTTGTAGGAAATAAGTGGAAAAAGAAGCAAAAAAAGCACAAATTAATCCAAAAAGGAGAAAAGAGAAAATCTGGGGCACATTTTGGAGATTGGGCACACTTTGGAGCCTTAGGCCACGCTTTTAAAAGCGTGGCCCATGATTTAAACAAGAAAAGCTCTTGGCGCGAAAACATCACGACGCGCACGCGTGGAAGATGCGCACGCATCAGGCAAGGAATTTTGAAGACCCACGCGTACGCGTGCATGACGCGTATGCGTAGATGTAATTAGCGTTCATTTGCAAAGAGAACGCTACGTTGCATAAGTGAGTGTTTTCGGGCAGATTAAAATTTGGAGGCAAAGTTTTGCAAACGACGCGCACGCGTGCTTGACGCACACGCATCGATGGAGAACCTGGAATGAAGCACGCGCATGCGTGGCTGGCGCTGAAGTTTTGCTACCCACGCGCACGCGTACATGACGCGCACGCGTGGGGCAGCATTCACTAAGCAAACGTAGCGCTCATTAAGAGAACGCTGCAAGGGACGCGTACTCATGAGTGACGCGTATGCGTCGATGGGAGAAAATGCGAAAGCACGCGCAAGCGTGATGGACGCGTACGCGTGGGTGAATGAATGCTGCGCTCAATTTGAAAATGCTCTGTTCTCCTGGAAGTGTAACTCTGGCTCAATTAATCTGATTCCAAGCCCATTGACACACCAAAGCAAGCAGAGCCCATTGACATCACTCAAAGACACAAGAGATAGTTAGAATATGAATTTCATTTGATTTGTAATTTTTTTGCAATTTCATTTTCATTTTGTAAAGTCTATATAAAGGCATCCGTTTCATTTCATTAGAGAGGATGCACAGTAGGAGTAGGAGCAGAATAGGAGGCTCAGGCTAGAGGATTAGAGACTCTAGATCTCTTTTGGAGGATTAGAGAATCCAGAGAGCTTAGCATGGTTGATACACTTATATTTTTCTGCACTATTACATTTCAGTATTCAATTTGGCTTATGAAATTTCAGTTTCTGATAATTCTCTTCTGCAAATTTACCTTCTGCAACTTTACATTTGAATTTGCTGTGATCTGAATTTACTTTTCATGCACTTTAAGTCTTCTGCAATTGTTTTGAGTTCTGATTTACTTCTTTCTTTAATTTCCTTGCACCCAATTCCCTTTACATTTGCTGCAATTTACATTTCTTGCTCTTTAAGATTCTGCCAAATTTACTTTCTGCAATTTATAATTCCTGCAATTCACTCTCTGTTAGTTTAATTTCATTCAATTCACTACTATCCACTTGACTAGACTGATCACTCACTAAAGTTGCTTGATCCATCAATCCCTGTGGGATCGACCTCACTCCTGTGAGTTATTACTACTTGATGCAACCCGGTACACTTGCCAGTGAGTTTGTGTGGAATCGCTTTTCCCTCATCACATACTTCATAGAATACATTTTAGGAGTAGTTTTAGAGTAGTTTAGTTTTAGGTTTTCTCTCTTAGGGTTTTAATTAGGGTTTCAATGTAGCATTTTATACTTCAATTTTGTTCTTGGATTTTGCTATCTCATTGTAATTATTTCTTTAATTCCTCTTTTATTACACTACTGGTTCTACACTTTCTTCTATTTTACTTTCCTTTATCAATATGTGCTTGGTTTTGCAATTTTGAGTTCTTGTTAATGAATTTGATGTTTGATGCTTGCTTTATGGTTGTTGAGTTGCCTTTATTGATTTTGATCATTTATGGTTCATAGCCTTCATCAATTTCTCAATTTTTCCATGTTTTATGTTTATGCCCACTATGTGTTTGATGAAATGCCAATTTTGATTATAGGATTTGTGGATTAAGAACACTTATGCTCATTTAACTTACTCTCCGATGTGAGGGTTGACTTAGTGAGATTAATCCATCATAATTATCATAGTTGTTGTTATGGCAAGGAAGGGATTCCATAACTCATCCCAAGTCAAGGTTTCATTCATGTTTTAAACCACCTTTCACTCACTTTAAAGCTTTACTTGTTCATATTACATACATAGTTCTTTTATTCCTTTATTAGTTTATTAATTACAATTTTGTCTTGTTCTTTAATTCCTTTATTTTTTTTGCTCCCAATCATTGAAAAACTCCTTGTTTTCCACAACCAAAATTGTGCACTTATTGGCATTAGTTCCAAGGAAAAACGACCTGGGAGTTAAATACTCTTGGTTTATATTTGCTTTGAATTGTGACAATCATTAGAATAATAATTTGATTGATGGCCAATTGTTGGTTCGGGGCTATACTTGCAACGAACATCTATTTTGAGAAATTCCTAACCTACAATTTGGTCATCGTCACAGTCTCACGACAAAGGGAGGCAAGGAAGAGAGGAAACGTCAGAAGGCGAAAATACAGCAACCTAGGGCATGACTGATGCACCACTATTTTATGATATACTTTGGACTGAATTGAGTGGGTTTATGTTAACTAATCTCACACTTATTCATGTAAATTGCATGTTTTTCATTTCCTTCTTAATTTTGTGTTATGACTGAAAACTTGCTTCCTAGGCCTAAAAATTATTAATTTTTAATTCCCTTTTATACTATTCGATGCTGTGATGTGTTTGTTTAGTATTTTCAGGTTTACAGGTGATGGGTGGAAAATCAGATTCCACACCTAAACTCACCGGCAAGTGTACTGGGTCGCATCAAGTAGTAATAACTCACTTAGAGTGAGGTCGATCCCACAGGGATTGATGGATTGAGCAATTTTAGTTAGGTGATGAATTTAGTTAAGCAAACAGTTGATGATTTGAGTGAATTGTAATCAACAGGAGCTAAATTGCAAGTAATAAAAAGGGAGAGGGGAAACTGATAGAAAAATAAAGTGCAGAAGAGTAAATTGCATGAAACTTAAAGTGCAAGAAAGTAAAAGAGTTGAAACTTAAATTGCAAGAAATATAAATAGCGGAAGCTTAAAGTACAAGAAAACTAAATGACTGAATCTAAATTGCTGAGAAACTTAAATTGCTTGAAGATTAAAGGATTTAGGTGCTGGGATTTAGAATTGAACAAGGAATTGCAAGTTAAAGAGGATCAGAGAGCTCTGAGATGAAGAAATTCAACTCAGCAGCCAAACAGAAATGAGAGATTAATTGAAGAACCAAACAACAAGAAAATTTAACTCAAGTATGAAATTCCAAAGAGAAATTGAATATCGAAGAAGAAAAATGAGATTAGACAGCAGATCTAGATCTCAATTGCTCTTTTGATCAAGTAGAAAAATAATTGCAAAAGAAAATGAAAGTTACAAACAGGAGAGAAGATTAAAACCCAATCCTTAGATCAATTGAGAGGAAGAGTAGAAGATGATTCTCTGAATTTGAATCAATAGAGCTCCTCAATCTCAATTCAAGATCCAAAACAAAAAAGTAAAAGTTACAGAAGAAATGAAAATGAAAACAGCAAATAAAATTATATCCAATTCCTTAATTCTCAGAATTATGCAGAAGAAGAACAAAGATGAATTTCAAATCAAGAATTGAAATAGAATTTCTTCAATCTCAATCCAAAATTCAAAACAGAAAGTAGAGGTTGCCGAAGCAAGAACAACCAAAAAGAAAACTCAGATCTCAATCCCAATTCCCAATTAAAAAATCAAAGCTAAAGTGAAAACTAAAATTGAGCTAAAAGGTATAAATGTAAAAGTGAGCAAAAGGTTAAAAGTCCTCTACAAATCAAACTAACTCCTATTTATACACTTTCTATTTTTTATTTTTAGAATTTGGAGTGGGCTTTTCAAATTGCTAAAGAAGTGGATCCAAAATTGGTTTTTTTGGTCGAAAATTGGACCAGGGGCTAGCTCCAGTAGAGCGCTCGGTTAAGTGAGGTAACGCAGCGCTCACTAGCCCCCTTGTGTGCCTTCAATTTGTCTCGTGCCAAGCTCACATAGCACTTAGTGAGTTGTTTTAACGTAGCGCCCCTTGCTTCCTCTTGTCTCCCTCTTCGAATCTTAGCTCTCCCATTTTAGCCAAGTTTCTTGTGCCACTAGTAGCGCTCAGTGAAAGGCTTCAACGTAGCGCCCTTCTTTGATTGCACTAGGTCCCCATTTCGAACATTGCTGGCTTCATTTGCTAGCCATTTCCTTATGATGTAGCACTTTTTCTATGCCTTGTGTGCATGGTTTGAACCTTGGCTGCCCCATTCATGAGAGTGTCGCACCTTGTTTCTTTTGATGGGAGCCCGATAAAGTTAAACAAGTTAATGGAGCGCTCCTTGTTTGAGTGCCTCCTTGTATCGCTCAGTTTGCAAACATAACGTAGCACCATGCTTGAGTGTTTCTTGGTGCTTAATTGCTAGCGTTCAAAGAGTGAACGCTCCGCTCAATTAGTGAGCGCTTTGCTTGGCTTTGTTGATGCGCAACGCTTTATTGTCTTGAGTCAGGCTTTTCAAAGCGTGGCCTAAGGTCCAAAGCGTGCTCTAAGATTCCTTTTTCCTTTTTTCATCATTTCTTCACCTACAAGTAATCAAAACGACCAATCAAAGCATCACCAAATTTACAAGATTTCTAAATCATTCAAAAACCAACTAATTCTAGCTTAAACCTCATGATTTTGTGGCAAATAATTGATGGTTGATTGAATTGACATAACCATACAAATCCACTCCAAATCACTTACTTATAATGCAAGAAACTGCATAAAACCTAATGAAACAAGTGAAAAATGCTTGAAAAGCTAGCATAAGATGACTTGTCATCACAACACCAAACTAAAATCTTGCTTGTCCCCAAGCAAGCACTAAGCATAAGAAGAAATGAAATCAAACAGAGAAGCATACATGTCCTTATTTAGCAGATAATTGAACTTGGTTCATGGGGTTTTATGCAGACAAATGTAGCTCACTTATTCTTTGCTATCTGATATGAAATGTTTCCTTAAAGGTTCACTAGAGTTGTTGCTATGCTGCCTTGCTTTTTGATTGATCCCTTGCTAGCTTTTTCTTTCTTTCTTTTGCTTTAGAAAGCTTATTTATGAATGAAAGCTTGGTGGCAAGTGTTTCAGCAGACTTTTGGCTCAATTTTTGCTCAACACTTCTTCACCACAAACACTTGGCTCACAATTTCTTCCTAGGAACATTGATGCCCAGCATCTCTTTGGATTACTAAATACTTTATAACTAGATTGCTCTTGATAATGGACTTTCAGTTGGCAATCCCAGATTAGTTAATCCAAGTGGCCAAGTTTTAAAATACTCCTCAGAACATAATTATCCAAGCATATCCTAGTACAAAAGCACCACAGGCATATGTCCTAAGGTCCAAGCTATTGGTGTCTAGCCTTATTGTTTGTTTCTTTGCCAATGCTTTTCTTTTCTTTTTCTTTCTTATCTTGCTTCATTCTCAAGGGATATTCATTAATAAAAGGTTTTATAGCAGGAACCTAATTTACACTTCAAGAAATATTTTATTATGCAGCTTTTATTATTGAGCTAATCATCAAATCAAACAAGTACCACCACTGAATTTCATTCTAATTTTTACAACATTGGACAATCACTTTCTTGTTTCAAACATTTTTTTTTTCATGCATAAGGGAAACAAAAAAATTTAAGCAAATGATTGATAACAAGCACAATGCAGGCTAGCATTTTTGGCAAACATTTCCACTTACACCTAATTGAACACTTCAGCAAGACATATAGGAATTCCCAAGTTAAAATACTTCAAAGCAACAAGGATTAAGTGTCAATACAACCTGTTGGAAATGTCTCTCATCTTTTCCTTCTGTCATCATTATTTCTCTCTGTTGTTCCTCCTTTGGATGATGATGCAGAACCCTTTCACAGATTGAATGTTTTCCTGCATAATCCTTAAAAGTTGCTTGTTTCTCAAGCCCTTAGGCAACTGGTTAGTATGCAAGATTTGCTTGTAGGCTTTTGAACTTATTTTTGGTGTGTGAACACCAAACTTAGTTCCTTGCCAATGTTTCTTATACAACCAATCAACCACACACACACACAACCAAACTTACCAATGTTTCTTATGCAACCAATCAACCACACACACACACACACACACACACACACACACACACACACAGATATATATATATATATATATATATGAAACCTTTTGCCTTTGCTGAAGGTCACAAAACTAAAACTAGAAAACAAACAATGGCTAAGTGATTTCTCTGATTGCTTGGAGCTAGCAACTAATAATGCAGAAGGTAAAAATGTGTTTTCAAATGAGATTTTGGTGGAACACCAAACTTAGAATTCTTCATTCTCCCTTGAATTGTTTTGGTGTGCAACACCAAACTTAGCTCCTTGCAATATAGATAAAACTACTCAACCTATTTATTGAAATAGTTAGGAAAAGAAAATACCTCAGGTTGGGTTGCCTCCCAACAAGCGCTCTTTTATTGTCACTAGCTTGACATCCTTCATTCTTGCTCAGCTCAGGTACTGAACCTCCTTTTCTTTGTCCCAATGGCCTCCCAAGTAATGCTTTGCCCTGTGACCGTTTGTTGTGAAATGGCTCTTTGTTGCTTCATCTAGCAATTCAAGGCTTCCATAAGGGAAAACCTTTGTCACCAAGTAAGGACTAGTCCATTTGGATTTGAGCTTGCCAGGGAAGACTTTGAGCCTGGAGTTGTATAATAGTACTTGCTGTCCTGGTTTGAACTCCTTCCTTGAGATCTTCTTGTCATGCCACCTCTTAGCTTTTTCCTTGTATATCTTAGCATTTTCATAGGCTTCTAGACTAAACTCATCCAACTCATTTAGTTGCAGTAGCCGCTTCTCCTCTGCTGCTTGAGAATCAAGGTTGAGGAGTTTAGTGGCCCAGAAGGCTTTATGCTCAAGCTCTACAGGGAGGTGATAAGATTTGCCATATAACAGCTGAAAAGGGGACTTTCCAATAGGAGTTTTGAATATTGTCCTGTATGCCCAGAGTGCATCTTCTAGCTTTTTGGCCCAATATTTTCTTGTAGCTCCCATAGTCTTCTCTAAAATCCTCTTCAAATCCCTATTTGCAAGTTCTGCTTAGCCATTTATCTGTGGGTGATAAGGTGTGGCTACTTTATGCACCACCCCATATTTGTGAAGTAGTTTCTCCATCTGTTTATTGCAGAAATGACTGCCACCATCACTGGCAAGTCCCTTAGGTACTCCATATCTAGTGAAAATGTGCTTCTTCAGGAATTGAAGGACAATTTGTACATCACATGTGGTCGTGGCTATTTCTTCCACCCACTTTGAGACATACTCCACTGCTACCAAAATGTATTTGAAAGAGTAAGAGGGAGGAAATGGGACCATGAAATCAATGCCCCAAAAATCAAATAGCTCTACTTCTAGGATGTAGTTCTGAGGCATCTCATTCCTTCTTGTCAATCCTCCAGCTCTTTGGCATTCATTACATTGGTGAACAAACACTCTAGCATCCTTGAAGATGGTTGGCCAATAAAATCCACTCTGCAGTATTTTAGCAACTGTTCTTTCTGGTCCAAAGTATCCACCATAGGCTGAACCATGACAATGCCACAATATATCTCTCATTTCATTTTCAGGGACACACCTCATAATCATTCCATCAGAGCATCTCTTGAATAAGAAAGGTTCGTCCCACAAAAACTTCCTTGCTTCATTGAGTAACTTTTTCACTTGTTGCTTGGAGAATTCTTGAGGTATCTTCCTTTCCACCTTGTAGTTTGCTATGTCAGCAAACCAAGGTGCTTGTTGGATATGGAAAAAATGTTCATCAGGAAATTTTTCATTCACTTGCTGTGGTTCATGTTGATTGGCCTCTTGTGGCACTCTTGACAAATGGTCTACCACCTGATTCTCGCTCCCCTTCCTATCTCTCACTTCAATGTCAAATTCTTGTAGCAGTAGTACCCACCTGATGAGTCTAGGCTTTGCATCCTGTTTAGACATGAGATACTTGAGAGCAGCATGATCAGTATGCACTATGACTTTTGAACCAATCAAGTATTGTCTAAATTTATCAAATCCATATACAATTGCTAAGAGCTCTTTCTCAGTGGTGGTATAATTTTTCTGTGCCTCATTCAACACCTTGCTAGCATAATATATAACATGATGCAGTTTGTCTTTTTTCTGTCCCAATACAGCACCAATTGCAATGTCACTTGCATCACACATAAGTTCAAAAGGTAATTCCCAATTAGGAGGTGTGATGATTGGTGCTTGATGACTTGCATCATCTACTCTTCTTTCTTGCATAAA
The DNA here is from genome assembly GCF_000816755.2 of Arachis ipaensis. Taxonomy (NCBI): domain Eukaryota; kingdom Viridiplantae; phylum Streptophyta; class Magnoliopsida; order Fabales; family Fabaceae; genus Arachis; species Arachis ipaensis. The sequence goes on from NC_029794.2 coordinate 51,801,673, forward strand.
GAAGACCATAAAAGAACATAAATCTCATTTGATCAGTACAATTCATGCATTATTTGATGAATATTATGGTACACTACTTTGAGATGAGTTGTGCTGAATTTCAGGTGAAGAAGGCATCAAAAATGGGTAGAAGACAAACAAGAAGCTAGGTATGTGAAACTGGCATGCCACTTGGAAGCAAACGCCACAAAAATGCACTGGCGTGGCATGTCAGGAGCTAGGCGTGGCACGCCACTACTAAAGTCTAGAGAAGTCCAAGCATGCATGAGGGCGTGGCACGCCAGGAACTGGGCGTGGCACGCTAATGCATTTTTCCAGAGAGCTACAATGGAGGACACAAAAGGGGCGTGGCATGCCAGGCTGGGCGTGGCACGCCTGACCCATCAATTACTATGGGCGTGCCACTTGAGCAAAGGGGCGTGGCATGCCAACTCACCATTCCAAGAAGAACCTTCACTATGGCGTGCCACTTGGTATCGAAGGCGTGGCACGCCAGTCCCAAGAAGTCACTTGGGTGTGCCACTTGGGAACCCAGGCGTGGCACACCAAGCTTGAAGATTTCACAAATCCATGGATGTGCCACTTGAGCAGCATGGCGTGGCACGCTGGTACAACAATCCAGAGAAGGGGTTGAAGGCAATTGAAGACTGGGCGTGCCACTTGAGCAACCAGGCGTGGCACGCCAATGCACAAAGGACCAAAAGCAAGGACTGGGCGTGCCACTTGGTATCGAAGGCGTGGCACGCCAACCTTAGCATTTCACTATGGCGTGCCACTTGAAGGCTGAGGCGTGGCATGCCAACTACTGGAACCAAGATAAGATCATGGGCGTGGCACGCCAGCCTTTAGACGTGGCACGCTGGTATAAGTTTCCAGAGAGGATGAAGGAGGCCAATTACATGGGGCGTGCCACTTGGTATCGAAGGCGTGGCACGCCACTCACCATTCTTCACGTAGGCGTGCCACTTGAGCAACTGGGCGTGGCACGCCAGTGTCATTCAGAGAGCAAAGAAGCATTGGGGCGTGCCACTTGAGTTTGTGGCGTGGCACGCCAAACAGAGGAACCACTCACTCACAAAAGGGGCGTGGCACGCCAAACCCTGGGCGTGCCACGCTAGCTCAACTTTCCAGAGAAGCCTAGCCAAGCATAGAGCAAGGGTGTGGCACGCCAGACCTTGGGCGTGGCATGCCAGTTCAAGTTTCCAGAGGCAAAGAAAGGTGGAAAAAGGCAAGGAGCGTGCCACTTGAGTTCGAAGGCGTGGCACGCCAAGGTTGTTAGAGGGACGAGCGTGCCACTTGAAGGATTGGGCGTGGCATGCCAAGCTAGAAATGAAGGGCACGTGACACGCCAGAAAAGCACCAGCCACACGCCAGCTGAGAAGTCACGCTTATTGAGTATTTTCTTTTCCCTCTAAAATGTAATTTTCCTTTTTCACTTTTGTAATTCTTTTATTTTACTAGGAGTAGTATAAATACGCCCAAGGAGTACTGAAGAAGGGGGTTAAGCAGTGAGTTTTAGATCCACTTTTACACTTCACTTTTGAGTACTTTTTGAGCTATGATTAGCTAACTTCCCTCTCATTGAGAGAGGGAGCTCTGTTGTACTTGATGGATTGATAATAGTGAACTTCTTCTTCTCTTTGATTTTTTAGAAGGAATTTCGTTCTTAGTGCTTAGTATTCAATTATCTTGGGAAAGAGATTGAATGCAATTGGGTTTCATGGGAACCTTGGGAAAGGAAACATGAAACCATGCTTGAAATCCCTTCTCACACTTGAGCAGAATCTGGGTTTTGGTGTTTGGATATGTGACATATAATCCTCCCTCTACTTGGACCTATAATGGTGTATGGTATAATCAGGGACCAAGCATATCTCTCTTCATGAGCAATTAGCCCAAGGAATTGGCTATTGATCAAGATATGAGAGATTGAGTCACCAAGGGATTGGGGCTCAATCAATCATGATTCCCAAGAGGTCAATGAGTTGCATGATTGAAGAGGATATAAGCTAGATTTGATCCAAAGAGACAACATCTCCCAATCTCAATGAATTTCCCAATTCTTATCTATCCATTTCTTTACAGCTTATTTTTACATTCAGCAATTCCCCATTCCCATTTACATTCAAGTCATTTATGATTCTGCACTTTACATTTTGCCATTTATATTCCTGCACTTTATTACTTTTCTTTATATTCTAGCCATTTATATTTATGTCATTTACAATTCTGCACTTTACAATCCTATTGATCCGCTTGACTAATTCATCAATTGATTAAAACTGCTCGAATTTGTCAATCTCTGTGGATACGATCCCACTCCACTGTTGGTTATTACTTGACGATAATTTTGGTGCTTGCCAAAAGAACTAATTCACCAATTTTGAATGGGGTGTGAATTATAGTCAACAGTGTTGTAATGAGTTTTCTCTTTAAAGTTTCAAAGGCATGCTCACAATTGTCATCAAAGATGAAAGGACGATCAATCATTAGCAAATTGCTCAATGGTTTTGCTATTTTTGAAAAATCTTTGATGAGCCTCCTGTAAAAACCAGCATGTCCAAGAAAACTCCTCACTACTTTCACATTAATAGGTATAGGAAGCTTTTCAATGATTTCTATTTTAGCTTTGTCAACTTCTATACCTTTGCTTGAAACCTTATGCCCAAGAACTATCCCTTCAGGAACCATGAAATGGCATTTCTCCCAATTCAATACCAGGTTAGTTTCTTGGCGTCTTTTCAAAACAAGAGTTAAATGATGCAAGCAAGTGTTAAATGAATTGCCAAGGACAGAAAAATCATCCATGAAGACTTCTAAAAATTTTTCCACCATGTCAGAGAATATAGAAAGCATACACCTTTGAAAAGTTGCAGGGGCATTACACAGACCAAAGGGCTTCCTTCTGTAAGCAAAAACTCCAAATGGACAGGTGAAAGAAGTCTTTTCTTGATCCTTGGGATCCACCACTATTTGATTGTACCCAGAGTTCTATCTAAGAAGCAGTAATAGGCATGGCCAGCCAATCTATTTAGCATCTGGTCGATGAATGGGAGGGGAAAATTATATTTTCTTGTAGCATCATTTAGTCTTCTGTAATCTATGCACATCCTCCACCCAGTCACTGTCCTGGTAGGGATCAACTCATTCTTCTCATTGATGATAACTGTCATTCCTCCCTTCTTTGGTACAACTTGAACCGGGCTCACCCATGAGCTGTCAGAGATAGGAAAGATTATCCCCGCATTCCATAGCTTCATGACTTCTTTTTGAACCACATCTTTCATAGCTGGGTTGAGCCTTCTTTGGGGTTGAACTACAGGCCTTGAATCTTCCTCCAATAGAATTTTGTGCATACAGATGGCAGGGCTGATGCCTTTGATATCATCAATCGTCCATCCCAAGGCTGTCTTGTGAGCCTTCAACATTTCAATGAGCTTTGTTTCTTCTTCTATTTTCAGAGAGGAGTTTATGATTACTGGCAAGGCATCTGCTTCGCCAAGAAACACATACTTGAGATTAGGGGGAATGGGCTTTAACTCTTATTTTGGCTTCTCCTCTACGTTGCTTTCAAAGGAAATCTCCACCACTTCCTCTTCTATGAGTTCTTGTTCCTCCTCTCTCTCAATTGAACTTGCAGCTCCTTATTTTTCCATTGTCTCTTGATCTCCTTCCTCTTCTTCTTCCTTTTGCTCATGATAATTGGCTTCCAACATTTCTTCCACAAAACCTTCTATCATATCCACTCTCATGTAGTTCTCTTGCTCAAGGGGATGTTGCATTGATTTGAAAACATTGATGACCATTTGCTCATTATGCACCCTGAAGATCATTTCTCGCTTTTCTACATCAATAATAGCTCTCGCTGTGGCTAGGAATGTTAGCATATGACCCCAGAGTCCTTCTGGACTGTTCATTTCCACTTGAGTCCTTAATGAACCTCTCTTATTTTTGTGTACACAGTTAACAAAGAAATGAAAAGATGTGTGTCTCTATGTCAGGATATAGAGCACTAGTATTGGAAGATGAGATAGAAAAGAAAAAAAATGGATGTGGAAGAAGGATTATGTTTTGAAAAATAAAAATAGAAAAAAAAATTTAAATATTTTTGTTTTTATTTTATTTATTTAATGCTAATTTGAAATCAAATAAATTAAAATAAAGTAAATGGAAAAAATGATATAAGTTTCGAAAATTAAAAGAAGAGAAATAAAAGAAATTAGAAAACTAAATTAATTAATTAATTAAAAAGATTGAAAAATTATGGGTGAGGATTTTCAAAAAATGAAGAGAGAGAAACTGGTTAGAAAGTTTTGAAAAAGATATGTCTTAAAATTGAAGATACTTGTAAGAAAATAAATAAATAAAAGAAAAGATTTGAAAAAGATATGATTTTAAAATTTTAAAGGTTGAAACTTTCTTAACAAGAAAATACCAAACTTAAAATTTTTCAATCAAAATAATAAAATAGGACAAGTAATTCGAAAATTATTAAAAAAAAAGAAAAATATTTTGACAAATATTTGATTTTAAGATTTGAGATTAGAAAAGATAAGATAAGTTAGGTAAGAGAAGATAAGGAATTTTAAGAGAAGATAAGGAATTAAATTAAAAAGTTTTGAAATTTAAATTTTAAATTTGAAAATTAAATTTTGAATTTTGAAAAAGTCAACAATATAAGATAAAGATTTGAAAAAGACTTAACTTTTGAAAAGGTTTGATTTTTAAAATTTTAAATTTAAATTTTTAAATTTGAATTTTGAATTTTGAAATTTAATTGAAATTTAAAAATTGAATTTGAAATAAGATAAGATAAGATTTTCAAAAAGATATGATTTTTGAAAAAGATTTGAATTTTGAAATTTAAAACTAAGATAAGATAAGATAAAAATTTTAAAATAAAAATCTGAATTTTTTTATGTAAATTTTGAAAATTCAATTAAAATAAAGAGAAAAGATTTTTTTATTTTTTGAATTTAATGAGGAAAGAGAAAAACAATAAAATGACACCAAACTTAGAATTTTTAGATCAAAACAAAGAAAACAAACAAGAAAACTTTGAATGTCAAGATGAACACCAAGAACACTTTGAAGATCAAGATGAACACCAAGAACAATTTTGGAAATCTTTAGGAAAATAAAAACACAAAGGACACCAAACTTGAAAATTTTTATACTTTGGACACTAATAAGTCGAAAATGAACAAGAAAAATAAGGAAAGACATAAAGCAAGAAAAACTAAAGGTCAAACAAGGAAAATAAACAAGAACAACTTGAAAATCAAGAAAGAACAAAGAAAATAAAACTCGAAAATATGAAGAATAAAAATAACATACAATTCAAAAAATTTGAAGGAAAATAAAAACATGCAATTGACACCAAATTTAAAACATGAAACTAAACTCAAACAGAAGACTCAAAGAAAAATTAAAGATTAACAAAGAAAAATAAGATTTTCGAAAAGAAAATAAAAGACTCAAATTTAGTGACTCTAAACCAAAAAGATAAATTTTTCCTAATCTAAGCAACAAGATGAACTGTCAGTTGTCCAAACTCGAACAATCCCTGGCAACGGCACCAAAAACTTGGTGCACGAAATTTCAATCACACATTTGCAACTCCGCACAACTAACCAGCAAGTGCACTGGGTCATCCAAGTAATACCTTACGTGAGTAAGGGTCGATCCCACGGAGATTCTCGGCTTGAAGCAAGATATGGTTATCTTGTAAATCTTAGTCAGGAGATTAATGATAAAAATAATTTTGTTTATGAAAAGTAAATAACATGAAATGAATGGTACTTGTGATTCAGTAATGAGGAACAGGTTGAGATTTTGGAGATGCTCTGTCGTCTGAATCTCTGCTTTTCTACTGTCTTCTTCTCCAAACTCGCATGGCTTCCTTCAATGGCAAGCTGTATATTGGTGGATCACCATTGTCAATGGCTACCATCCGTCCTCTCGAATGAAAAATACCAGGCACGGTTTCTGTACGGCTAATCAACTGTCGGATCTCTCGTCTCGATGAAAAATACCAGGTACAGCTACCACACGGCTAATCATCTGTCGGTTCTCACTTGTGTCAGAATAGGATCTCTCTATGTTTTTGCACACTGTCAATGTGCCCAACATTTGTGAGTTTGAAGCTCGTCACAGTCATCCCGTTCCAGATCCTACTCGGAATACCACATACAAGGTTTAGACTTTCCGAATCTCAGAAATGCTGCCAATTGGTTCTAGCCTCTACCCCGAAGGTTCTAATCTCACGGACTCAGTCCGTGGATTAGAGACCCAAGAGATATGCACTCAAGCTGTCACCCAATGACTACGTTGAGCTCAGGTAGAATGGGAGTGGTTGTCAAGCACGCGTTCATAAATTTGAGAATAATGATGAGTGCCACGGATCATCATATTCTCTATATTGAAGTACGAGTGAGTATCTTAGAATAGAATCAAGCGTGATTGAATAGAAAACAATAGTAATTGCATTAATCCATTGAGACACAGCAGAGCTCCTCACTTCCACCTATGGGGTTTAGAGACTCATGCCGTAGAAAATACAATATGAGATGTAAAATGTCATGAGTTGCTAAATGAATCTCTAAAAGTAGTTTTTATACTAAACTAGTAACTTAGGTTTACAAAAAATGAGTAACGAGGTGTAGATAGTCTTGGTGAGTGTTTGGGCTGAGCTTTCAAGCTTCCACGTGCATATGCCTCAAATTGGATTTAAACGCCACCCTGGGTGCCAAAATGGGCGTTTAACGCCAAGAAGTGTGTCAGTTCTGGCGTTTTACGCCAGAAAAGGGTCTCTGGCTAGCGTTTAACGCCAGTTTGGTCCATCAAATCTCGAGAAAAGTATGAACTATTATATATTACTGAAAAGCCCAAGATGTCTACTTTCCAATGCAATTGAGAGCACGCCAATTGGGCTTCTGTAGCTCCCAAAAATCCACTTCGGGTGGAGGAGGGTCTGAATCCAACAGCATTTGCAGTCCTTTCTCAGCCTCTGAATCAGATTTTTGCTCAGGTCTCTCAATTTCAGCCAGAAAATACCTGAAATTACAGAAAAACACACAAACTCATAGTAAAGTCCAGAAATGTGATTTTTGCATAAAAACTAATAAAAATATAATAAAAAGTAACTAAAATATACTAAAAACTACCTAAAAATAATGCCAAAAAGCGTATAAATTATCCGCTCATCACAACACCAAACTTAAATTATTGCTTGTCCCCAAGCAACCAAAAACAAAATAGGATAAAAAGAAGAGAATATACAATAAATTTCAAAATATCAATGAAGCTTAGTTCCAATAAGATGAGCGGGACTAGTAGTTTTTTGTTTCTGAACAGTTTTGGCATCTCACTTTATCCTTTGAAGTTCAGAATGATTGGCATCCATAGGAACTCAGAATTCAGATAGTGTTATTGATTCTCCTAGTTTAGTATTTTGGTTCTTGAACACAGCTACTTTATGAGTCTTGGCCGTGACCCTAAGCATCTTGTTTTCCAGTATTACCACCGGATACATAAATGCCACAGACACATAAGCCCAGAGTTCTTAAGCACACTCTTTTTGCTTTTGATCACGACTTTAACCACTCAATCTCAAGCTTTTCACTTGGACCTTCATGACACAAGCACATGGTTAGGGACAGCTTGATTTAGCTGCTTAGGCTAGGATTTTATTCCTTTGGGCCCTCCTATCCATTAATGCTCAAAGCCTTGGATCCTTTTTACCCTTGCCTTTTAGTTTAAAGGGTTATTGGCTTTTTTCTCTTGCCTTTTAGTTTAAAGAGATATTGGCTTTTTCTGCTTGCTTTTTCTTTTTCTTTCTTTTTCTTTATTTTTTGCCCCTTTTTTTCGCAAGCTTTGTGTTTTTCACTACTTTTTCTTGCTTCAAGAATCAATTTTATGATTTTTCATATTATCAATAACATTTCTCTTTTTTCATTATTCTTTCAAGAGACAACAATTTTAATATTCATAAACTTCACTATCAAAAATATGCACTGTTCAAGCATTCATTCAGAAAACAAAAAGTATTGCCACCACATCAAAATAATTAAACTATTTTCAAGATAGAATTCGAAATTCATGTACTTCTTTTTCTTTTTCAGAAAATATTTTTCATTTAAGAAAGGTGAAAGATTCATGGAACATTCATAGCTTTAAGACATAGACACTAAACACTAATGATCATGTAATGAAGACACAAACATAGCATAAAAACCAAAAACAGAACAGAAAATAAACAAGGAGATTAAAGAACGGGTCCACCTTAGTGATGGTGGCTTCTTCTTCCTCTTGAAGAACCAACAGAGTTCTTGAGCTCCTCTATGTCTCTTCCTTGTCTTTGTTGCTCCTCTTCCTAGAGGTTTCTCCGGCCTTAGGTGCCATTAATGGTTATGGAAAGCAAAAAGCTGAGCTTTTCCACACCAAACTTAAAAGCTTTGCTTGTCCTCGAGCAAAATAAGATAGAAGGGAGTAGAAGAAGAATGATGCAATTAATTTTAAAAACTCATTACTCCCTTGTGTTATCCTGGCGTTAAACGCCCACTTGACTGCCTCTTTGGGCGTTTAACGCCCATCCAGATACCCGGTCTGGCATTAAACGCCAGGAATCCTTCTTTACTGGGCGTTTAAACACCCATTCTACTATCCTTGCTAGCGTTTAAACGCCAGTAAGCCTGTCCTCCCGGGTGTGCTATTTTTGCTGCTGTTTTTTATTCCGCTTTAATTCTGCAGCTATTTTTGTGACTCCACATGATCATCAACCTAAAGAAAACATAAACTAACAATGGAAAATGAAATGAAAAAGTAATTAACATAAATAAATAAGATTAGGTTGTCTCCCAATAAGCGCTTCTTTACTGTCTTTAGTTGGACTTTTACTGAGTTTTAATTTAGTCTCAATTTCGAGAACTTTTGCTCAACATTGCCTTCAAGATAATGTTTGACTCTCTGTCCATTAACAATGAATTTTTTGTCAGAGTCAATATCCTCAAGCTCTACATATCTATATGGTGACACACTTGTAATCACATATGGTCTCTTCCACCGGGATTTCAATTTCCCATGGAACAATCTGAGCCTAGAGTTAAACAACAGAACTTTCTGTCCTGCCTCAAGGACTCTAGATGAAAGCTTTCTGTCATGCCATCTTTTTGCTTTCTCCTTGTAAATTTTTGCATTTTCGAAAGCATTGAGCCTGAACTCCTCCAGCTCATTCAACTGGAGTAATCTTTTCTCTCCAGCTACCTTAGTATTAAGGTTTAGGAACCTGGTTGCCCAGTAGGCCTTGTGTTCCAGTTTCACTGACAGATAACAGGCTTTTCCATACACAAGCTGGTACGGAGAGGTCCCTATAGGAGTCTTGAATGTGGTTCTGTATGCCCACAGAGCGTCATCCAGACTTCTTGCCCAATCCCTTCTACGGGTACTTACAGTCCGTTCCAAGATTCGTTTTAGTTCTCTATTTGAGACTTCAGCCTGCCCACTTGTCTGTGGATGATATGGAGTCGCCACTTTGTGGTTAATTCCATATCGGACCAGAGCAGAGTCAAGCTGTTTATTGCAGAAATGAGTTTCTCCATCACTGATCAGTACCCTAGGGACGCCGAACCTACTGAAAATATGCTTCTAGAGGAACTTCATCACTGTCTTAGTATCATTAGTGGATGTTGCAATTGCTTCTACCCATTTAGATACATAGTCTACTGCCACCAGAATATAAGTGTTTGAATATGATGGTCGGAAAGGCCCCATGAAGTCAATACCCCATACATCAAACAACTCAATCTCTAAGATCCCTTGCTGAGGCATGGCATAACCGTGAGGCAGATTACCAGCTCTCTGGCAACTGTCACAGTTACGTATAAACTCTCGGGAGTCTCTATAGAGAGTAGGCCAGTAGAAGCCACATTGGAGGACCTTTGTGGCTATTCGCTCACTCCGAAATGTCCTCCATATTGTGATCCATGGCAATGCCATAGGATCTTCTGTGCCTCTTCTCTAGGCACACATCTACAGATTATTCCGTCTGCACATCTCTTAAAAAGATATGGTTCATCCCACAGGTAGTACTTTGCATCAGAAACCAATTTTTTCATTTGATGCTTACTGTACTCCTTGGGTATGAATCTCACAGCTTTATAGTTTGCAATGTCTGTAAACCATGGTACTTTTTTAGTTTCTCTCTAATCCTTCTTATGACTTAAGATCTCTTTCATGAACTTAGCATAAGAGGGTATTTGCTCAAGTGCCTCTGCAAACGGAATCTTTATTTCAAGAGTCCTGAGATAGTCTGCAAAGAAGGCAAATTGTTTATCCTATTTCGCTTGGCAGAGTTTCTAAGGATAAGGCATCTTGGCTTTATATTCTTCAACCTTAGTTGCTGCAGGTTTACTTCCTACAGAAGTGGTTGGAGAAGCCTGCCTAAGGGGGTTGTTATCAGCACTTGCAGGTGTCTGATCCCCATTGGCGTTTAAACGCCAGAGTTGGGTGACGTATGGGTGTTTAACACCAGATTGCCACCCTTTTCTGGCATTTAGACGCCAGAATTGGCCATCCACTGGGCGTTTAACACCAATTTTTCACGCTTTTGTGGCGTTTGAACGCCAGAATCATTCCTCTCTGGGCTCTTACTATCCTCAGAGGGATTTTGGGCAGTGGCTTAGTCATCCTCTGTCAGTTGTTCCTTTCTTGGCTTTCTGCTACCTTGAGTTGAGACATTCAATGTCTTTCCACTCCTTAAATGAACAGCTTGGCATTCTTCTATTATCTGTTTAGATAACTGCTGTCTTGTCTGATTCAAGTGTTTTTCCATATTCTGGTTAGCATCTTTGGTTTCTTGTAGCATCTCTTTAAATTCTGCTAACTATTTTGTTATAGAAAATAGTTGCTGATTAAGTTCAGCAATTTGTTCTGAAGAACTAAGTTCAGTGGATATTGCCTCAGCCTCCTCCTTCACGGAGGTCTCACCACTTGAGTACAGGTGCTGATTTCTGGCAACTGTATCAATGAGCTCTTGAGCCTCTTTATTTGTCTTTCTCATATGTATAGATCCACCAGCTGAGTGGTCTAGAGATATCTGGGCCTTTTCTGTAAGCCCATAGTAAAAAATGTCTAACTGCACCCATTCTGAAAATATTTCAGAGGGGCATTTCCTTAGCATCTCTCTGTACCTCTCCCAGGCATTATAAAGAGATTAATTATCCTCTTGTTTAAAGCCTTAGATGTCCAGCCTTAGCTGTGTCATCCTTTTTGGAGGGAAGTATTGATTCAGGAATTTGTCTGATAACTGTTTCCATGTTCTTATGCTTGCTGTGGGTTGGTTATTTAGCCACCTCTTAGCTTGATCTTTTACAGCAAATGGAAACAGTAATAATCTGTAGACATCATGATCTACTTCCTTATCATGTACTGCGTCAGCAATTTGTAAGAACTGTGCCAAAAACTCAGTAGGTTCTTCCTATGGAAGACCGGAATACTGACAATTTTGCTGCACCATGATAATGAGCTGAGGGTTTAGCTCAAAACTGCTGGCTCTGATGGGAGGGTATACAGATAATTTTGCTGGCTCAAAACTACTCCCATAGGAAGCATTAGTGGGGTTAGCATATGACCCCAAAGTCCTTCTAGACTGTTCATTTCCACTTGAGTCCATAATGAACCTCTCTTGTTTTTGTATACACAGTTAACAAGGAAATGAAAAGATGTGTGTCTCTATGTCAGGATATAGAGCACTAGTATTGGAAGATGAGATAGAAAAGAAAAAAAATGGATGTGGAAGAAGGATTATGTTTTGAAAAATAAAAATAGAATAAAAAAAATTAAAATATTTTTGTTTTTATTTTATTTATTTAATGCTAATTTGAAATCAAAGAAATTAAAATAAAGTAAATGGGAAAAATGGTATAAGTTTCGAAAATTAAAAGAACAGAAATAAAAGAAATTAGAAAACTAAATTAATTAATTAATTAAAAAGATTGAAAAATTATGGGTGAGGATTTTCGAAAAATGAAGAGAGAGAAAGTAGTTAGGAAGTTTTGAAAAAGACATGTCTTAAAATTGAAGATACTTGTAAGAAAATAAATAAATAAAAGAAAAGATTTGAAAAAGATATGATTTTAAAATTTTAATGGTTGAAATTTTCTTAACAAGAAAACACCAAACTTAAAATTTTTCAATCAAAATAATAAAATAGGACAAGTAATTCGAAAATTATAAAAAAAGAAAAAAAAATTTGAAAAAAATTTGATTTTAAGATTTGAGATTAGAAAACATAAGATAAGTTAGGTAAGAGAAGATAAGGAATTTTAAGAGAAGATAAGTTTTTAAATTTTGAATTTTGAATTTTGAAAAAGTCAACAATATAAGATAAAGATTTGAAAAAGATTTAAATTTTGAAAAGGTTTGATTTTTAAAATTTTAAATTTAAATTTTGAAATTTGAATTTTGAATTTTGGAATTTAATTGAAATTTGAAAATTGAATTTGAAATAAGATAAGATAAGATTTTGAAAAAGATATGATTTTTGAAAAAGATTTGAATTTTGAAATTTAAAACTAAGATAAGATAAGATAAAAATTTTAAAAAAAATCTGAATTTTTTTTACATAAATTTCGAAAATTCAATTAAAATAAAGAGAAAAGATATTTTTTTATTTTTTGAATTTAATGAGGAAAGAGAAAAACAATAAAATAACACCAAACTTATAATATTTAGATCAAAACAAAGAAAACAAACAAGAAAACTTTGAATGTCAAGATGAACACCAAGAACACTTTGAAGATCAAGATGAACACCAAGAACAAATTCTGGAAATCTTTAGGAAAATAAAAACACAAAGGACACTAAACTAGAAAATTTTTATACTTTGGACACTAATAATTCGAAAATGCACAAGAAAAACAAGGAAAGACACAAAAGCAAGAAAAACTAAAGATCAAACAAGGAAAATAAATGAGAACAACTTGAAGATCAAGAAAGAACAAAGAACATAAAACTCAAAAATATGAAGAATAAAAAGAACATACAATTCGAAAAATTTGAAGGAAAATAAAAACATGCATTTGACACCAAACTTAAAACATGAAACTAAACTCAAACAGAAGACTCAAAGGAAAATTAAAGATTAATAAAGAAAAATAAGATTTTTGAAAAGAAAATAAAAGACTCAAATTTAGTGACTCTAAACCAAAAAGATAAATTTTTCCTAATCTAAGCAACAAGATAAACCGTCAGTTGTTCAAACTCGAACAATCCCCAGCAACGGTGCCAAAAACTTGGTGCACGGAATTGCAATCACACCTTTGCAACCCCGCACAACTAACCAGCAAGTGCACTGGGTCGTCCAAGTAATACCTTACGTGAGTAAGGATCGATCCCACGAAGATTACTGGCTTGAAGTAAGCTATGGTTATCTTGTAAATCTTAGTCAGGAGATTAATGATAAAAATAATTTTGTTTATGAAAAGTAAATAACATGAAATGAATGGTACTTGTGATTTAGTAATGAGGAACATGTTAAGGTTCCGGAGATGCTATGTCGTTTGAATCTCTGCTTTCCTACTGTCTTCTTCTCCAAACATGCATGGCTTCCTTCAATGGCAAGCTGTATGTTGGTGGATCACCGTTGTCAATGGCTACCATCCGTCCTCTCAGATGAAAAATACCAGGCACGGTTTCTGTATGGCTAATCAACTATCGGATCTCTCGTCTCGGATGGAAAATACCAGGTACAGCTACCGCACATCTAATCGTCTGTCGGTTCTCACTTGTGTCGGAATAGGATCTCTCTAACTTTTTGCACACTGTCACTGCGCCCAACATTCGTGAGTTTGAAGCTCGTCACATTCATCCCGTTCCAGATCCTACTCGGAATACCACAGACAAGGTTTAGACTTTCCGGATCTCAGGAATGCTGCCAATTAGTTCTAGCCTCTACCACGAAGGTTCTAATCTCACAGACTCGGTCTGTGGAATAGAGACACAAGAGATACGGACTTAAGTTGTCGTGCAATGACTACGTTGAGCTCAGGTAGAACGGGAGTGGTTGTCAAGCACACGTTCATAAATTTGAGAATGATGATGAGTGTCACGGATCATCATATTCTCTATATTGAAGTACGAGTGAGTATCTTAGAATAGAATCAAGCGTGATTGAATAGAAAACAATTGTAATTGCATTAATCCATTGAGACACAGCAGAGCTCCTCACCCCTACCTCTGGGATTTAGAGACTCATGCCGTAAAAAATATAATATGAGATGTAAAATGTCATGAGTTGCTAAATGAATCTCTAAAAGTAGTTTTTATTCTAAACTAGTAACTTAGGTTTACAGAAAATGAGTAATTAGGTGTAGATAGTGCAGAATTCCACTTTCGGGGCCCACTTGGTGAGTGTTTGGGCTGAGCTTTCAAGCTTCCATGTGCATATGCCTCAAATTGGAGTTAAACGCCACCCTGGGTGCCAAAATGGGCGTTTAACGCCAAGAAGTGTGCCAGTTCTGGTGTTTTACGCTAGAAAAGGGTCTCTAACTGACGTTTAACGCCAGTTTGGGCCATCAAATCTCAGACAAAGTATGGACTATTATATATTGCTGGAAAGCCCAAGATGTCTACTTTCCAACGCAATTAAGAGCGTGCCAATTGGACTTTTGTAGCTCGAGAAAATGCACTTCTAGTGCAGGAGAGTCAGAATCCAACAGCATCTGCAGTCCTTTCTCAGCCTCTGAATTAGATTTTTGCTCAGGTCCCTCAATTTCAGCCAGAAAATACCTGAAATTACAGAAAAACACACAAACTCATAGTAAAGTCCAGAAATGTGATTTTTGCATAAAAACTAATAAAAATATAATAAAAAGTAACTAAAATATACTAAAAACTACCTAAAAACAATGCCAAAAAGCTTATAAATTATCCGCTCATCACAGAGAATCTGGTATGAAGGTGAATTTTGATAAATCTCGTGCTATCTGTTCTATGAATATTTCTAGACAATGCAAGGATCTCTTCACTGGTATTTCTTCTATCCTCTTTGCTAATTCTCTGGGAAAATACTTTGGTGTCCCCCTCAAGCATGGCAGAGTTACTAAAGCTGATTTTAATGAAGTGGTTGATAAGCTTACTAACAGGCTAGTATCTTGGAAAGGTCGCTTCCTTAATAAAGCTGGTCGGATTTGCCTTGCTAAATCAGTTTTATCTTCTATACCTATTTATAGGATGCAAGTAAGCCTTTTCCGTCAGGTGTGTGCTCTAACATTGATAAGTTTACTAGAAGTTTCATTTGGTGTGGTAGTCATAATCACCGTGGTCTTCATTTAGCATCTTGGAGAGTTTTGACGACTCTGAAAAAGTTTGGAGGTCTTGCTTTGCGGGAGTCGCGGTTGGTCAATTTTTCTTTATTAGGAAAGCTAGTTTGGCAAATTTTGATGAATCAAGAGAAACTGTGGGACAAGATTATGCTTCAGAAATACCTCCAGAATAGAAACCTATTTGCAGTTAAAGCAATGGGTTCTTCATCATATATATGGAAGTCTATTGTGCACACAGCTTCCGTATTAAAGGAAGGGTTTATTTCGGAAGTGGGAGCTCTTTCTAAGAATTTCTGGTTTGACTCTTGGTTGCACTCTGGGCCAGTAGGAGCGAGGGTTAAATTTCTTGATATCTGTGAGGCTGCTTTGACCATTAAAGATGTTTACCGTGATGGAGTTTGGCATTTGGAGAGGATTTACTCTTTTATTCCTAGGGACTTAAGGGAAGACATTCTTAGTTTAGTACATATTTCAGCTTCTAGTCGTGATTTGGGTAGGAGTTGGGAGCACACTCTTTACTCTGCTAAACAAGGATATTTATGGTTAATTCAGAATAATTTGAATTGGGATAGGAATATCAATTGGCTTTGGCTTTGGAAGGCGCGGGTCCCTGAAAAGTTGAGGCTCCTAGTGTGGCTTTGCCTTCATGATGTTGTACCAACTCAATATCTACGTTTTCGGCGATATCTCTCCTCCTCATCCTTATGTACATGTTACAATCAACTTCCGGAGATAATTCTTCATTGTTTTCGGGATTGTGAAGTGGTGCGATCAGCTTGGGTTTCTCTAGATTTTTCTGATGTGTGTTTCTTTGGTTCTCACGAGGTGCATGATTGGTTCAAGCATGGCCTCCTCAATGAAGGTTGTTCCAAATTTGCAGCTATAATATGGTCAATTTGGCAAGACAGAAATATGGGTACTTTTTAGGGAGTTTTTGGATCTCCTGGGTCAATTGCATACAAGGCTCGCAGGTGCATGGTGGATTTTGAATATACAACTCAGAATCGAGTGTGTTGCGTCCAGGGATTAAAATCTCTGTCTTGATCTCTGCCAGAACCTGGTGCTTGGAAGTTAAATTGTGATGGGAGTGTGAACTTAGGGGATGATTGTGCTGGTTTTGGGTGGATAATTCGCGATAGCTCCAGTCAATGGGTAATGGGATGCTTAGAAAATTCCTTTGGATCTAGTGTCATCAAGATGGAGTTGTGGAGTATATGGAAATGTTTGGCTTGGGCTTGGGAGGCAGGTCTTAAGTTTGTTGTCTATGCGACAGATTGCACAGCAGCTTTTGAGGTAGTGACTGGTGGGCAAGTTCCACTCTGCCATCTTGAAAAAGAAGTGATACAACTGATTTTTGAGTTGAAGTTAAGAAGGGATTGGGATATTCCTTTTAAGCTTATCCCAAGAGAAGCTAATGTCGTGGCAGATCGGTTGGCAAAAATGGGATCTGGAGGTAGTGGAGCTGATGAAGTTCACCTTTGGCACCAGTCGCCGGAGGTGGTTTGTCCTATCTTACTGTTAAGAACCTGATTTCTTTTTTTCTTTTTTTTTCTGCTCTTTTATTTTTTCTCAACCAAAAGGTAACATATCTCTATAAGAAATGATTGGTTAGAATTTACCATTAAATTTTTACTTCTCGTATTGAAAGAATCATATAAATATTAATTCAGATGAGAAACCGCGCAGCAATTGTCGCTGATATCTCGAATTTGGAGACAAGGCATATTGGTACTTATGGAGGACGTTTTGATATTACCTTGCAAGCAAGCTGTCCAAAAATTAAAGGAGCCAAAAAGCTTACCCACGCAAAAGGATTTCAGTTACTTTACATGGAAGATGTTTCTGTTCATCCCCAAATTAAAGATATATATTTACTTGAATGCAACAATCAATTTGTGATCTCTCCATATACTAAACCATCTATCAATATTATTGTGTCAATTTAATTTGCATCTATTTTCTCGTTCAATAATGGAACGTGACGGTGGCCATAAACAAACTTCTCACAAAACTCCGTACACTCAGCTTGAACAGGTTAGCTCTGATTTCTTTCTAGCAATTGGCCTGCAAGAGCAAAACGCAACAATATTCACAGCGCTCGCAGCGACACTGGAAAGCGAAGGATCCTCCTCGTCGCTTGATAATGAGCAGGAAGACGATGATAACGCTGATTTCTTCACGAGTTATCAGTTTGAAACGGAGGACCTTCAGTTTCTTGAAAGCGAAGGAAGCAACTACGGTGATGACGAAGGCATGGATGACTTTGACTTCGACGTGGACGAATTGACATATGAAGAGTTAATTGAGTTGGAAGACTTTATAGCGAAGCAGAAGAGAGGGTTATCAGCAAATGAGGTTTCTTCGTGCTTGCATTCCTACACCTTCGATTCTGTTAACGAGAGGAAAAGCAGTGGAACCGATCGGTGCGTGATTTGCCAGATTGAGTATGAAGAAGGTGAAGCGTTGGTGGCACTTCGTTGCGGACATCCTTTCCACACGGATTGCATAAGCAAGTGGCTTCAAGTAAGAAAGGTTTGCCCAATATGTAGCAGTGAAATTTCGGCTCCCGAGATTGTCAATAAACAAGAACCCTTCATTGTTTAGTTACCGTTGTTTTAGAAGATGGGGATGCTCATAAATTTGTACAATATAAATTTGAATGATAACATATATAAATAAAGGTAAATTTTATCCGACTCAAGTTAAGTGCTAAAATGATCTCTGATATTAGTGTGTGCATTAAAATTGTTTTTGAAATTTTAATTATATTAATTACATCTCTAAAATCGATAAAAGTGCGTTATGTTAATCTTTGACTAATTTTCTGTTAACGACGTGATGATATAGTTTGATGATGTAGACTGTTAGTGACACGCGTCACTCTATGATTTGACCACATGTAACGGTATGATGATAAATTGACCAATGACACGTGGTATACTGATGTGAATAGTTGTATCATGTGTCAGAATGCTATTTGGCCACATGTCAGTTTGTGTCTCATGCCGTAACAGTAGTCATCCACGTATCATCTGCTATTTTCTCAATGTAGACGCAAAGTCTCTGATCTTGTATTGAATGCCTCATTTTAGTCCCTAAAATTAAATGTCCCTTCACAAGTTTTTTATCATTTTTTTTAAATCCAAAATTTTCAATACTTTTCAATATGATGTAGTAATATCAATTCTATTTTTCACATATCATTTAAATACAAGTATTTTTATAAAATATTTTTAAAATTTTAGTTTTAATTATATAATTTTTTTCTATAATAATTTAATAGGATAAGGGTATTTTAGTTTTTTTTTTTAAGTTAACAATAAAATAGTTAGTTGTTATTTTTAGTCTGTTAAAATTTAACTATAAGGGTATTTTAATTTTTTTAAAGTTAATGATAAAAGAGTTGATAAATTGCATTTTACCATTTTAATATTTGTTAAGATGTATGGAGTTTATCAAGTTCTTTGTACATATTTATTCCAGTTAAAAGTTTTTTTTTATAATTCCCTCATTCATATTCAATGCTTGACAATATGCTTTCTAATGTTTTAATTTAGAGAAAGTATTGGAAACAATGAAAATTATGAACAATAAAATAAAAAAAGGTAAAATTAAAATTAAAAATTAGACTATTAATTAATTATTTAATCTTATATTTTTAAATTTTAAAAAATTAAGATTAGCAATTAAATATATTCATAATAGGTATAGTTACTCTCAATCTCACGATAATCTCTCGATCTCCGATTGAGATCTCTGGTCAACGGTAACGTGTACGCTGTCGTAAACTCACGCTGCACCGTTGCACTCTCCGCCAGCCATTCCGAGCTGCCCTGGCCTCCCGCCGAAACCTCACCTCGCGCCGCTGGCCTTCCGTAGCAAAGGCAGATTGCTCCACAGCTGCACTCGTGCATCCGCCTTCCCGTTGCCCCCTGGCTGGCCATGCAGACCCACCACAGCCCCCCGATTTCACCGTTGCAGCCTCACCGTGCGCGACAGTTCCATCTGTATCCAGGGCATATGTAGACATAGTTGCACCCGTGCATCTCCCTCAGAACGGCTCCATGCTCACCTTCGAAGGCCAGAAGATCCAGGGCGCCCAGAACATCGTCTCGACATGCTTGTCTTTGTCAGCGTCAACCTCCACCTCGCCAACGAGCAAACACGTCCTCAAGTTCAGCCACCCACTCTCCACCATCCTCCCTTCGCCGCCGTGGTTCTCCTCCTCCTCTTCTTCCTCTTCTTCTTCCTCTTCTTCTTTCTCTTTTTTCAGATGTGATTCGCATTAAGAACAAACATCACATTTACATGAAAAATAAACTTCTGGATTGGATTTAAATAGATACAATAAAATTTACTGGATGTTTATTTTACAAGGTATGTGGATGATTATTTTTATTCTAAGGTGGATGTTTATTTAATTTGAATTGGGTTAAAGTAAATACAATAACATTTGCTGGATGTTCATTTTACTAGATATGTGAATGATTATTTTCATTCTAAACCGACGATCTTGAAGGAGAAGAAGCTCGACGATACTGAAACTGGTTGGTGAAGGAGGGACCAACGGCACAATGAGAGTTTAGAAAAGGGTACAAGATGGTGAAAGGATTAAAAGGTGGATAGTTAAAATGTAAAAAATGAATGTAGAATTTTTAGGAGAGTAAATATGATGGACTATTTTTTTTTTGCCTTTCTATGGGCCAAAAATGTAGTCTATTATTACGTTGTTCACAATTTTTATTGTCTATCTAGTAAAACCGTCTAATTTATTGATTTTATTTCACTTGATGCTGTGATGCGTCTTTCTTTTATGTATTTCAGGTTTTATGGGCATTGATGGTCTTAAAGTTAGAAAAAAAGGTATGAATTTTTGCATGAAGAACAAAAAAACGGTATCTAAAAGTGCACTAGTGCATATGCACCAATTTGTGTGTACACACCATTACTCCAAAATGTCCAATTTTACCAAGTCAGTGATAAACTGGTGTGTATATATTCTTGGACACACATGACATACTTAAAAGTCACTTGGGTCACGTTATTGGACCCTCTAAAGGCCTGGATAGTATATTCTTCAAGTGTTTAAGGAAAAAAATTCAAGAAAAAACAGTAAAAAAGTTTAAGGTTTAGTTTAGTATATTGCAGTTAGGTTTTTTTATGTTTTGTTAGTTCTTGCAAGAATAAACGCTAATTTCATCTTTTCTAAGTATTCTTTTAGTTGTATTTTTATTTTTATGCTCTTTTTATTTTGTTGTTATGAATGTTTGACCTTGAATCTTTAATATGATATTTAGTGAATATTTTTCTTATGGGTATTGTTTCTTTATGCTTTTTGATGCTGATTTTATGTTTCTTCTAAATTCGGTGATGTTAGAAATAAATTTTAGTTAACTGCAAGTTTATGTTTGATTATGCATACTAAGTGTTTGATAAAATGTCTAGCTTAAATTTAACATAATTAAGTTGCTTGGCTTGGGAATATGATCTAGGTTAGTCTTAAGTTACATAATTGAACTTAATTAATTATTATTGAAGTAGTTGAATCAAGGTTGCGAGAACCGAATTAGTCATTGAACTGGTAATGGTTCAATAATCTAACTAAAGTCGAATCGTAGTTGAACCGGTTTAATTAAATATACAATAAAATTATTAAAAATTCAATTTACAATTTCAAATATTCAAATATAATTATTTCTAAACTAATAAAATTCTAAATTTTGTAGTTTCAATTGTACTTATGGCTTTGGATTCTACTTGCTCCACCTAGTGTGTTGAGCTTTTTAATTCAAAAAAAAAACTTATACGTATTTTATCATTTAAAATTTACAAAATAAAAAATTTCTAAATAACTTATAAGTTCTAATTAAGTAATCAATAACAATACTCATCACATTAGCAACAAAAATTTAGAATAAGAAAAATTTTAACAATAACTTCTAATAATCAAATAATTAGCAACAATAGAAAATACAATCTTTCACAAAAACTCATAATCACAGAAAATTTGACAAACACTTGATTTTTTAATAAGTATTCAACAACAAAAACTCAATCTCCAAAACCAAAGAATCCAAAAAACAGAAAAACTAAAAAAAAATCCAAACTCAGCATCCATGCTAAATTCAAAATCACATTAGCAAACCCAACTCGGAATACAAAATTAATAACAACCATTAAAATCAACCATCAACCATTATTTCACTACAAAAAAAACATGTTTTAGCGACAAAATTTTAGTGGCAATAATACAATGGCTACTAATTCTTTAATTTAAGTTATGTTTTTGCGGCAATTATATATTTGCCTTTATTACTATATGTTATAATGGTAATTATTTTTATTGCCACTAATAAATACAAAAAAATTTATTTATAAAAAATTTTTAGTGGCTATAGACTTATGGCCAGTATTATTATCATTAAAATATTTTCTTAATGAGTTATTGTTTGTGCTTTTTAGAACTTTGACTTAAAAAAATGTTAGATTCAGATATTCAGAAAGAAAGGGATCTAGCTTATGTTGAAGGTGAAGATTGGTCTCGCCGCCAAAACCCTAATCTCATCGTAGCCGTCGCTGCCGCCATCGCCACCGCCGTCGAGCAAAGTCGCCTCCTCCACTAACTCATCTCTAGATCTGGTAGCAACGCCCAAACCTCTGACATCTACGCCTTTCTTTGACACTGCCGATCTTCAGCAACAAGCTGTGACGTCAATACAAATCCCAAAATCACCTCTCATTTCGCACTCTGTCTCTCCCAGCTCGAATTACGAATGGCCGATCAGAATCCTGCGGAGCCAGAACCAAAGAGCGGCTCCGATGCGTCTTCTAGGATCGAGGAAGTGAGTGAGTGGTCGTCGCTCGCGATTTTTGCCAGAAGGCCTCTGAGTACCGATCCCAAGGTACGGTTCTAATTAACTGTGATTCAAGTTAATTCAAGTTAGTGAGACAATGTTAGGGTTTCGTTCTATTAACTGTTATAGGGACAATCTGCGATATCAATAGAAGATACCTTGAAGATCATAATCTGTAGGTTCACTCAACTTGATCTCTAAATTCTTGTTTGGATATTTGTTAATGACAATTATTTCGTGCTTGGAACTTGTTCAGTACTTGTTTCATCGTGTGATTGTTTAGGAACCAACACAAGAAGCTCTATTCCCTTGAGATGGAACTTGCTGCTGCTAGGAATGAGGGTTTTGTTTTGAAGCATCTGCTTAAGACCAATGGGATTTACTCTAAGAGAAAGTCTTTGGTCATGATAGGTGTACTCACAACATTTGGCCGCCAGAAGAATAGGGACGCCATTCGCAATGTCTGGATGGGAAGTGGTAATTATATATGTTTTGTTCTTTCTCTTGCTTAATTAGAAATCACTGACATTGTAAATTACTCTGCCATGATTAATATTGCACGGTTTGCTCACTGAGATTGTGGATTAGAGGTAGTTTTAACATTAAGAGTTCTTTCTTTGCAGGTGCAGCTTTGAAGAAACTGGAGGATGGAAGGGCATTGTTGCACGATTTGTTATTGGAAGAAGGTTTAAATTCTTACTTTTAATTTTTCTGGGATGAGGGGGCATGTTGGATCCAATTGTGATTCTTATGGCTTATAAACAATTTTGCAGTGAAAATCGTGGAAACAATCAGGATAAGGATATTGATCGTGAGAATAGGCTGACTAATGACTTCCTAATTCTTGTAAGTTTAACTAGTCGAAGGATTTTATTCTCTTTAAGCATTCTGCTTTACTGGAATTTGGCAAGTATTTTGTGGCTTACTGTGAGTGAAAAATGAGGTCTCAGAGCATAAGCTGGTTTAGCTCACTGCCTTTAACTCTTATGTTGACAAGATGATCACGTGGAATCAAATGAGGGGATCCCAAATAAAGCTAAATTGGTTTTTGCTTATGCTGCAGATAAATGGGATGCACTGCAATTATGTTCATCAATGATGAATAATTATCTCAAGGCAAGTTTTAATTTATTGTTATTGGCAAATAATTGTTGCTTTAGTTTTAATTCAATGTGTTGATTTTCAGATTGATTAACAGTTTAACACTAGTATATAGTAACAACAATAATAATAAGACTAAGAAGAATAATAAATTGTTGTTGTGGTGGTGGTGGCGAGTAACTGAATTGGGAAGAGATGTTTTATTTATTTGTCTTGCTTGATTTATATTATGATGCAGAAGCATAGCGGTAGTGAGACACTTGACACGGTAGAGTGGCACTCTTGGGTTTTTTCTGGTCCATGACGGGAGTTTCTATAGTTAACTATGGTGAAATCACATGCTCCACGTTATCTCCTTCCCTTTAAATTGACCTCAGCTGAAGCTTCATTTCTACTCTCTTATAATTGAACAAGCTTTTAATTTCTTCTTCTTTTCTCTAATTCCATCTATGAATTGAACAAACATATTTGGAAAATATAATATAGGCTTTCTGAGAAGAACTGTGTATAAACTAAAATTATAAGTGTTCTACATCAAACATTATTCAGCTAATGACTGCTTGTTTTTGCCAGGAGTAGGCAAGTTGGAAATAGGGGGACAAAATATTCAGGTTCATAACAGTTACAACTTACAAGAGTAATCAATATTGTGAAAAGCTCTTAATTTGAAGACTCATGAGTTAAAGGTCCAATTGAAGGACCTTAGAAACTTGAGGTTGGTATCTATCTGTTGCCCACACAGGATACAGTTCTATACAAAGGCGGTGCATCCTTCCATTTAGTAGTTGGTGTATAGATTATAGATGATTGTATATATAAATATATTTACAAGTAGTGTATCATGGTGCTGGGGATTGACAAAGAAAAAAGTCCCCTGTTATGAACCGGAAGCACCCTCGCTGGTTTGCGTGTCAGTAGTAGTATTCACTATTCTCTTCCACCCTAATCCCTTTTCCCACCCTCATTCCTTAACTTAATTTCTTAATCTGCAGGCACTAGGTAATGGACCATAATGGACCCTCATTCCACCCTAATCCCTTTTTCTTAAGTTGCAATTAAGCTTGTAAGTTATGCTTACCAATTGGTTTATATATATATTGAATGAATTTGGCATTGAAATCAAGGCTAAGGAAAATTGTTATTTGCATCTTGAAGAAAAAGGTAAAGAGAAATAATGGGTGGTTCTCAATCATAACAAGTCACAGCAAGATCAATTCATGAATTCACGGTGAAGGTTGTTATAGTATAATGTTTTTAATCTCAATGTCTCAGTTGAAATAATGGGATTATCATTATTTTGCATGTTAACATGCCCTGTTATCATTGTTATAATTGCTAATAATTATATTAATTAGACATTAGACATTAGAAATTGCAATAAAAAAATTATGTGGGAAATTTGTTAAGAGAGTTAATATTTGTGTTGTTTCACACAGGATTCCAAGGGCAGAGAAATGAACTTGAAGGTCTTCAAAGGAAAAGTTCTTCTTATAGTTAATGTTGCATCAAAATGGTTATTCTCATCTCCTTATAACAAATTTTTTGTTATTATTTTCTTATCATTATTATTATTATTTGCAGTTAACTCGTTTCATTTTTTTAAACAGTGCATTGGGTAATGCAAATTATACCCAATTAACTCAGCTTCATAATAGATACAAGGACAAAGGTATATATGTTACCAATAATTCATTTTTCAACCAAATTATATTATTATTTAGTGTAGCAAAAAAAAAGAGAGAAAATGACTGATGAAAACATTTTATTTGTTAAATAAATAATGTGTTAGGTTTTGAGATATTGGCATTTCCATGCAATCAGTTTTTGAATAAAGAGCCTGGAACCAGCCAAGAAGCTGAAGCCTTTGCTTGTGAAAGATATAAGGCTACTTTTCCCATTTTAGGCAAGGTATGTAACATTTCAATAATTCTGCTTCTTTTATTTCAAAGGGTAAATATGTAAGATTCTAACCAAGACATTTTGAGTTTGAAAATTGTATACCATAATAAAATTATTTCAGGAAAAAAAATTGTTATGTGGGCATCCAGGCTTAGAGGTAGATTTATCTCACTAGCCCACAAAGCATGTGATCACACAGTGTTTGTTACTATATATTTTAGTAGAACTTAGTTATGTGGTCTTCGTTTTGCATTTAAATCCTGTTATGGTCTTTGATCTGCACCTATCATGTTTTGGATTTTAATTTTAGGACTTAATTATTTTTTTAAATTTGACTCTTTTTCTCCTGTATTCTGAAAAATAATTTTAGATGTCAGGCACCTACACATAATTTGTCTCTAGTTATCAATATCTTGTGTATTCAATAATATTTAAAATACTTGGAAGACCATCGTGATTTAAAATACTTGGAAGACCATCATGATTTCAATAATATTTAAAATGTTCTGTATCAATCTATTGGGAACTTTCTGTCCCCTTAATAAGATCTAAAATTGGACAATCTTGAGTGAGGAAATGATGTTAGGATGAAAGTGAGAGCAAAGGAGCTGAACTAGATGGAAAGATTTGTAGAGAGTCTTGGGTGGTGTCAGGATGTGATTCAGTAGTCTCTATTAAGGCATTTCCTCCTTTTCTTCTCTGTTCTATAATCTGCAATACTCATCTCTCACTCGAACTACGCTTGGCACTGTTGACATGTTTATGTTGAATATATATGAGTGCTGCTGATATATTTTTCTTGGTCTTTTATGTCTGTTACTTGTTGCTCTATGCCCTTCTAAATCAGGAAAATGTCAACACGACATCCTCAGTTGCTGTATGAGTCCAAGTTGTACAAGATTCTCTAGGGAGGAAGTAAGGACTGCTGTCTTACATCTTTATTTCATTAGTGCATTTTTTTGAGCCGCTCTCTTTTAATCTGCAGAACATATTTGTTATATAAGTTTATAAATTTAATATTGTCACATTAAACTTCAACTTCAAACATAATCTCCTCAATTTTCCTTGTTCCATTGGTTGGTTGCTTTCTGTTATAACTTCTAAGCCTTGGTTTTGTGCTATCTAGTTCATGGTTTTAGTTTCCGAGATAGAAGATCTGAATAGAAAGGCCTTAATAAAGTTTGGAAGGAAAAACTGTCAGAAGCCAAGGCCAGTGGAAATCCTATGAAGATCCAGGAAGCACAAGTATGGATTATATTTATAGGCTTGTTCATGGTCAGGTTACTATGGTCAATACATTTTTATGTTGGGTTTCATTTTGTTTGATTATTTTGTGATCTAGGACATGGTTGTATTTATGATTTATTGCAACTTGCTCACAAGTGTATCCTTAAGAGAAATTTGTATATCAATATTTTGAGTTTAATGAAATATCTCATTTTGTAGTAATTAATTTCAGTATATTTATATTATGCATAATAATAATAATAATTGGTGGCACAAATAATTGAGATTGTAGAAAAAAAATAGTATTTCGTTGTTTCTAAGAAAATGAGTATACTATAACTAAAAAAAATCTTAAGATTTTAGCGGCAATAGTAATGGCAACTAAAAGTAAATAACATTACAATTTTAGAATATTTTTAGTGGCCATATAAATTGCCGGTAAAATTGATTTTTGCGACAATAGTAATGGCCGCTAAAAGTAAATAACATTATAATTTTGGAATTACTTTTGGTGGCCATATAAATTGCCAAAAAAATGGCCGCTAATAGTTATATACTTTTTGCGGCCATTAAAAAGGTCTTTACCGGCAAATGTTATAATTGCGCCACTAAAACCTTTTAGCGGCGAAGCATAAGACGGCTAATGTCTAATTGCCGGTAAATATATTACCGGCTATTTTTATTGCCGCTAAAAGTAAAATAAATGGCCGCTAAAAGTGATTTTTCTTGTAGTGTTTCAAAAAATCAGCAACAACATAAATTGAAGTAGTAGTGCTTACCGGCGGTGAAGGAAGAAGAAAAATGATGGCGAGGCAGGAAGGAAGTGAGCTCGGAAAGAGAGAGAGGGCTCGAACACAGAGACTTGACGACAAGGACAACGACATCACTCATGATGGAGAACAGAGAGCCGAGCAGAAAGGCAATTCGGGTGGCGAGCCAGTAACAAAAACAGAGTAGTGGAACCGTGCAGTTGCAAGGAGAGGGACGCAGGTGAGGGAGGAGTCGAGGAGTTCTTACTGTAAAAGTGAGAAATAGTGAGGTGAGTAGAGGCCGGAGACCGAAGAGGCGAGCCGACAAGATGAGCAACGAGAGTGACACTGACGTGGGCAACGTGAGCGATGGTGAGGTGGGTGACGCAAGCGACGGTGATGTGTATAAACAAAGATTGACACGTGAGGAAAAGAGGGTGATTTGCTCTAATAGAGTTTTTCTCACTGAAATTTAGGGTGTGACTTGTGAGAGAATGGAACGGAGTTCTGCTATTGCTGGTTTTCTTTTTTTTTTTAATTTGGTTTTGGCCTCAAAACAGCGTTGTTTTGAGAGGAAGTAGCGAACTAAGAGGTAAAAAAAGGGACCAGTTTTGTTAGTTCACTCGTTAAACGTCGGTCTGACAGATTTTTTAACCGATTTTTTGCAGGGTAGTTTTTAGCATCAACCAGACCGAACAAAGAATCAATTCCCGATTAACCTGGTCAAATTGGTCAGTCCGATCCAATTTTCAGAATGTTGAGTTGAATTGACCTAATTGACATAACTCTAATCCAATTTCTATAATATCCCAACTTTTAGCATGTCATATTAAATGCTAATCACTGAGAGTTATTAATATGTCAACCTATGAGATTACATACTACTAGAAAATTATCACGTATGTCTCTAGAGAAAAATAGAATAGGATATTCATGGTACGAAAAGCTAGCCAAGTTGTTATTTGTCATGTAATGAGAGTCGAAATGACTAAAATAGCCCTAGTTATAGAGGCAAAATGTCATAAACAGATAACTCTGAAATAAGGACGTAGCTGAGCGATCAAGGACGACAATGTATTTGTTTAATTTCTTTTGAAGCCATTTACTATTTAACTGTTGTTTACTTTTTTTTTAAACGGTTGTTTACTTAGCCACTATACTTATTTAGATTTTAATAAATAAAACTTTGAAAGTGAATTGACTTGACTTAGGCATATTTAACCATTAAAAATATTTGGGAGTAATAATTTGAAAATAAAGAGTCATATTTTTATTTCATATTTTTTAATTATTACTAAAATAAATGAATAATCTTAAACAGAATGATAAAACAAAAGTCGTGATTACAGAAAAAGAAAAAAATGGCAATACAAAAATAACATGCAAACTTTAACCGTAGATTGACATATTATTTTAAAAAAGAAAATAAACTTAGAAATATGTAATTATTCACTTTAAAATTTTTATTTGGTTATAATATTACTTTTGTATAAAGTATGTACAGTTTCTTTATTATTGACTTTTTATATTATATCTTGTTCACAAATAAAATTGAAAAGATTGAAAAAAAATTATGAACAGAAAAAAATTATCTAAGCATTGTGTGCAAAATACCTTCTAAGATTTTGTTACTTATATTTGAGCTTTAATATTGCACAATGATTTAAAGGTGAAAATAAAAAAAAAACTAATTAAAATAGTTTATATTTTAGTTCTTTATAAAAATTTTATTACTTACTAAGACCAAAAATTAATTTCTAAATTAATTTCTAGATGAAACATGGAAAATAAACTTCAAATAATGATCAATATTGACTATTGGTGCATAATTTTTGTCTTTAGTGATAACAGCTTTTCATAATTTGTAAAATGCATGAAGAACTAATAAGAAATTTTTTGCTATCTGCTGCTAGCATTTGTCATGGGATGTCAAATTTAATAATACCTCGATTTTAATTTTGAACCAAATATAATTTAAATTTTAAAATATAACCGTCAAAAGAATAAAATTTGATAGTTTAAATTAAAACCATTGAATTAGACTTAAAAAAATTAATTTTCATATTCATTTTAAATATAACTTTTCAATATGAATTGAGCATATATTTGGTTTCAAAAAAAATTCCTTCCGCTCAACTGTCCATTTTTTTAAATTGTATTTATACAATTTTCAAAACCACCTTAATTAAATATAGTTTCATATAAATATGTCAATTTAATAATTCATTAACTAAGGAACAACTATGATGTTTCGAAAGTTATCTGAAATGTTGATTTGGGCCTGAATGTGAGCTTTAAAGTTCTTGTGAGACAGTGTCTAACTTGTTCTTATGCTGAAGCGTCGCCATCCGAGTTCCTCGTGAGGAGGTGGGAGTTGTACCTGCAAGAAACTCCGATGCTTAAGTTAGCAAGGACTTTTTGTAGATTTTTAGTAGGTTAGAACATAAATATACTTGAGGGTGTCAGTGTCTTTATAGTAGAGCCAATAACCACTTTTTTTTGGAGTAGTTCCACCTTTTTAGGTAGATGACCGTTCCCTTCATCTTTGGGAGATATGTTTGGATCTATATATCTTTTAGTGAAAACAGAGATAGTATGAGGGATTCGAGGAGACAGTTACTTATTTGGACAAGACTGGTCTCTTATGCCGTGTTCGATCTCCATAAAGAGGTCGGGTATGTGGTAGAAGCCACCATTTTCGGGTAGGCCTTTTATTCTTATTTAGCCTGACTTTATGGTTTGGGTCAGGATATGAATACATGGTATCTTCAAGTTACAAGGGATATATTTCCTATTAATATTAATGACAGCAAAAATATTTTTTTCTTTTTGATTATCGATGATATTCTGCCTAATAACTTAATATTATTTTTGTTTCTACGTGAGTAGCCGGCTCCAAGGTATAGCTCGTTCTGCTTAGTGCTTGAACTCGCTTTTCCTTAGATGTGATGAAGTGTACGTAGGCTCTTTTAAGAACAACGATAGTAGACACCTACAAAAATACTCTAACGCTCAAATTAAAAAATGTATAAGATGATGGAGATGATATTCAGAATGAACCTATTACTTAGTAAATCCTCTGTATTTATAGAATTGTTGTGCTTAAAGTAGTTATGAATAACTATAATTTCATAGAGTAGTGTTCTGATTTTATGGTAACTGCTTCATTGTTATTTGATCTTTTATTTGAATTTGAAAAGAGGTACAACGTGTCTATAATATATAGCAAACATGTTAGGTTAAGTTCGGATTTGTAAATATGGTTAATTTTGGTTATAGCTAACAGATGGATTTTAATTATTCGTTTTATTTATAATTAAAAATATTTTAAAATATTCCAATTTAAGTACTTTTTTTTTTTTTGTAAATTTTGAATTAAGATTGATTTTTAATTACTCTATTAACCTCCTAATTTTATTAAAATTACCTAAACTGCCAAAAAAATATCAAATTTAACCCACTAACCCTGACCTAATATAGCCACTGCCATTCACCGCCACACTTCCCCTTTATACCTTGTCTCAGCAGCCGCCAAAACCCCCCAAATTTCCCTTTTCCCTTCACGTAGCACACACAAAAAACAGCGAGAGAGAGAGAGTGAAGCAGAGGGGAAGATGAGTGCGCTGGCAAAGGAGGGTGCCGCCACCACTGTTCATCGCGCCCTACTGCACCGTCGTCACTGTCAGTTGCGTCGCCACCTAGGCTGAGAGGGAAGAGAGGAACAGAGGAGGCTTCCCTGATGCCTACACGCTTGCTCCACCGCCGCCGTTCCTGTGAGGTTGCCATCGTGTCGCAAGAAGAGAGGAAGAGAGGAGATCCGAGAAGAGAAGAAGAGAAGCCGCGCCGCCACACGCATCGCCGACGCTCCATTGCTGCCAACTTTTGCCATCACCGAGCCCGAGACGGAGAGAAGAGAATGCAAGGAGGATCCGTTCGCCGTCGTATCAACTACTGCGCCATTTTGCCGTCGGGACCGCCACCATGGTCGCCGTTGAAGACCTGCAGCCGTTCAGCCTTGTTCTGCTCGCATTATCTACTGTGGTGGATGCTGGTGATGTTGCATTTGAGAAGGAGGGCTGGCTTTGCCACCCTTGCTGCTGTTAAACTGTTGCTGGGGGCTGCCCGCCATGCCTGGTCACCGAAAAATGACGCGGACGTTGTTGGAGTCAACCATTGGAGCTGCAGCTGCATTGTACTTAGGTTCTTGGGTATAGTAAGTTATCTTTGCTCAGAAAACTCCTTAAATGTGTTTGTCTTGTATTGTTTGTGTCTGTGTTTGGTTCTATTTTGAGATTGAGTATTGGTAAATGAATTGATGCCTTAGATGATAGTGTGGTTGATTATTGATGAGTTTGGAAAACTACAAATTAAAATTAGTGATGATCAAACATTATTAATAGAATTAATTGAAAAAATTATTAATCTGATTTTAGTGTGCTAATTAATAATTTTTTGTTACTTGCAGGACTTGGCTTTGGGCCAAAATAGTAAGCCCTATGTGAGATTAAAATTCAGCCTTGGTTTCAAATAATTGTCTTAACTATTATGGCTGAATTATTAATATGATTATTGGGCCAGATTTATTTAAACAAGCCCAAAATTATTACTTTCTACAAGACCAAAAAGGGTTAGTCCGAATTGAATAAAGAGAGAAAGCCAATGTTGCATGCTTTCAACGATTTCCACTTTCATCTTTTGATGAAATTCAAATTTTATTAAGTGAAGTTAATGCAGACATTGGAAACATGAAAGAGAAATGTCAAAGTAATTTGATGGCATTAAGTGTAGCTTACACACTACCATACAATAAGCATAGGGTGTTGTTCTTAATTGATTTCTTTTGATAATACTCATCACTCCCATAGCTTTGCTTTTCACTCTCTTCTCTCTCTACTCTCTCTTCATTTTTGGTGGTCACTTCACAAAAAATGGAACCTAATGCAAGCTACCAGGGTAAGATTTGGTGAAGTAAGCTCATGCTCTCCATACCAAAAATGGAAGAAGATGATCTCGGTCAGAGGAAGAAGATCCTTAAGGGATGTCTTGTCTCAGCTTTTGATCAACCACTATAGAAGGTAGCTACTGTAGCTGCGTGGGGAAGAGGCAGAAGTTAGAGCAAAAGAAGCTGTCATCATCAAGAACTCATCAAGGGCTAGGGATCCTTATTGGAGTGCAAGATAAGATGGATGGCTCAGATTGGTGAAGTTTGGTGTAAAGAGAAGACACAGAGGTAATTGCATGTTGGGTTTTACATTCAGTTTCCTCTCCTCTCTCTCTGGCCGAACCGGTTTGCATGAAGAAGAAGAAGTTGGCTCGGTTCAAGAACTTCAATCTTGGAGGCTTCCCCTTCTATAAATAAGGGAGAACAGCCAGGGTTTGAAGCAAAGAGTGAGAGTGCAAGGCACATAGTTCTC
The DNA here is from genome assembly GCF_000816755.2 of Arachis ipaensis. Classification (NCBI taxonomy): domain Eukaryota; kingdom Viridiplantae; phylum Streptophyta; class Magnoliopsida; order Fabales; family Fabaceae; genus Arachis; species Arachis ipaensis. The sequence goes on from NC_029794.2 coordinate 51,834,240, forward strand.
ATAGCTACCTAAGCTAACAGAAGTTCTTCTCCTTCAATATTTTCTATTTTGTAACTTTCTGTTTAATTTTGTCTGTCTTGAGTCTCATGGAAAAAGAAAAACAGTGAGGTTTGTATGAAAAAACTATAGAGCGAAAAAAGGCAGAGAGTGTAAAATTAAAATAAAAAGCCATAGATGTCCTTAGAGGTCCTTTGTACATCTGTGTTGTGTTTCATGATTCTGTGGAAATCCCCTTGCAAGTTGGGTTAGCACTTAGCAGTTGAAAGCTTGGCAGTGACCAAATCAAGTTCAAGATTGGGGATTAGATTCTGGACTTGTCCCGGATAGGAAGGGTAGTTCCTAGGGAGAATTGGTGTATGTAATCATGATGATTATAGTGAAATTCCATCATTGTTGTGATAGAGACTGGATGTAGGCTGCATTGCCTTTGGCAGCTGAACCAGCACACTTTGTGGTGTGATTTTCTATCTTTCTTCTACTCTATTTCTATTTCTGATGCATAGGAGATAAAACTGAAAAATATCTCTTGCCTGGATACAAGATAAAAAGAAAAAGTCTCGTGGATAGGTACGAGAGAAAAAAACAAAAAGTCTCCAGAATTTGTTTCAAAGGCCAGCAAGTGTTATTAAGTGAAAAAAGGGGCTAAGATTCAACCCCCCTTCTCTTAGCCACTGATAAACCATCAAATGGTATCAGAGCTTGGTCTCAAAGAGATCAAGCTTTGCAGCTTGGAGAAAAGATCCAGATAGCAGAAAAAAGTGGCTCAAACCTGGTGTCTTACAACCTGACAGAAGGACAGTCAAGCAACAGACCTCCTCTTTTCAATGGTGAAAACTATACCTATTAGAAGGAGAGAATGAAGATCTCTGTGCAAGTAGTAGACTACAGACTCTGGAAGATTATTGATAAACCACTATTTCATGGTTTATCTTATGCTCAATTGAGTGGTTTTTATCAACTCTTTACCCACTTATTCATACTATTTGCATGGTTTTACATTTGCCTTCCTAATTATGTGCTTTGATTAAAAACATGCTTCTTTGGCCTTAAGTTCCCTATGTTTAATCCTCTCTTATTACCATTAGATACCTTGACATGTGTGTTAAGTGATTTTAGAGATTACAGGACAAGAATGGCTCAGAGGATGGAAAGGAAGCATGCAAAAGTGGAAGGAATACAGGAAACTGAAGGAACTGCTAAAGCTGTCCAGCCTGACCTCCTGGCACTCAAACGACCATAACTTGAGCTACAAAGGTCCAAACGATGCGGTTCCAGTTGCGTTGGAAAGATAATATCCGGGGATTCACAACAATATATAATTTGCCATAGCTTCCCCGAAGTTAGGCAATTCGAACGCGTGAATGACGCGCCCGCGTCGCATCTGCGAACTTCAATCCACGCTAACGCGTGGACGACGCCTCCGCGTTGCTTTGCAGCAACCTGAACGTACCAGAAATCACTGGGAGCAATTTCTGGGCTGTTTTTGACTTAGTTTTCAGCCCAGAATACATAGATTAGAGGCTATAAAGTGGGGGAATGTATCCATTCATAATCATGCTTCTCATAATTCATAATTTTAGGATTTAGATGTAGTTTTTAGAGAGAGAGGTTCTCTCCTCTCTCTTAGGATTTAGTTTTATGATTTAGGATTTCAACTTCTTCTCAGGTTCAATGTTCCTTTTATTTATTTTATCAATTTAGTTTATGAACTCTTTATGTTTAGATTGATCTTCTTTACTTAATGCAATTTGAGGTAATTCAGATTTATGATTGCTCTCTTTTATTTATGATATAAATAATTTGAATTTTTCCCTTTTGGCTTTGGTTGAGTCATTGGAGACACTTGAGTTATCAAATTCGTTGTTGATTGAAAATTGGAATTCTTCAAGAATTAATTTGAATTCCAATAACTCTAGCCTTTCCCAAGGAAAGACTAGGACCTGAGGAATCAAAATTAATTCATCCACTTAACTTACCTTCATAGTTAGAGGTTAATAAAGTGGGAGAAAAATCCAATTCTCATCACAATTGATAAGGATAACTAGGATAGAACTTCTAATTTTCATACCTTGCCAAGAATTTATTTTACAGTTATTTATTTATTTTATTTATCATTTAACATACTGCTTTCTTACTTTCAAAACCCCCAATTTACAAGATTCATAACCAATAATAAGAACATACTTCCCTGCAATTCCTTGAGAAGACGACCCGAGGTTTAAATACTTCGGTTATCAATTTTAAAGGGGTTTGTTACTTGTGACAACCAAAACATTTGTACAAAAGGATTTTCTGTTGGTTTAGAAGCTATACTTACAATCCGATCATATTTTTATATTTCTTTATCGATAGAAAAATCGATCCTCAATTTTTGGCGCCGTTGCCGGGGAGTTGCAATAGAGTGATAAAGTTATCAATTGGAATTTATTTATTTGCATTTTATTTTATCTTGCTACTATGAGTTGCTTGTTTCTTTCGTTAGATGACGCGTTCACTTCCTGATCCAAGCTTTCCAGCATTCGATCCTGAGATTGAAAGAACTATTTCACGAATAAGGCAAGCTCGACGTCGGTTAGTCCTCTCTGAGGGCGGATCTGAAACGTCACCTAAGGAAGAAACCAGCCTCCGTTCTACTGATTCGGTTGATTTACGTGCAGGTAACATGGCAGCAGCCAGAAGAGTTACTATCCAGGAGGCTGGAGCCCTTGATTTTTCAATGCAACCGTTTCAAGCGCATCATCCAGCGGTAGCTACAGACTTTGAAATAAAGACCGCACTACTCAATTTGATGCCCAAATTTCATGGCTTACCTGCTTAAGAGCCTATCAAGCACCTGAGAGATTTTCAAGCAGTCTGTTCTACTGTCAGGCGTGATGGTGCATATGAAACTTCAATTTTGTTGAAAGCTTTCCCGTTTTCTCTTGAGAGAAAAGCAAGAGAGTGGTACTACACTCAACCCGCAGTAACTGTATCCGACTGGGATACACTTAGAAGAGAATTTTTGGAAAAATTCTTTCCAGCTGAAGTTACTGATAAACTGAGGAAAGACATTTCTATGATTGTTCAGGATGAATCCGAGACTCTCTATGAGTACTGGGAGCGCTTCAATAATCTTCTGGAAGCATGCCCCCCACCATATGATTGACAAGATAGTATTACTCGGTTACGTCACACAGGGCATGAGGCCCCAAGATAAGACTACATTGAAAAGTGCAAGCAATGGGTCTATGAAAAAGTACAAGACCACTGATGAGGCATGGCAATTAATCAGTGACTTAGCTGAATCTACTAGGAATCACAGGCAGAAGCAAAGCCGTTCAAAAGCCGTTGCAGAAGTATCTTCTAGCAGAGAGACTGCTGCTCTAACTCAGAGTTTCTGTGAAATGACAAACTTGCTGAAGCAAATGCAATTGAATCAACAACAAGTTCAGCAAGCTCAACCTTCTCCAACACAGCAAAACTAACAGTTAGTCCCACAAACAGTTTACGGATCTGTGCTGATTATAGCCATTATACTGATGAATGTCTGCAGCTCCAGCAGGAAGACAACATCGTGGCAGTGGTAGCACAAATTGCGAATCACACTTTTCACAACTCGTACCACTAACCAGCAAGTGCACTGGGTCGTCCAAGTAATACCTTACGTGAGTAAGGGTCGAATCCCACAGAGATTGTTGGTTTGAAGCAATCTATGGTTATCTTGTAAATCTTAGTCAGGAAGTCAATTATGTTTATCAGTTGATTTATGAATAACCAGTAGAGCATAAATTAAAAGTTACTTGTTGTGTAGTAATGGAGAATATGTTGGAGTTTTGGAGATGCTTTTGTCTTCTGAATCTCTGCTTTCCCCCTGTCTTCTTCTTCACGCACGCAAGGTTCCTCCTATGGCAAGCTGTATGTTGGTGGATCACCATTGTCAATGGCTACCATCCGTCCTCTCAGTGAAAAAGGTCCAGGTGCGCTGTCACCGCACGGCTAATCATCTG
>NC_029794.2:51842688-51844018 GCF_000816755.2 Arachis ipaensis
GATGAACCTTTTCAGATTGTGACTCAGCTTTGCTAAAGTCCCCAATTAGAGGTGTCCAGAGTTCTTAAGCACACTCTTCTTTTTTCGTTGGACCTTGACTTTAACCGCTCAGTCTCAAGTTTTCACTTGACACCTTCACGCCACAAGCACATGGTTAGGGACAGCTTGATTTAGCCGCTTAGGCCATGATTTTATTCCTTTTTGGCCCTCCTATCCACTGATGCTCAAAGCCTTGGGATCCTTTTTATTACCCTTGCCTTTTGGTTTTCAATTTTGATACATAGTCAACTGCCACCAGAATATAAGTGTTTGAGTATGATGGTGGAAAAGGTCCCATGAAGTCAATTCTCCATACATCAAACAACTCTATTTCCAAGATCCCTTGTTGAGGCATGGCGTAACCATGAGGCAGGTTACCAGCTCTTTGGCAACTGTCACAATTACGTACAAACTCTCGGGAATCTTTATAGAGTGTGGGCCAATAGAAGCCACATTGGAGGACCTTGGTGGCTGTTCGCTCACCTCCGAAATGACCTCCATATTGAGATCCATGGCAATGCCATAAGATTCTCTGTGCTTCCTCTCTGGGGACACACCTACGGATAATTCCGTCTGCACATCTCTTAAAGAGATAGGGCTCATCCCACAAGTAGTACTTTGCATCAGTAATTAGTTTATTTTTTTGTATTCTATTGTACTCCTTGGGTATGAACCTTACAGCTTTATAGTTTGTAATATCGGCAAACCATGGTGCTTCCTGAATGGCAAATAGATGCTCATCAGGGAACGTCTCAGAGATCTCAAGGAAGGGGAGGGACGTCCCTTCCACTGGCTCTATCCGGGACAGATGATCAGCTACTTGGTTCTCTGTCCCTTTTCTGTCTCTTATTTCTATATCAAACTCTTGCAGAATCAATACCCATCTGATGAGCCTGGGTTTTGAATCCTGCTTTGTGAGTAGATACTTAAGAGCAGCATGGTCAGTGTACACAATCACCTTTGATCCTACTAAGTAGGATCTGAACTTGTCAATGGCGTAAACCACTGCAAGTAATTCATTTTCTGTGGTTGTGTAATTCTTCTGGGCATCATTTAAAACGCGATTGGCATAATAAATGACATGCAGAAGCTTGTCATGCCTCTGTCCCAGTACTGCACCAATGGCATGATCACTGGCATCACACATTAACTCAAATGGCAATGTCCAGTCTGGTGCAGAAATGACTAGTGCTGTGACCAGCTTAGCTTTCAGCGTTTCAAACGCCTGTAGGCATGCTGTGTCAAACACAAATGGCGTGTCAGCAGCTAGCAAATTGCTTAGAGGTTTTGC
>NC_029794.2:51844177-51852931 GCF_000816755.2 Arachis ipaensis
GATTCTCATGAATGCCGCCATCAGTTCTAGCTTATACCACGGAGATTCTGATTAAAGAATCTAAGAGACACTCATTCAATCGGATATAGAACGGAGGTGGTTGTCAGGCACACGTTCGTGGGTTGAGGAAGGTGATGAATGTCACGGATCATCACCTTCATCATAGTTAAGCGCGAATGAACATCTTAGATAGGAACAAGCGTGTATGAATGGAAAACAGAAATACTTGCATTAATTCATTGAGACACAGCAGAGCTCCTCACCCCCAACAATGGTTTTCAGCCTGAATCAGATTTTTGCTCAGCTCCTTCAATTTCAGCCAGAAAAATACCTGAAATTACAGAAAAACACACAACTCATAGTAAAGTCCAGAAACATGAGTTTTTCCTAAAAACTACTGGAAATAAACTAAAAACTAACTAAAACATACTCAAAACTATATGAAATTATCCCCAAAAAGCGTATAAAATATCCGCTCATCAGGCAGCCACTCATAACTTCTATGACCGCCCCAACCAAGGGTACAATCAAGGTGGCAACTACAGCCATGGATGGCAGGACAATTCTAACCAGAATTGGAAGGACAACAACAACAGAGGAGGTAGAGACAATCAGGGAAATCAGAGGTGGAACAATAACAACAACAGGCAGCAGAACCAGAACCAGCCTTACAGAGCACCTCACCTGAGGCAATCCCAAGGACCACAGAATACCCAATAGCAGACCTCTCAAAATACTTATCCTTCTTCATCTGCTAATGATGATTTACTGCAATCTATTGATCGGAGACAACAGACCATGGAAAATAACCTTTATGCTACACTAAATGGTCTGAACTCTACTTTGCAAGCTCTTGTCTCACAGATTGGATCAATGACTAACTCAAATAACCAGCCTTTGAGCTCCAGTGGAATCCCCTCTCAACCATTACCCAATCCAAAGGGTGGCATCAATGCTATCACCCTGAGGTCCAGAACCACACTGCAGGAAAGGAATAAGGAGGAACCAAGCCAACCAGAACACGCCTCAGCTGAAGAGGTGGTGGAAATAGAAGATGCTGAAGAAGAAGAGGACATACAGGACATGGCTGAAGAAGAAAAAGTGCAACCATAAGAGGAAGCACCAAAAGGCGTAGACACTGCAGAAGACACCACTCCCATTCCATTTCCACAACTTGCAAGGAAGCCCAGGAAGCAGCTGGAACCTAATCCCAAAATGGTAGAGATATTCAAAAAGGTTGAGGTAACTGTTCCCCTTTTTGATGTCATTCAACAGGTACCTAAGTATGCAAAGTTTCTAAAAGATTTATGTATACATAAAGAGAAAATTAATGAATTAGAAACTATTCCTTTAGGAAGTTGCATATCTACTTTAATGGGAGGTTTACCTGAAAAGTGTAGTGACCCAGGTCCTTGTATGGTTAATTGTACTATTGGTGGTGTAGTATTTTCTGATTGCATGTGTGATTTAGGAGCATGTGTGAGTATAATGCCTTTGTCTATATATGATATTTTGAGGCTCCCTCCCTTAAAAAGGTCGGCAGCTCGTTTTGTGTTAGCAGATAAAAGCATTATTACAGTGGTTGGAGTTGCTGAAGATGTCTTAGTGGGCATTAAAGGGCTCACATTTTCCATTGATTTTTATATCCCGGAGATGTCCCAAAATGACTCAGACAAGCCATCATCAATCCTACTCGGAAGACCATTCCTGAAGACCTCAAAGTTTAAATTAGATGCTTTTTCAGGAACATACTCTTTTGAAATAGATGGCCGAGTAGTGATCTTCAATCTGAATGGAGTTATGAAGCATCCTCCAGAGGATCATTCTATCCTCCAGTGTGATATTATAGATGAAACCGTAGCTGAAGTTCACCAGGAGGAATTTGAAGAGATGTACATAGGACAAGGTCTAAGTGTGGGAACATTCTCAGAGGACAATGACAGTGCTTTACCACTGTTACCAGCTCCAGACAACCCAGAGCTTGACCATGATCAGAAGTTAGAATTAAAACCCCTTCCTCCACACCTTAAATATGTTTACCTTGAAGTTGAGTAGAAGTTTCCAGTTATCATTGCAAGGAAACTTACTTCTCAACAAGAAAAGCAGCTACTTAGTGTGCTGAGGAGGCACTAAAAGGCAATTGGTTAGAGTTTGGCAGACATAGTAGGCATTAACCCTCAAGTCTGTGAGCATAGGATATTTTTAGAAGAGGGAGCAAGACCTGTTCGTCAACCCCAGAGAAGACTGAACCCCACTATCCTAGAGGTTGTCAAAAAGGAAGTGACCAGACTACTAGAGGCAGATATCATCTATCCCATCTCAGACAGTGAATGGGTAAGTCCAGTACAAGTGGTGCCAAAGAAGTCTGGAGTCACTGTAGTGAAGAATGAGCATGGAGAGCTCCTGACAACCAGAGTTCAGAACGCTTGGAGGGTCTGCATTGACTACAGACGCCTCAACCAAGCAACTCGTAAAGATCACTATCCTCTTCCATTCATTGATCAAATGCTGGATCGCCTGCCAGGTAAATCACATTATTGTTTTTTAGATGGGTACACAGGTTATTTACAGATTCATATAGCTCCTGAGGATCAGGAAAAGACCACTTTTACATGTCCTTTTGGGACTTATGCTTACAAGAGAATGCCCTTTGGCTTGTGCAATGCACCAGCTACTTTCCAAAGGTGCATGATGAGTCTTTTTTCTGATCTTATTGAGGACTGTATGGAGGTTTTTATGGATGATTTTAGTGTATACAGCAATTCCTTTAGCCTTTGCTTAGATGGATTATCTAGAGTATTAGATAGATGTGTCAGTACAAACCTTGTATTAAATTTTGAAAAATGTCACTTTATGGTTAAACAAGGGATTGTACTAGGACATGTTGTGTCTAATGCTGGCATTTCTGTGGATCCAGCAAAGGTGGATGTTATTTCTAGTTTACCTTACCCCTCCTCTATGAGGGAAGTCCGCTCTTTCCTTGGCCATGCAGGTTTTTACAGGAGATTCATTAAGGACATCAGTAAGGTAGCACTTCCCTTATCCAGGCTACTGCAGAAAGATATTGAGTTCGAGTTTAGTGAAAATTGCAAACAAGCATTTGATAAGCTGAAAGCCGTCCTGACTCAAGCTCCAATTGTGAGAGGACCAGACTGGAGCCAACCATTTGAAATAATGTGTGATGCTTCCAACCATGCAGTGGGAGCAGCACTGGCTCAACATGAAGGTAAGGACCCCTTTGTTATTGCTTATGCGTCCACAACATTAGATGCCGCTCAGTCTAACTATACTACTACTGAGAAAGAGCTTCTTGCTATTGTTTTTGCTCTGGATAAATTCTGAGCATATTTACTTGGTACGAAGGTAGTAGTGTATTCAGACCACGCAGCTCTAAAGTATCTATTAGCTAAAAAGGAGTCCAAACCAAGGCTTATACGCTGGATACTACTATTACAAGAATTTGATTTAGAAATTAAGGATAGGAGTGGTAACCAGAATTTAGTGGCAGACCACTTGAGTCACCTTGAGCATATTACAGATGACTCCACTCCTATAGCCGATAATTTTCCATTTGATAACCTGCAAGCAGTATCTGAGATAGTCCCTTGGTATGCACTTGTAGCTAATTATCTAGTTAGCCGCACCTTTCCTCCAAACTTTTCTAAGCATCAAATAGACAAGCTGAAAAGCGAGTCTAAATATTATATATGGGATGACCCATATTTATGGAGATGTGGCACTGACCAGGTAATTAGACGGTGTGTGCCTCAATTAGAATTCCAGTCCATCTTAGAGGCATGTCATTCATCTGAGAGTGGAGGACATTTTGGCCCTCAAAGAACAGCTCGAAAAATCTTAGATTGTGGATTCTGGTGGCCTACTCTTTTTAGAGATGCTGTTGAATTTTGTAAATCTTGTTTCCCATGCCAAAAATTTGGTAATATATCCAGGAGGGATGAGATGCCTTAACAAATTATGCTTTTTTGTGAAATTTTTGATGTTTGGGGCATTGACTTCATGGGTCCATTTCCAAATTCTAATGGTTATTTTTATATATTGTTAGCTGTAGATTACGTTTCCAAATGGGTGGAAGCAATTCCTACCCGCACTGATGATGCTAACAATGTTGTTTTCTTTGTGAGAAACCACATTATTTGTCGCTTTGGATCACCACGAGCAATCGTGAGCGATCAAGGCACCCATTTCTGTAACAGGAGACTAACAGGATTAATGAAGAAGCATGGGATAGTTCATAAGGTTGCAACAGCCTACCATCCTCAGACTAATGGACAAGCCGAGGTGTCAAACAGAGAGATAAAGCGTATCTTGCAGAAGATAGTCAAACCTCATAGAAGAGACTGGAGCACCAGGCTATAAGATGCACTCTGGGCATACCGAACAGCATACAAAACACCCATTAGGATGAGTCCTTTCTGCTTAGTTTATGGAAAAGCTTGTCATCTCCCTGTTGAAGTATAGCACAAAGCCTTTTGGGCAGTAAAGGAGTGCAACATGGGAATTGAAAGAGCCGGAGCTGAAAGGAAGTTGCAACTGCAAGAACTGGAAAGCCTTCGCCTAGAAGCGTATGAGAATTCAAGACTATACAAGGAGAAGATGAAGGCTGTACATGATCAGCACATCAAGAGGAAAGAGTTCCAACCTGGGAACTTAGTCCTTCTTTAAAAATCTCGACTGCGGCTCATGCCAGGCAAGTTGAGATTAAGATGGGAAGGTCCATACAGAGTAGAGAAGGCCGAACCATACAGAGTTTATCACCTAAGTCATCCTTCAAGCTCTGAACTTTTCAAAGTTAATGGACACCGTTTAAAGCTGTATCATGGCGAGAAGCTGAAGAAAAACAAGGAGCTCGAGATCTTCCTCTTGGAAGATCCCCACATAGCCGAAGACTGAGCTACTGGAGCATCCAACTTACGGACGTTAAAGCAAAGTGCTAGGTGGGAGACAACCCACCATGGTATGATCGTTCTTTTCTTTATTCTTAATTTTCTTATTCAATAACTCTTCTCTTTCTTAGTATATTTCGTGCATCTGCATTTACATACTTTTTTTTTAAAAAAAAAAGGTCACGCAACGCGACCGCATCATTGACGCGTCTGCGTCGCAGGTGTTGGGAGAGCATAATAAAATGAACAGAGAGTCACACAAGAGCGTGGCTGGAGGCGTGCCCGTGGCACAAATCATCCCACGCGACCGCGTCAGGTGGGAAAATTTGCCTCCTACGCGACCGCGTCACTCACGCGGCCGCGTGACCTGGAAATCGACGTAAGAAAGGGTGCACGACCGAAAGTTGTGTGAGAGTGGTACTGGACTGGTGCTAATCGGACACGCCTTACCACGCGGACGTATGGCTCACGCGTCCACGTCATATCCCCATGATGGCCACTCACGCGATCGCGTCGACCACGCGACCGCGTCACCCTGGATTTTGGCAATACAAAGTTTCGAACAAAGAGTTGTGCAAACGCGACGCTGCACTCGGGCCAATCGCACAAATCAGGTCACGTGATCGCGTGACCCACGCGTCCGCGTCACCTGACCTTATCGCGCACCACACGACCGCGTCACCCACGTGTCCGCGTCACATGCGGCGCACAGAATATCCAGATCAGCCAAAATATCTTATCTTTTCTTCTCCAAATCCTTATTTTTCTTATCTTTTCTAATCCTAATTTCTTCTATCTTTTCTTCTTTCTTTCTTACTTTATTTCTCTCACTTCTCATTCCTTTTCACCTTCATTCTATTTTACTTACTTTATTTGCATATTTCATTCATTACATTTTAATTTTGTGCATATTTTTCTTTTCTTTTCTAAATTTATTATTATTTTCCCATTGGTGTCACTTGTTCATATTCAACTGTTGTGTCTTTTTTGGTATTATTTTGATGCTCAGTGACTTGTTCTACACTGTTGGGTAATATTATTTAAGTCAAATGCTAATCTTTTATGATATTTGTATTAATTTTGCATTGACATTAATTTATATTGTCTTGCACTCTCTTTCCCATTGTTGCAAATTTTTACACTCTTGAAATTCTATCATAATCCGGATCTCTATTTACCCTTTGGTGGTATCCCGGTTCACCAAAGCGGACTGATTTTAGTCCCAAGACTTTCTTGATGGCATCTGAACTAAAGTCTACTTCCATCCCCCGTACATAGCTCTTGTATGTTGGGGCTTCACCCGTGTTAAGTCTTGGGATGTTGGCATAGAACTCTCTTATGATATTTGCATTGACCCGAGTGATAGGTGAGACGAGTTCTTCCCATTTCCTCTTTCTAATCTTGTCCTTCATTTCTTGGCACCCTTCATCTGGTAGCAAGAGTGGAACCTCTGGATATATCTTCTTCTCATTCATCCATTGAAGTTGTAATTGATGGTACCAAGATCTAAATCTCCAACGGTCATATTCAGGTGTACTCTCCTCCACCATGGGATCTTTTCCTTTTCTTTGTTTGGTTCTTGAGGAAGAGGCCATGATTACTTGGTTGGTTGATCTCCTTGGGGTTAAAGGGAGTGTGAAGAAAGTTGGAGATTTTGACAAGAAAAGTAATTGAGGCTGAGCTTATATGATGAAGAATGATGATGGGAATGGAGTTTGAATGGTTAGAGTGTAGGGAGTGTGCAACTCTTCGGTTATGTGCATGGCTTGAAGGTGGTGTGTTACTTAAATGAGCAATGGAAGGCTGGGATGCAATTGGATACTATGTGAATCAAAGGTGTGCATGTGAGGGTGAATGAAGACAAAACTTGCTTCTTCAATGGTCTTTAACGTGATCATTCCAAGGAGTGGCATATTCACTTTTTGAGACATGTGATGGGATTTTGTCCTCATGCTATGCTCTCCCTTTGTCTTGTCTTTTTCATTGAGTGTTCTTTGACCACCTAGTCATCACAACAAGACATCAAAGATCAACATTATCAAACCATGGCAAGAATACTTCCTTTATTCACAACTATATGAACTCTCATTCCTTATATCCATTTTAACCGTGACTTTTCTTAGAGGACACCAAACTTAATGTTTGGTCATATAGTTTAAAAATATTTCTTCCTCCAACTATTGTTCTTGAAATCCCAATGTCACTCTTGGTTAAATGTTTATAAGAAATGCTTTCATCATAATTTTTCTTTTTTTTCTCTTTTTTTTTTCATGAAGGATCAATTGTGTCCCTTAATCAGTGCATCAAGGTTTGATAAACACCAAACTTGTCTCTTATTAAGGGGTAAATGTGAGATGCCAGTAGTTAATCACAATTGATGCCTTCATCACAGAAAATGATTTATTTTCAATTGTAAAGTCTCAGAAAGTGACAACGTATGATCATTGGTGCATGATTTTTAATTTTCATGAAAAGAAAAACACCAAACTTAGTGTTTGGTCATATGCTTCATCAGGATAACTAAGCATATAGTATGAAAATATTTGTAACACTGGTTTGGTGTGCTTGAAGGCACACCAAACTTTAGAAGTCTTAGCATATGTTTCAAAAAAGTGCATGCATTCATTAAGTACGTTCATGAAAAGAAAAAAATCATGCTCAGGTGATCATAGCTTATGGAATTTAAAATGACATAAATCTTAAATCATGGGTTGCCTCCCATGGAGCGCTCTTTTATTATCACTAGCTTGACACTGGGGCTTTCTTTTATGGTGGTTGATGATTGTAGTGCCTCAACTTGTCTCCCCTAACTGTGATCCTCCTCTTTGTTCCTTGGTGTTCAATTTCAGCATGCTCTAATGAGAGTATATTGCTGACAGTGTAGTAATCATCAGTCTGTTGGCTTGCTCCTAGTTGTTGATAAATCAATTGCACTTTATCACCTTTGGAAAGCCCTTCTGTTGGAATTTTTCTGTTCTTCCTACCCTTTTTTGTTTTGTTTCTGCGCTTCTTCCTTTCTTTTGTTGATCTTTCTTCTTTGGCCGTAGGCTTACTTTGGAGATTTCTCTTCTTGGTGGCTAATACTCCAACATCCTCTTGAATTTCTGCATTATTCTGCACAATCTTTTGCCTTGGGATGTTGCTGTGAATCACCTTGTTGCTTTCTTCCTTTAACTGTGATTCTTCCTTGTCGAGTTCCATATAGTCTTTCTTCTCATCACTGAACTACGCTTCTGGTAATACTTTCAGAGTGACACTCTTATCATGCATTCTGAGAGTTAATTCTCCTTGCTCTACGTCTATGATAGCCCTGGCAGTGGCCAAGAACGGTCTCCCAAGTATGATGGAGTCACTTTCATCCTCATCTGAATCTAGAACCACAAAATCTGCAGGGTATATGAATTTGTCCACCTTGACTAGAAGGTTTTTAATTACACCCCTAGGGTATACCATTGACTTATCTACCAGCTCTAGAGACATCTGTACCGGTTTAACTTCCTCTATACGCATCTTTTTCACCAAAGAGGAGGGAATTAAGTTAATACTTGCTCCTAGATCGCACATTGCCTTAGTGATGGTTAATTCCCCAACGGTGCAAGGCAGCAAAAAGCTCCCAGGGTCTTCAAGCTTAGGAGGAAGCCCTTTTTGAATCAAAGCCCTGCATTCCTCAGTAAGCAGTATGGTCTCTTTCTCGTCCCAACTTCTTTTCTTGTTGATAAGCTCCTTCAAAAACTTGGCATACAGAGGCATTTGCTCAAGTGCTTCAGCCAAGGGAATATTGATCTCCAGCTTTTTGAAAGTCTCAAGGAATTTGTGAAAATGTTGGTCCTTAGTCTCTTTGCTGAATCTC
>NC_029794.2:51856736-51860884 GCF_000816755.2 Arachis ipaensis
TGTCATTGTTGCTCATCAATGTTCTCCCACTTCTTAACTGTATCGCCTTACACTCTTCCTTAGGATTTGGAATTGTGTCACTTGGTAGTGAACTTGATGGTCTCTCTGTTGCAAAGTGTTTAGAGAGCTGGCCTATTTGTCTTTCCATGTTCTTGATAGAAGCTTCTTGATTCTTGGCCGTCATTTCTTGGTGTTTCCACATTTTGTCTATCAAGGTTTCCAGGTTAGTGATTCTTTGAGATTCTAGTGATGCTTGTGGTGGGTTGTGAGATGTGGATGGTGGATGGTAGGCATTTTGGTTGGTGGGTTGGTTATTGGATTGGTAATGGTTGGGGTTGGGGTAGTTGTTTTGAGGTTTTCTGTAAGGGTTTTGGTTAGTTTGCTGCTGATTGTGGTTTTGGCTATTTCTTGAAGTGTTTTGGTTTGAGTTCCTCTGCCATGGTTGTTGGTTCTGGTTGTGATTATCTCCCCATCTGAGGTTTGGGTGGTTCTTCTAGGATGGATTGTATGTGTCACCATACACTTCATTCTGTCCAGAGTTTTGGTTATGCATGTACTGCACTTGCTCCTGTTGTTGCTCTTCTTGGCTTTCTTCATTCTGCACCCATACAGTTGATGGTTGGCTTGTGTTCACAGCTGCTACTTGAAGGCTATCAATCCTTTTGGCCATTTGTTCAAACTGTTGTTGAATTTGTTGCTGCATCATTTTGTTTTGAGCTAAGATTGAGTCCACTCCTTCTAGCTCCATTACTCCTCTCCTTTGTGATGGTTGGCATTGCCTTTGATGCGCAAAGAAATACTGATTATTAGCCACCATGTCAATAAGATTTTGAGCTTCTTCTGCAGTTTTCATCAGTTGCAATGATCCTCCAGCTGAGTGATCAAGTGCCTCTTGAGCCTTTAGAGTGAGTCCTTCATAGAAGTTCTGTAGCTTGTCCCACTCAGTGAACATTTCTGGTGGACATTTCCTCAGCAGAGCCTTATATCTCTCCCATGCTTCATACAGATTTTCAGCATCCAATTGCGTGAATGTCTGCACCTCAGTCTTCAACCTGATGATCCTTTGAGGGGGGTAAAACTTGGCAAGAAACTTGCTCACCAAATCATCCCATGTGTTAATGCTTTCCTTCGGAAATGTTTCTAGCCATTGAGTGGCCTTGTCCCTGAGAGAGAATGGGAATAACAACAGCTTGTATATGTCAGGGTGCACTCCATTGCTTTTAACTGTGTCACAAATTCTCAAGAAAGTGGATAAATGTTGATTTGGATCCTCCAATGGTCCTCCCCCAAACGAGCAGTTGTTTTGGACCAATGTGATGAGTTGTGACTTTAGTTCAAAGTTATTTGCATTGACATTAGGGGTGAGAATGCTGCTTCCACAATGTCTAGCATTTGCAAAAGTATAGGAGGCCAGTACTCTCCTCTGTTGTGGGTTATTGTTAACCCCTCCTCCTGGATTAGATGGATCTCCTTCCATCTCGTGATATTCTTCCTCAGATTCTTCTTCTCCAACAATATTTTTCCCTTTTTCAGCTCTTCTTAACCTTCTAAGAGTTCTCTGGTCAGTTTCAGATAAAACAGGAGTGGATCTCTCTGTACCTGACATACAAACAAAACAAAGGAAACACCACCAGTAACACTTCAATCTATTGCTAGAATGAAGTTTTAGTTAGCTTAAGCAAAATTTCAAACAGTTAGTGTGTCAGTTAAAAATTAGAGAAACAGAAAAGAAAAGGTGCTTGATCTAGATCTCCACTTCACTTAATCATTGTCAATCTATTTCAATCCCCGGCAACGGCGCCAAAAACTTGATGTGTATTTTCGGAAAACGAATTCCTAACACACAAAACTCACCGGCAAGTGCACCGGGTCGCATCAAGTAATAAAACTCACGGGAGTGAGGTCGATCCCACAGGGATTGAAGGATTGAGCAATTTTGGTTTAGTGGTTGATTTAGTCAAGCGAATCAAGAGTTGATTTGAGTGGACTTTCAGCTGATGATCCCGGGTTAGTTAACCCAAGTCACCGAGTGTTGATGCACTCCAAAGAACTTAATAATCCAAGCAGATACTAGTACAAAGACACCACAGGCATGTATTCTAAGGTTCAAGCTATTGGTGTCTAGCTTTGTTTCTTTTTATTTTCTTTTGTTCTGTTGCCACTCTTTGGCTATTTCTTTTCTCTTTTTGTTTTTCTTTTTAACCAAGGACTTTCTGAGTCATATCCAGAGTGTTATGTGGTGGAATGTGTTGCTGTTCCTCTTCCTCTTGTGGCTCTTCCCCCTCTTGTAACTCTTCTTTCTTCATTGGTTCTTCTCTTTGCCTTCTTCCGTGTGGTCTTCGGCTTTGCTGTGCTTCAGTAACCATCATCATTCTTTCAATGGTTATAGGCATGCCCGGGTTCAACCATGTTTGGTTATCTTCCTCCAGTGGCACTTTAGCTCTTGCGCACAACCTCAAAATGGTGCTTGGGTAGTATAACCAAGACCCAGCCGAGTTCTTCTCTGCCAGTTTTTGAATATCCTTTGCAAGGATTTCATGCACCTTCACCTCTCCTCCCACCATGATGCAATGCAACATAACAGCTCTTTTTCTGTTGACTTCTGAGGTGTTTACTGTGCCCAGAATTGATCTTTTCAATAGCTCATACCATCCCTTTGCTTCCGGGGTAAGGTTTCCTCTCCTCAGATACTTGTATTTATTTTTGGCATCTCCTTCCCATTCTGAGTTCACCATACAAATATCTCTCGAAATTCTATCATAATCCGGATCTCCATTTACCCTTTGGTGGTATCCCGGTTCACCAAAGCGGACTGATTTTAGTCCCAAGACTTTCTTGATGGCATCTGAACTAAAGTCTACTTCCATCCCCCATACATAGCTCTTGTATGTTGGGGCTTCACCCGTGTTAAGTCTTGGGATGTTGGCATAGAACTCTCTTATGATATTTGCATTGACCCGAGTGATAGGTGAGACGAGTTCTTCCCATTTCCTCTTTCTAATCTTGTCCTTTATTTCTTGGCACCCTTCATCTGGTAGCAAGAGTGGAACCTCTGGATATATCTTCTTCTCATTCATCCATTGAAGTTGTAATTGATGGTACCAAGATCTAAATCTCCATCGGTCATATTCAGGTGTACTCTCCTCCACCATGGGATCTTTTCCTTTTCTTCGTTTGGTTCTTGAGGAAGAGGCCATGATTACTTGGTTGGTTAATCTCCTTGGGGTTAAAGGGAGTGTGAAGAAAGTTGGAGATTTTGACAAGAAAAGTAATTGAGGCTGAGCTTATATGATGAAGGAGGACACCAAACTTAATGTTTGGTCATATAGTTTAAAAATGTTTCTTCCTCCAACTATTGTTCTTGAAATCCCAATGTCACTCTTGGTTAAATGTTTATAAGAAATGCTTTCATCATAATTTTTCCTTTTTTCTCTTTTTTTTTTCATGAAGGATCAATTGTGTCCCTTAATCAGTGCATCAAGGTTTGATAAACACCAAACTTGTCTCTTATTAAGGGGTAAATGTGAGATGCCAGTAGTTAATCACAATTGATGCCTTCATCACAGAATATGATTTATTTTCAATTGTAAAGTCTCAGAAAGTGACAACGTATGATCATTGGTGCATGATTTTTAATTTTCATGAAAAGAAAAACACCAAACTTAGTATTTGGTCATATGCTTCATCAGGATAACTAAGCATATAGTATGAAAATGTTTGTAACACTGGTTTGGTGTGCTTGAAGGCACACCAAACTTTAGAAGTCTTAGCATATGTTTCAAAAAAGTGCATGCATTCATTAAGTACGTTCATGAAAAGAAAAAAAATCATGCTCAGGTGATCATAGCTTATTGAATTTAAAATGATATAAATCTTAAATCATGGGTTGCCTCCTATGGAGCGCTCTTTTATTGTCACTAGCTTGACACTGGGGCTTTCTTTTATGGTGGTTGATGATTGTAGTGCCTCAACTTGTCTCCCCTGACTGTGATCCTCCTCTTTGTTCCTTGGTGTTCAATTTCAGCATGCTCCAATGAGAGTATATTGCTGACAGTGTAGTAATCATCAGTCTGTTGGCTTGCTCCTAGTTGTTGATAAATCAATTGCACTTTATCACCTTTGGAAAGCCCTTCTGTTGGAATTTTTCT
>NC_029794.2:51860955-51861254 GCF_000816755.2 Arachis ipaensis
CGAAGAATTTTGACTCAAACTCACTTTGTTTGTTCATCATTCTTAGCTCCCGTTCTTCTTGCTCTTGTTGGTTTTTCATGTATAGTGAATGATATTCCTCTTGCCTTTCTTGAATTCTCATGTACTGTTGTGATAATAATCACCTTGCTTCCTTTAACTGTGATTCTTCCTTGTCGAGTTCCATATAGTCTTTCTTCTCATCACTGAACTACGCTTCTGGTAATACTTAATACTTTACACTCTTATCATGCATTCTGAGAGTTAATTCTCCTTGCTCTACGTCTATGATAGCCCTGGCA
>NC_029794.2:51865799-51867360 GCF_000816755.2 Arachis ipaensis
CTCACGTGAGTTTTATTACTTGATGCGACCCGGTGCATTTGCCGGTTAGTTTTGGGTGTTTTGGAGAAATTCGTTTTTCCACAAAAATATCCATCATCTCTCAACAGAAATCTGCTTGGAAATTTGCCCAATCTGCCTCTCTAGGCTCTTCATGGAGGCTTCATGGTTCTTGGTTGTCATTTCCTGGTGTTTCCACATTTTGTCTATCAAAGTTTCCAAGTTAGTGAGTCTTTGAGATTCAGGTGATGCTTGTGGTGGGTTGTGAGATGTGGATGGTGGATGGTAGGCATTTTGGTTGGTGGGTTGGTTATGGGATTGGTAATGGTTGGGGTTGGGGTAGTTGTTTTGAGGTTTTCTGTAAGGGTTTTGGTTAGTTTGCTGCTGATTGTGGTTTTGGCTGTTTCTTGAAGTGTTTTGGTTTGAGTTCCTCTGCCATGGTTGTTGGTTCTGGTTGTGATTATCTCCCCATCTGAGGTTTGGGTGGTTCTTCCAGGATGGATTGTAGGTATCACCGATTGCAAGAAATAGAGAAAAGTAAATAGAAGAATGAGTAGAAGAAGAGACAATGAATAGAAATTTAAATTCATTTATGCAGTAAAGAAAACAGAGAGATCTCAGGATGAGATTGAAACAGAATTCCTTCAATTCTTAAACCCAAGATCCAAGACAAATGTAATTGAAATTGAAAACAAGAAAACTAAGAGGAAGAGAATTTAATTCTCCTACTCCGAAACTCAAAAACTCCAAAACAACTCAAAACCAAAAGCTCTCCAAAAATTACTCAGCAAAAGTAAAAGGAAAAGATCTCCTAAAACTTAAATCCTAAGCTATTTATACACTTTCTTCAAATGGTCTTCAAGCCTTGAATTGGGCCTTTGAACTTGATGGAATTGGGTTGATAAAAGCCTCTGTTGATTGCTCTTGGAGTTGGAGATAAACCCATTGTGAACCGGGCCAAGAATCATAAAAGCTTGAGTAAAAGTTTGCCTTTTTATACCAGCTGCCCTCATTTGCTGCTACCAACGTTTGGGCTAAAGTTTGAGGTCAAACTTTAGGCCAAACGTTGGTCCCCTTGTGTATATGTGTGGCGCCAACGTTTGCCAAAAAGCTTGAGGCAAACGTTGGCGCAAGCTTTTCTCCTCCAGGTTGTGCAAGTGTGGCGCCAACGTTTGCCAAAAAGCTTGAGGCAAACATTGGCGCAAGCTTTTCTCCTCCAGGGTGTTTGTTTTGTGATGCCAACGTTTGCCAAAAAGTTTGAGGCAAACGTTGGCTCAAGCTTTTTCCTCCAGGGTGTTTTCAACTCTTCCCAAAGTTTGAGCTAAAGTTTACTTTGGCTCAAGCTTTTTTCCTCTGGGGTGTTTTCAACTCTTCCAAAAGTTTGAGCTAAAGTTTGAGGCAAACTTTGGCCTTTGGCTTTTGTTCTCTCTTGCTCCTAGCCATTCCTTCTTTCTTCAACCTTCTTCAAAACTCTTTTCACCTATCATCAATCAACCAAACACATCAAAGCTATGCTCAAAATCATGAGTTTGTTATTCTTTCATAATATATGACAATTATAGCA
>NC_029794.2:51867502-51867795 GCF_000816755.2 Arachis ipaensis
TCACTGAACTGCGCTTCTGGTAATACTTTCAGAGTGACACTCTTATCATGCATTCTGAGAGTTAATTCTCCTTGCTCTACGTCTATGATAGCCCTGGCAGTGGCCAAGAACGGTCTCCCAAGTATGATAGAGTCACTTTCATCCTCATCTGAATCTAGAACCACAAAATCTGCAGGGTATATGAATTTGTCCACCTTGACTAGAAGGTTTTTAATTACACCCCTGGGGTATACCATTGACTTATCTACCAGCTCTAGAGACATCTGTACCGGTTTAACTTCCTCTATACGCAG
>NC_029794.2:51867848-51874220 GCF_000816755.2 Arachis ipaensis
AAACGAGCAGTTGTTTTGGACCAATGTGATGAGTTGTGGCTTTTGTTCAAAGTTATTTTCATTGACATTAGGGGTGAGAATGCTGCTTCCACAATGTCTAGCATTTGCAAAAGTATAGGAGGCCAGTACTCTCCTCTGTTGTGGGTTATTGTTAACCCCTCCTCCTGGATTAGATGGATCTCCTTCCATCTCATGATATTCTTCCTCAGATTCTTCTTCTCCAACAATATTTTTCCCTTTTTCAGCTCTTCTTAACCTTCTAAGAGTTCTCTGGTCAGTTTCAGATAAAACAGGAGTGGATCTCTCTGTACCTGACATACAAACAAAACAAAAGAAACACCACCAGTAACACTTCAATCTATTGCTAGAATGAAGTTTTAGTTAGCTTAAGCAAAATTTCAAACAGTTAGTGTGTCAGTCAAAAATTAGAGAAACAGAAAAGAAAAGGTGCTTGATCTAGATCTCCACTTCACTTAATCATTGTCAATCAATTTCAATCCCCGGCAACGGCGCCAAAAACTTGATGTGTATTTTCGGAAAACGAATTCCTAACACACAAAACCCACCGGCAAGTGCACCGGGTCGCATCAAGTAATAAAACTCACGGGAGTGAGGTCGATCCCACAGGGATTGAAGGATTGAGCAATTTTGGTTTAGTGGTTGATTTAGTCAAGCGAATCAAGAAAAATCAATTGAAAACAAAAGAAAAAGAATAGTGAAAATAGGCTAAGATGACTTGTCATCAGTCGATACCGATCTCCATGGGTTAGTCACTCTTCTATCTCAACACCAATGGTTTATTTTCCTTGTTAGTTGTTGCATTTGCATGTTTGATTGCATGATTATTTGATTTTGTGCATATTTTACCACTTGGTTGAAGTAATATTTTCTTTTTTAAGAAACCTTTTAAGAGCATTTCACTAATTTGAATAAAATTTAATGTTACACTTGTTTGAAGAAATATTATACTGGAACATGGTTTAGAGCTCGAACACACAAAACCTGTGAGATTTTGAGCCTATTTGATTGGTTGTATTTTACCAACCAATATTTTATTTTTGGTGTGTGTTTTTCTCTCTAAAATTATGATCTTTGTCTTGCTTAATTCTATATTTTCATAGTTTGATGTATGCATACACTTACATGATTGAGGCCTTTCTTTTACTGAGCTTACATACCCATATGGCCTTACCCTTTCATTATTCTTTGCAAACCAATGTTGAGCCTATTATACCCCTTTATTCTTTACTTTAGCACATCATTAACTCTAAGCGAAAAACAATAATGTCCTTAATTTGAATCCTTGGTTAGCTTAGACTAGTGAGAGTGCTCATGAATTAAGTATGGGAAAGTTGAATTTGGAAACATTTGGTTTGAGAATTGAGTATGTTAGAGTTTTCTGAAAATGTGAAAAAAAATGTTTAAGACATGATTCATGCATCCAATAATTTAATCATATGCATTGAGAAAAATAAAAGAAAAGAAAAAACAATATGTATATATATTTCAACAGAAAATATAAAAATATGTATATATTTCCATCTACTTAGTTAAAAGTAAACAAATCCTTCAAGAAGAAATATGAACTGGATTTCACTAATTCAAATCATGAAAATGAAGTACAAATAGACTTGCAAGAAGAAAATAGCTCATGAAAGCAGGGAACAAGGAATTGAGCATCGAACCCTCACTGGTAGTGTATACACTTTAATCACTCGACTAACCCATGGAGATCGGTATCGACCTCCCCACACTTAAAGATTGCACCGTCCTCGGTGCATGCTAAGATGTGCCAGTGGACGGTTACTTCAACTATCGCTTTTCTCCAAAGATTGTGCAGGTGGACTTGTTTGTCTTCCCATTAAGAAGCTTTTCTTCTCCCTTTGTGGTGGCCATCCTGAAAGAAGAGGGAAAAGAAGAAAAGTAACCCAAAATAAAGATAGAAAATAAATAAAATATGGGTATTAATGCCAGATAATAAGGGTCTCAATTACATGGTAGCTACAACATGCAAGTGAGAAAATAGTAGAAGTACATGGCAAATCAAGAGTGCAAAAATTTGCAACAATGGGAAAGAGAGTGCAAGACAATATAAATTAATGTCAATGCAAAATTAATACAAATATCATAAAAGATTAGCATTTGACTTAAATAATATTACCCAACAGTGTAGAACAAGTCACTGAGCATCAAAATAATACCAGAAAAGACACAACAGTTGAATATGAACAAGTGACACCAATGGGAAAATAATAATAAATTTAGAAAAGAAAAGAAAAATATGCACAAAATTAAAATGTAATGAATGAAATATGCAAATAAAGTAAGTAAAATAGAATGAAGGTGAAAAGGAATGAGAAGTGAGAGAAATAAAGTAAGAAAGAAAGAAGAAAAGATAGAAGAAATTAGGATTAGAAAAGATAAGAAAAATAAGGATTTGGAGAAGAAAAGATAAGATATTTTGGCTGATCTGGATATTCTGTGCGCCGCATGTGACGCGGACGCGTGGGTGACGCGGTCGCGTGGTGCGCGATAAGGTCAGGTGACTGATGAGCGGATAATTTATACGCTTTTTGGCATTGTTTTTAGTATGTTTTTAGTAGAATCTAGTTACTTTTAGGGATGTTTTTATTAGTTTTTATGTTAAATTCACATTTCTGAACTTTACTATGAGTTTGTATGTTTTTCTGTGATTTCAGGTATTTTCTGGCTGAAATTAGGGACTTGAGCAAAAATCAGATTCAGAGGTTGAAGAAGGACTGCTGATGCTGTTGGATTCTGACCTCCCTGCACCCAAAGTAGATTTTCTGGAGCTACAGAACTCAAAATGGCACACTTCCAATTGCGTTGGAAAGTAGACATCCAGGGCTTTCCAGAATTATATAATAGTCCATACTTTGCCCAAGTTTAGATGACGCAAACTGGCGTTCAACGCCAGCTCTCTGCCCAATTCTGGCGTCCAGCGCCAGAAACAAGTTGCAAAGTGGAGTTCAACGCCCAAACTGGCACAAAAGCTGGCGTTCAACTCCAAGAATGACTTCTGCACGTGTAACATTCAGGCTCAGCCCAAGCACACATGAAGTGGGCCCCGAAAGTGGATTTATGCATCATTTACTTACTTCTGTAAACCCTAATAGCTAGTTTATTATAAATAGGACTTTTTACTATTATATTAGACATCTTTAAATCTTGGAATCTTTGAATCCGGGATTGTATCTTTGAACATCTTTGGATGCCTGGTTCTTAGATCATGGGGGCTGGCCTCTCGACCATGCCTGGACCTTTCACTTATGTATTTTTAACGGTAGAGTTTCTACACTCCATAGATTAAGGTGTGGAGCTCTGCTGTTCCTCAGAGATTAATGCAAAGTACTACTATTTTTCTATTCAACTCAACTTATTCCGCTTCTAAGATATTCATTTGCACTTCAACTTAAATGTGATGAACGTGACAATCATCATCATTCCCTATGAACGCGTGCCTGACAACCATTTCCGTTCTACCTTAGATTGAATGAGTATCTCTTGGATCTCTTAATCAGAATCTTCGTGGTATAAGCTAGATTGATGGCGGCATTCATGAGAGTCCGGAAGGTCTAAACCTTGTCTGTGGTATTTCGAGTAGGACTCTGGGATTGAATGACTATGACGAGCTTCAAACTCGCGAGTGCTGGGCGTAGTGACAGACGCAAAAGGAGGGTGAATCCTATTCCAGCATGATCGAGAACCTCATATGATTAGCCGTGCTGTGACAGAGCATTTGGACCATTTTCACAAGAGGATGGGATGTAGCCATTGACAACGGTGATGCCCTTACATAAAGCCAGCCATGGAAAGGAGTAAGACTGATTGGATGAAGGCAGCAGGAAAGCAGAGGTTCAGAGGAACGAAAGCATCTCTGTGCGCTTATTTGAAATTCTCACCAATGATTTACATAAGTATTTCTATCCTTCTTTTATTATTTATTTTCGAAAACTCCATAACTATTTTATATCCCCTTTGTTTTCGAAAAAAAATTTAAAATAAAAATGTTTTCAAAAATATATTTTTCTTCAGAATTTTTAAGAATGAATTCTAGAGTTTCTTGAAGCATGTTGAAGCCTGGCTGGCTGTAAAGCCATGTCTAAATTCTTTTGGACTGAGGTTTTGGCTTAAAATTGAATGAATTACACTCATATTTTTACTAAAGCTTGGCTGGCTATTAAGCCATGCCTGACCCTTCGATTGGAGCTTTAGACTAAAGAGCATAAGATTCCTGGAATTCATATTAAAAATTTTGGAATCCTTATTTTTCTTTTCCAAAATAATTTTCGAAAAAATAAAATAAAAATACAAAAAAATTAGAAAATCATAAAAATAAAAAATATTTCATGTTTCTTGTTTGAGTCTTGAGTCAAGTTGAAAGTTTGGTGTCAATTGCATATTCATCTTGCATTTTTCGAAAATTCATGCATTCATAGTGTTCTTCATGATCTTCAAGTTGTTCTTGGTAAGTCTTCTTGTTTGATCTTGCTATTTTAGTGTTTTGTGTTGTATGGTGTCTTCCATATGCATTCTTGAAATCTTAGTGTTTAAGCATTAAAGATTTCTAAGTTTGGTGTCTTGCATATTTTCTTTGCATTAAAAATTTTTCAAAAATAAGTTCTTGATGTTCATCTTGATCTTTAAATGTTCTTGGTGTTCATCTTGACATTCATAGCATTCTTGCATGCATTCATTGTTTTGATCTAAAAATTTTCATGCATTGCATCATTTTCATGTTTTTCTCCCCCATCATTAAAAATTCAAAAATAAAAAAATATCTTTCCCTTTTTTCTCTCTTAAAATTTCAAAAATTAGATTTGACTTTTTCAAAAAATTTTAAAATCTAGTTGTTTTTATGAGTCAAATCAAATTTTCAATTTAAAAATCTTATCTTTTTCAAAAATCAAATATTTTTCTTATCTTTATCTCCTAATTTTCGAAAATAACATCATCAATTAATGTTTTGATTCAAAAATTTCAAGTTTGTTACTTACTTGTTAAGAAAGATTCAAACTTTAAGTTCTAGAATCATATCTTGTGATTTCTTGTGAATCAACTCATTAATTGTGATTTTAAAAAAATCAAATCTTTTTCAAAAACTAATTTCAATAATATCTTTTCAAAAATATCTTCTTATCTTATCTTTTTCAAAATTTGATTTTAAAATATCTTCTCTAACTTCTTATCTTCTTATCTTTTCAAAATTGATTTTCAAATTTGTTTCAACTAACTAACTAACTTTTTGTTTGTTTCTTATCTTTTTCAAAACTACCTAACTAAATCCCTCTCTCTCTAATTTTCGAAAATATCTTCCCCCTTTTTCAAAATTTCTTTTTAATTAACTAATTATTTTAATTTTTAATTTTAATTTTCGAAAACTACTAACCTTTTTCAAAAACTATTTTCGAAAATCACTAACCCTTTTTCAAAATAATTTTTGAAAATTCTTCTCCCTCATCTCCTTCTAATTATTTATTCATCTACTAACACTTCTCTTCATCTCACATCACTGCTTCTATCCTTACCCTTGTGTTTGGATTCTTCATTCTTCTTCACCCCTATTCATTTTCTTCTTCTACTAATAAGGAACCTCTTTACTGTGATATAGAGGATTCCTTTTCTTTTCTTGTTCTCTTCTCCTTCTTATGAGCAGGAACAAGGAAAAAGGCATTCTTGTTGAAGCTGATCCAGAACCTGAAAGGACTCTGAAGAGGAAACTAAGAGAAGCTAAATTACAACAATCCAGAGACAAGGAAGGTGAATCCCTCTATGAAGCTTGGGAGAGATACAAGCAACTAACCAAAAAGTGTCCTTCTGACATGCTTTCAGAATGGACCATCCTGGATATATTCTATGATGGTCTGTCTGAATTATCTAAAATATCATTGGACACCTCTGCAGGTGGATCCATTCACCTAAAGAAAATGCCTGCAGAAGCTCAAGAACTCATTGACATGGTTGCTAATAACCAGTTCATGTACACTTCTGAGAGGAATCCTGTGAGTAATGGGACGCCTATGAAGAAGGGAGTTCTTGAAATTGATACTCTGAATGCCATATTGGCTCAGAATAAAATATTGACTCAGCAAGTCAATATGCTTTCTCAGAGTCTGAATGGAATGCAAGCTGCATCCAACAGTACTCAAGAGGTAGCTTCTGAAAAAGAAGCTTACGATCCTGAGAACCCTGCAATAGCAGAGGTAAATTACTTAGGTGAACCTTATGGAAACAACTATAATCCATCATGGAGAAATCATCCAAATCTCTCATGGAAGGATCAACAAAAGCCTCAACAAGGCTTTAATAATGGTGGAAGAAACAGGTTTAACAATAATAAACCTTTTCCAT